>NC_139723.1:12037522-12410022 GCF_964211835.1 Anser anser
TTTTTCTGCCATGGAATATCCATCCTACCGTGCATTTTACTTATGCCATCTGCTTTGACTACTAACATAACCACCTCTTTGGACTTCCAGATTGCTTTCAAGCAAAACCACCTTAATTCAATGTGTACGGCTCATCTGTTGGCTAATCCTTTCCTTACTAAAATTGAAGTTAATGTATTTTCCCCTTCAAGTTTTTAAATTGATCCAACTCTGACTGTTTTTAGGGAAGTATTCTCTTATCTTTGGTGCACACCACCAGCAGCAAAGGCAGTTCTGCCATCTTTTCGCAGAACAAGCAGAGCTGCAGCATCACCCCTTTTAAGCAGGCCAAGTTCCTCTCCTCCATTTCTCTTCTGGAAACTTCCCACCCAGATGGCCCACAGATGATCTCTGATACAATACGAGCATTTTATCAATTCTCCCCACCTCCTGGCATCCCAAAACGTCTGTACTGCAAATTTCATGCTGTGGCTAATGTTCTTTCACTACTCTCACAGAAAATTTGAGAAAAATTACGCACTGGCTGTTTAGTAACTGGCTATCCCTGGCAAGAATAGCAGTTGTGCCCACTACTTCATAGCCCATTTTCAGTCGAGCAGGACACAGCATGAAAAGAACAGCCCCAGACTCAGTGAAGGCAAAAGAACTATCAAGTGACAGTTATCAGCTGTCAGCTTCTATCAGCTAAAACAAGCCATGAATTAATGGCTAAGGAGACTAATAAAAGAAGAGTTTCAGGTCGTCCAGGTAACCCTCATTACAAAATTGTCATTGTTTGGAGAACGCATGGTCTTCAACCTACTGTAAGAACTCTGTTACACTACATTTTTACAGGACAGCCTGTCACCAGATACAATTACTTTTTGTATCCACAGATTCCTTAACAATCACGGGTAGACGACCCCTGACCAAGAAATCCCTTCTTACATCCATGGACCTGTTCAGGAGATGCTATCAGCACATAAGCATAAGATGATGAAGAAAGCACACGAAGTGGTTCTCTAGCAGTTTTCAATTCAGGCAGCAATAGCTAGCTAGAATTGAAGCAGCGCTTCCCACACCACTGTGCCAAACACCTTCACAAAACACCTGCTCTCACTCTATGAACTCTGGATAACCAACATTAGCTTCTCCACCACAGCTACCCACCTCATAGTTTTCTCGTATCCACAGCTGCCGTTCAAGAAAGGTCTCTTTTTGATGGTCTTCCAGGCTGTCAAACTGAGACTGAGACATTTTCATGTATCTTCGTATGATATACAGCTTCTCTTCCACACCGTATTCTTGCCCTTTAATACTGAAACAATAAATCCACCAACAGTACCAAATTACGTATTTGCACAAGTAAAAGGGAGCGAGAAGGATCTGAAATAGAAGGATATCGTATATCTTGGGCTTCTGGTAACCGCCTTTTATATCTATTTTATTTTTAATAATGTCTTTGATAATTTCTTCCTCTTCTTCACGGATTTCTTCTTTAGACCGCTTGTTCTTGCCTTTTTCTCTAGTCTTATTGAGTAAACCTTGTTGCTTGGCAATCTCAGTAGCTTGTATACGGTATTTTGGCACTGTAGCTAGGTAGTTGATAGCTTCATTGTAACTACTCCACCAGCTGAAGAACTGTAATTTAACAACAGTAAAAGTTAAAAACTAAAACCAGAACCAAACCAAACTAAAAGCAAAACAAACAAACAAAGAAAAAAACCACCACGTTTTTATACAGACACATTTCTACTTAGAGCTTTGCCAGGAAAAACAAAATAATGCTGTCATATACCTTTAACTATTATTTTATTACAGCAAGGGTAAAAACTGAAAGTAACAGCACAACTTCTACAATATTAAAGAAGCTGTAACTATTCGTCCAAATGTGATAAGGCACCTGGGAAACAGCAGTATGTATTTATATTGCTGTGCGAGCAGTATACACAGCGACACACAGTGATGAAGAAGGACAAGCAGAGGGTAAAGGCACTGTTCAATTTGTGTTTGTTCATGAGAAGATGGTTATCTCACACGGCCTTAGGTGAAGCTTCTGTTAGGCTTTGGTGTCCATTCTCAGAAGTCCCCTCAGCTTTATAAATAAAGTAGCTGGTATACGCACATTTCATTATAAAATTATTACCCACTTTACATAGTTAATTAAATGTGGCTTAAGTACGCCACAATCTCATTAGTCTGACAGGATTGACTTTACAAGATGCAATATCCTACTCTAATCTCCAGTTACCCTCTGAATTTCAATTGGGGAGAAAAAAAAAAAGAACAGTGGCTGGAGTGAGTGTGACATATTGTGCTGAATTTTTACACAGGCAGCACACCCACTTGTGAAGACAAAAGGGCACCCAGGTACACACTATATAATTGTATCAAAGGCAGAGAAATAGAGACACCAGAAAGCAAGAGAAAGGTAAATCAGTTTGCTAATTTTCTGTAAACTTGCATTTAATCATCTGGAAGCTGGACTGCAGGCAAAGTGAGCGTCTCCACTTATAGCCAAAATAACAGCTGAAATGGAACACTGCATTTACAAGCAAGTCTGATGAGAAATTAAGTATCTGGCTCTGTATTGCACTGGAATTTATTATTCCAAGCTCTCAAATCCTGATCAACATATTTTTGTTTTCCCTTGCAATATCCAACTAAAAAGAGTTATCTGTACCAAAGACGAAGCTGTACTTTTACCTCCTAGATATCACCTTTCTTGGTTTTGTGTGTGTTTTTTTTTTTAAAAGGAATTTTTGAACTAATAATCTAATGGATGCTAAAGCAAAAAGTTATATACCTCCTTCCAGTAAGTAATTGTCAGCAAGAGCACAAGTATTCTCATCTAAACCAGAGACTGTTTTCTTGAACTTGGAACTACCACGGTCAGTGAAGAAAACTTCACTGAACTGCTTTTTAAGATAAACTACAATATAAAACACGCATGTTAGCAAACCCCACTCCTAATGTTTAGTACTGTTGAGTTTCTTTAATTTAGTTTGCAAGTAGTTTATCTTCTTTAAAAAAAAAATACTTATGAAGCTTGAAAAACTGACACATGCTTATCTAGAGCACTACTCCCGTCTACGCTCAGGAACAGACTGTTCTCAGCCTGCCACGAAAAACTAAGTAACTTCTTTGGGAGAGCTACGCTTGTCTGTATGAAATATTCTTCTGTTACAGGAAACCGATCACTAATCACACCATCTGTGCTTTTGTCCAAGGTACCAAGCGCAGTCAAAATCTGGTCAGTACATCCTGACTTCAAATTTGTCATGGACACTACACAGCAGTTTACCACAGCAGATAAAAAAAAAAAAAGACCTCCTCGCTGAGGCTGTTTAAAGCCTGGTATGTTACAAGATCTGCAGATACTTCTCCTGCAATTCCGAAATTCATTGAGCATTGTCAAGTAAGCATGAAATTTTACCTGAAACACAGAGATGGCGCACACCGTAACCAGAATCACAATTCTGACATCCACTTTAGGGGCCAATCTCCTGCTGTAGTAGTGATAATAGTGCCTGTAATACTCTTCAGGATGATCCAACATGTAGTCATAATCTTTCCGTGTTTCTTCATCCTGTAGGATAAGGGATGAAAAATATGCAAATGTTCAGGACCCTGTTTTCACTTAATCTGTTGCATTTGTGCTTTACAGCTCATGAATGACCATGCTGTTAAAAAATTTGCAATAACCCGACCAACTATGAAGCAAAGAGGAAAATCTTTGGTCCTACCCTTATACACTAAATTGATCTGTTCTCGCACTCACCAACCCCCCCCCCCCGCACCTGATATACATAGTCTTAAATACATAACACGCGCTATAGGAAGACTTGATTTAATACTGAAATAAAAACAGGCAACTGAAATTCACAAAATGAGTTAATTTCCGAATCAGAAGTCCAGATGGACTAGAGTTGATAGGTATTGCTCAGGAAGAGACTTACAGATGAACAAACCACTAAGACTACTGTTTTTCAGATCTTTTAGAATTAGCTTACAGGGCTGTGAACTCTATCCAATGCGAGGCCATTCCAAAACCTCATTTTCTTGAAGTTTTTCTCATATTCACCCATGTAATAAAGAAATGAGAAATTTAACTTTGTCAGTCTCAGTTGCATCCCTTTTCTACCCAGAAAGAGTTCCAGTTCTTTTTTTTTTTCCCCCCCATCAACCTTAAAACATGTACAGGTTTCTTTCTTCCACTCCTTGGTCGTGTCTTGCCCACGCCACGGATTTTTTGCTTTCCTTACAGTCCCATCTACCACTCAATTCAATGATTACCATTACTTTTAAAGATGTGCTTGCACAATAAGGGTCTAGTCTGTTTATTTTGAATCCAAAGGGCTTTTCAAGAGCACTCTGTCTTCTCCTCACTCTCGGGCTGGCTATCGAAGAAGGTTTTGGTGTTGTGTTTTTTTTTCCTTCCTCCTTCACGGCTGGTGGGAAGCAAGCTGGCTGAGCCCACGCAAAGGAACACAAAACTGATTCCGCACAATCTGCTGTGAAACACGGGTTGTGTGGGACCAAAAGATCTGATTTCCCCCTTCCACTGAGGAAAGGCAGACCTGCGGGAGCCTCACGCTGCGAGCTAGCGAAGTCAGAGCGACCCCCAGTTAGCTGACGGGTGTTTCGGCTCCGGACGAGGGGACGCGAGGAGCAGGGTGTGGAGGGCACCGTGCATCTCCTGGCACTTCCAAGCCACGGCTCTCCTCCCCGCTTCGCTCCACCACCCGACAGCGAGAGGGATACCCGGCAGGGATCCCCTCAGGGAGCCCCTGACCGCGGGCGGCCCCGCTCACCTCTCACCTTGAGGGTCTCGTAGGCGGTGGCGATCAGCAGGAACTTCTCGTGGGCCGCCTGCGGGCCGCCGCCCCCTCCGCCCGGCTCGCCGCGGTAGCGGTCGGGGTGGTACTTGCGGGCCAGCTGCCGGTAGGCGCGGGCGATCTCGGCCTTGCTGGCCTGCCGGCTGACGCCCAGCACCTCGTAGCACACGCGGCGGCCGCAGTACAGGCCCTCGGTCAGGCCCCGAGCCGCCCGCGGCAGCAGCGCCGCCGACAGCCACAGGCAGAGCAGCCAGCGCCGCCCGCCGCCCGCCGCCGCCATCTCGCAGCGCCGCCACGGCCGGGGCCGGGGCCGGGGCCGCGCCTGCGCTCTTCGGGCGGCAGGGCGGGGCCCTGGGCGCACAGATAATTGCCACCCCTAATTACGAGCGCTAATTACAGACCCCCTATCGCCTCCGAGCGGGCTAGGGTGCCCAAAGCCCCGTCCAGCGTGGCTCCGGGCGCTTCAGGGATGGGGCAGCCGCAGCTGCTCTGGGCAGCCTGTGCCGCCGCCTCACCCTCTGAGGGACGAATTTCTTCCTCGTACCCAACTTTCTCCTCACCCACAGCCTAGCCACACCAATTAACGTTCCCTTTCCAAATCAGAATGAATAGAAACTTCACTTTGAATGTCACTTTTTTATTGGTGTATTGTTCCCGTACTCAAAAATCCCATCGGGGTGGTATGTGAGCGTGTCATCCCTTGTCTGCGAGCTCATCTGCTTTTACCGCTATCATTCCAAACCCAGCCAAGGAATCTCCTCTTCTGTTGGGGAGGTATTTCGGTATCCCCTGCTTACCACGTCCTTACGTGATGCAGCCTCTAGGGGCAGGTTGGATCTGGTGCTTAGGGACATGGTTTAGTGGGTGACACTGGTGGCAGGGTGGTGGTTGGACCAGGTGATCTTGGAGGTCTCTTCCAACCCTCCACCAGTTTCCCTCCGAATGAATTTAACAACGAAACCCAGGCAGAAACAATTCGGTTTGCCTCAGAAATCCCAACCGGCGGGGGCAGCCCGGCCCTGGGCGGAGCCGGGGGGGCCGCAGCCCAGCCCCCGGCCGTGCAGGAGCCGCGGCCGCAGCTAGGGGGAGGCGAGGCTCCGCCGTCCCTCCTCCTCCTCCTCCTCTTCCTCCTCTTCCTCCTCCTCCACCACCCGTGTGCCCGCGCCGGCATGGAGGTCAGCATGGACTCGGGTCAGTGCGGCGGCGGCGGGGGGGGGGTGCGGGCGGGGACGATGGCTCAGCTCTTTCTAAATATAAAGCGGGAGGGCGGGGGCCGGCTGCCCCTCGTGGGGAGAGCCGCGGGGAGGAGGAGGAGGAGGAGGAGGAGGAGGAGGAGGAGGAAGGGAAGAAGGAGGAGGAGGCGGAGGCGGCGGAGGAGGAGGAGGAGGAGGAGGAGGCGGGACGGGGCTCGGGCGGCCTCCGGGCGGACCGCGGCTCGCCTCTCACCGCCCTCCCTCTTTCCCTCCCTCCGCAGCCGGCACAGCACAACATGGCCGCGGCCGCCGCGGCTGCCCAGGACGAGCTCAGTAAGCGCCGCCGGGGACCGGGGGGGAGAGATCGGGGGGAGCCGCCCGGAGCCCCCCGGCCCGGGGCAGCCCCTCGGCGGGCGTGGGCGCGGCTGGTGGCGGGGCTGGGGGGGCCGGGGCCGCCCCCGGGGCCGGCTGGGAAATGTAGTCCCGGGCGGTGCCGGCCTGCCCCGCTCCGTGCCCGGCCTGCTCTTGGGGGGAGCCGGGGGCGGCCCCGGGACCCGGCGTGGAGCCCCCCGGCAGACCGAGGGGTGCCCGGTTTGGGGTGCCCCCGGGGCTCGGGGGGGCCCGTGCCGTGCCCCTGCCCCCCTCCAGGCCCGACCTCTGCTCCAGAGGCCAGCCTGCTGTTCGCAGAAGCTCACGGAACTTTAAAAAAATATATATCTTCTCCTTTCCCTGCTTTTCCTGACGTGTAAAAGAGCTGGTTTTTGTATGAGAATTAATAAACAGATAGCGTATGACTCAGCGGAGTGAAAGGGCCGCTGGTTGTTCTGGAATGGTGTGTTTGGCAGCCGCCAGGGATGAAGGGCAGCAGAAATACTTTGGGCATATTTCTGCGGTTGGATTTCAGGTCTGAGGCGTTTCTGGTTTTTTTTTTGTCTGTTTATTTGTTTTTTTTTGTGATTTTGTCGTTGTTGGTCTCTCTGTGTGTTTCTGCGGAGGTGATGCCTTTGTTCTGCTCTTTGTTAGACGTTACTGGAGCCAAGTTGAGTGGCAGCGGTGGTGGGGATGTCCTTTATGTAACCAGAGAGCCAGGACCCCGTGGTGGAGTGAGAAGGATCTTCAGGTTACACTGATCCTTGAATCAGAGGGCACAAATGCCAGGCTATTTATTCCATTGACAACTGGGATAAATTGTGACAGTGACAGACCTGCCTGCCACTGCCATCCGAGAGATTCTTCTGTCGCTTTTATGCTGCTGATGTGATGCTGCTTGCTGAAACCAGACAGCATGAGCTGTCTGGCTTGCAGCTCCTTGGCTTTCATCTGTGTAGAAGCCGGCTTTCTGGCCTCCAGATGCTGACCCTGCAAAAAATTAGTCCTCAGCCATGTATCAGGTGCTAAACGGCTCCTTGTGTTAATCACTGTGAGAGGACGAATATCCTTACAGCGAGCTTCATGCCGGTGATTATATGACGTAATTCGGGTTGCTGGTCCGCTGCATCCCGCAGCGGTTGTATACAGGTTGTATTGGGTGGTTGGAAACCTTCCTTGGCCCAGTGGGGAAGGAAAGAGTGTTGGCTTTTGTTTGTTCTTCCCTAGTTCCTCATCTGTCGCTGAATAGGAAGTACTGCAGTCTTACTTAAATCTCTCTTTTTCCATTAGCTTTTATTTTTAAGGTAAAGGAGCAGGAAACTGAACAACCTCCGTGTGGGCTTTCCGTCTTTTGATGCATTTAAATAGTCAAATTTCGGGGTATTTGGAAAGAAATCTGTTTTTTTTTAGGATGACGATAAGTCCCAAAATAAAAAGCATAATTATTACTAGTTTTAGACTGGAAAATCAATTTTCCTTGCTTTACATATGTATAGCTATAGGAAACTTCGATCTACAGCACCAGTCAAACACAAGACCTCTTGCTATTTGCTTAGGTTGTGTATGAGAGTACTTACCATTCTAGAAGACTAGTTATTTGAAGGCAGCATAAGAGTGAAGATATGCCGGTTAAAAATCAATGCAAAGCCATTAAACTGGTCCTGAAGCTTTAAGAGTTCAGGTGCAAGAGAAGGAACAGTTAATTTTGAGGAAGAGTAGACAGCTGATTGAATGGACAGCCTAAACCTGGCATATTAAAAATATTTGGATTTTGGCATGTCAGTCAAGCCATTTATAAAAGATTTTCTATTAAATGGAAGAACAGGATGGACAAAAGAGAAAACATTCCCTCACCCCCAGGCCTTCCCACCCTTTTCCAGTCAGAGCTTGTAAAATAATGCAGTGATGAGCCCAGCTCTGCAAATGCTCCCTTAAGTGATTTGCCTGTAGGCACATAATGGGTTACTGGTAGAGCCAGGAATAGCACCAGCAAATCCTGACTCACTGTTTGCTACTATAATCATACCAGATATATTTTCTCCCAGAGTCTAATACCATCTGAACAAGAATTTGACTTCTATTCTAGTAGCGGCACAGTGGACGGGAGCTGGTTTGATTCCCTGACTGCATGCAGAATAGCACAGAAACAAACAGCTTTTGCTTGTAGCCGCTGTTTGTGCTGAAAACTACCCATTGTCCAGGCAGGGAAGTCGAAACCCACCCGTGTCCAGTAGTCTTTACGTGCTGTAGGGCCTTTTGGAGAGAGGGTTGGGGGACACTAAGTGCAGCATAGTGGTTCTACAGAGCTCACATAACTGAGGTTTTTTGTTTGTTTGCTTCAGTGAAACGCGCTTGTAGAAATACTTTAATGTGGCAGTCCCGGTAATTCATCTAATAGACTGTATTTTTCAGGAAAGCGAAGACAAATTCCAGCTTTACGCACGGAACTTTGCTTTTCTACTGCCTTTTGCAGAGGACGCAAGACTCTATTTGGGGCTACTAGGGTAGTTAAATTATTAAGTATCATTACCTTGACGTGACCTGGTGTCAGTAGTTTCTTGAGTCTGTTTTCATACAAAGAAGGGTGTTTCTGGTGCTTGACACTCAATTATACCAACATATGTTGCTGAGAGGTGTGTGCAGAATGGCCAACGTGCTGCATGTAATAGCAATAAATGCCAGAGGGAGCTAATTCTTTATCTTGCGTAAGGACAGGGAGGAGAACCTGGGCACATGAAATGGAACTGAGCTCAGCTGAAATGAGAGGTGACTTCTTCGATAAAAAGATGGATAAACAGTGAGCTAGCTACCTTAGGAAGGCCAAGCATTCGAAGTATGTGATTTTAACTAGGAAAAAAATAAAATAAAAGGAAGTAGGTAGGGAAACGCCCTTCTAAAAGGGTGGAAAATATTAGGCTGTTTATTTATTTACTGTATCCTTTCTGTGTCTTTCTGCTGTTCCCTTTGGCAAGCTACCACATAGCAGAACTGGCAGAGGGGGCGTGTTGTTTCAGTAGCAGGCTGGAGGTTTGCTCTTGGCTTGAGTGACTGCAGGATCAGTTCTGAAGTAGGAAGGCTGAGAAATAGCTCTGACTCTGTTACGGCCCGTGTCACAGGGTTTGGAAGCCTATAAAGCACGAGTCAGAGCCTTGCTGTTAACGTGACTTTCTTGTAAAACTTGTATGCTATATGTTATCCGTGTTTTGAAATCTATTCCTTTGCTTTTTGCAAGAGGTGTGGTCTTGAGTACTGAACCCTATATTTCCTGCCGTAATTTTAAATGGAGACTGGAAAGAACCAGAAGTGAAACATGCACATTTTCTCACAAATCAGTAACTGCATTGCCATGGTAACTTGAGGATTTCACATTCCAAATACACCATGTCTGTAGACACAAATTGGACACTGCTGCTGGAAGCGGGGATACAAAGATTTATCTTGTTTTCTTGCCACTTTGTTCTTTCACATACAGTGAAATGGAAGGTCTCTGCATATACAGTGCCTGTTGTTAAATTCTCCTTGTTTATGTTCCTCCTTTTCTAGATTTTTTTTTTCCAAGAAAACACTGGTAAAGATGAAATGTATGAAAATGTGACACAGCAGCTAGGAAAGAGGTTGCACTTATGCCAAAATACATGAATGTCTATTACAAACTTTGCATGGACTTAATTGTATGGGTTTTGAAAATAAAACCATCTGGTATTCATTCTTTTACTCATGCAGTTCATTCTTGGCTGTTTATTTTAATCCCCAGCAAAAGGTCATCATCATAGCTGTGGCACACACAATATTTCTAAGAATACATAATAACCCAGACATGATTTCTCATGTGCTTGCTGATGTAGTGGGTAAGTTTGACTGGGACTGTGGTTGTCACATACCTCATAACCAGATTCTGGGTGGTGTAGCGGTCATCTCTCTTTAAATAAATGGTTGCTAGCTTTCATGTTTCTTTATAAAGGGAAACTTTTTAACGAAAATAATGAAATCAGTGATGCACTGAATGACAGTAGTGAATTAATCTTATTTGGGTTGCTCCTTCCGAAGCTCGCTTGTGGAGCAAGGGGCTCTCTGTTGTGGAGCGAACCCAGAAGCTCACAGTGGTCCAGGTGTGCCCTGCTCTTCTCCGTTGGTCTGAAGGTGCTGAAATGCAAGTTTGTTCTTGGAGTGATTTATTTAGGTCCTGGCATGTCTGGGCACTGCGTTTTCCAGTTGTCGTTCCAGCGAAGCCTGCTTCCTTTCCTCCTTTCTCCCTTTCATTTCGACTTTCTCAACAGATGTTTTTCTTAAGTCCTCTGGACTGTATTAAAAAGTGGTCCTTTGTCTCTGACAGTCTTCCCCCATCCGCATGCTCAGCAGACTTGCAGTAGATTGACTATGCAGTAATTTTATAAACATTATAATTAGCTAATAGAGAGGGTGCTAGAGCTTGCGACCAATAGCAAGGGAATATTACAGACCTAAATTTTAGGTGAGAGTGTAATGTGAGATTTATGAAGGAGAAGCCTTTGCACAATCCATTTTCTTGAATAGCAGCTTTTAAGATGGGAATATAGTTCTATTTTATGAAACATCATCTCCCC
This sequence comes from Anser anser, assembly GCF_964211835.1. Classification (NCBI taxonomy): domain Eukaryota; kingdom Metazoa; phylum Chordata; class Aves; order Anseriformes; family Anatidae; genus Anser; species Anser anser. The sequence goes on from NC_139723.1 coordinate 12,048,485, forward strand.
TTTGTTTATTTCTTGCAGTTCTTCCAAAAACTTCACAAATTATCTTTGTTAACGATATCAATCAGCTTGTGAAAGGAGAAATTATAGGAGGTGTTTTGCTGGATGGATTTCAAGTTCAGTTTGGGCTAGCAATGGTAAAGACTGGCAAAGGCAACTTGCAGTAAGATTGCTCTAGCAGTTAATTTTAGTTGCTAATGTTTATTCAAAGTGCTCTTGTGCCATCTTTTTTCCTTTTTTTTTTCTCCTGCGGTATGTAGCAAAGCAAGTTAGACCTCTCGCTTTAATGTATTTTTATCGTAATAAAACCTAGTGGCCCCCTGTTGGAATTAACAGCCCTGCAGTTTTACAGTCCCCAGTGGGGGCCATAAAACTGGATGGGGGAGGGTTTTGGCTCCCTTCTTAGAGTGTGAAGTGCGTGGGGTAGGAATGCGAGGTGGGTTGGGAGCAAACCCTTTGTCAGATGCTGCAGGAAGAGGGGAAGGACCTTGCCCGGAGCCAGGCATGGAGGTCAGATGTGAGATGTGGGATGGTCCTAACAGTCAACGGAGCTAAAACTGGGAATAAAATGGTCGCTGTGCAGAACGTGTGAGGGTTCGTGGCTCTACAGCCACGTTCCTTTTCTTTGTTTCCCTGCCCTGCTGCTATGGATACGCCTGCATCAGTGCGCAGGAGTGAGACTCGCCTGTGATCTGACAAACCCCTGGACGGCTTCTTGACTGCGGCCAGCAGACTGGTCCCCATGAATTTGCTGGAGAGTCCTGTCATGCTTGCATTTAGGGGAAGGATACTCGACTGCAGCATTAGGGCTTGACCTACTAGACCAGAAGGATATGGGAAAAGTAATAAACTTACCTCGTGGGCATGGCGAACAAGGGGATAGCTCTTTTCTTCCTTATTTCTCCTGTTCTGTTAGTACAATTCTGGTTGCTGAATAATATCAAAATAATAGGGAAAGCTGGAAATAATATAGGTGCTCACGATTCAGTGCGTGGCTTTGCTTCCTGCAGACTCGTACGAAGAGGCCTCTGTGCCTTTTGGGAGGTGTGTGCAGTCCAGTGGCTCGGGAAACAACTTCGCTTGTATTTCGTTACAGTCAAGTGTGATCTGTAGCCGCGTGAGGGAGCTTGTAGCTGGGAGGCTCCTCAGTCAGCTGCCGTGAGGATGGTGGATCTGCAGTGGTAACCTGGAGGTCCAGCTCCAAGGGAAAAGGTTGGATGATTCCTGTAGTGCCTTGAGCCATTTCACCTGCCTGGGGTGTCCCAAGCAGTCCCCGGGCACTGGCCAGGTTTGACCTCTGGGAGGTGATTCAGGGTGGTGGAATATGACGCAAAAAGGAAGACAAAAAGATAAATATTGTTGTGATTAAAAAAGAGAGAGAGGAATACCTAAAAGTTGTTGACTAGCTGACAGCCTAAATGTTCCCTGAAATCTGTCTGAAATGAGATCAGTTTGCCAGTCAGCTTGCATGGTAGGTGCTGCAGAGTTCTGGCTTGTAATTCCCCTGACCGTAAAATTTCGTAGCCCTCTGTCTTTTCAGCACCCCGTCATATTTGCTCAGCAGAAGATAAAATGTTGGAGGTGTTTAATCCACAGCTGGCAGAGGAGGGATCATGCTGTAAGGAGTCTTAGTACAGGGACAGGACAGATTGAAAACAAGACAGTAAAGGATTCTGCAGGTACATCGTGAGAGGCTTCCTGGCTAGAGCTGTGTTTGAATTTGAGCATCCTTCTTGTTTGCTTTACTTCCAGACATACGCAGTCACCTCAGTCCTCCACAGCCTGCCTGGTGATCCTTCTCTGCTGAAGGAGAGTTCTCCTTGCTCACCCTTTAATCTCGGCTTGTAGCAGATCACTTCAGATTAGTCCTTGGGCGAATGGTTTCCTCCGTGTGGGATGTCTTGAGACCTGCAGTCCCTTTGAAAGCACTGACTGGGTCCCCTTGCTGCCTGTGGACATGGCTGCTAAGGAGGGAGAAGTCCCTAATGCTGCATGCCTCGGGAGCGCCGCTGCGCCAGGCAGCTTTGCTTTGCTTCTGGTGTAGCTGTCAGGGCAGCTGCGTGCCAGTGCTTAAAATAGTGACTCCTCCATTCTCCTTGCAAAGACAGATGGTCCTCAGGCCTTGTGCTTGAGCTGCTGACAGAAGACTTCGGTCTCATCTGTTTCCTTGAAGTGATCTACTAGCTCACCGAGAAAATGCTTCGTGCATTTTTTCCCCTCTTGGTCTTGTAGAAGTTGCAACTTGTACGTCTTTGTTGGAGTTAATTTGTTGTTTTCGTTCTTGTTCTAGCAGCAGGTCTCCTCCCCAGAGGAAAATGGATTTGTTACAACTCTCCAGCAGCTTCACAGTGCGATTTTGGGAACTTTGTGTTTTAAGTTACAGCAACATATCCTGTGTTTCACACTTGTGATCTTATTCCTGATGATAATGCTGTCTGTTGTGGAAAAAAAGGTTAACAAATTTTTACAAACCACTAACTGATTCAGACAGTATCTGTACAGGTTCATAAAGCTGATCGATCCAGCTTTTGTAGACCTGTGTGGCTTAACATAAGGCCACAGGCAGAACAAGTGAACCTGTGTCAATATGCCCTATGAATTCTCCCTTCAGTATCACCCTTGAGCAGTAGTCTCAAGCTCTTTCACAACTATTTCACTTTACAGCTTGTTTCTTGTGCTTTCAGGTACACAGCCTGCTAATTCATTCACAGCTGTGATGATGTGGCTTGTCCCAAGCTTTTACTTGGTGCTTTGCCTAGACTTTTTTTTTTTGGCTGTAATATGTCTTGAGTCCTGTTTTACATGGTTAACATTTTGTTCTGTTTACTTAGCATCTGCAGTGGGATCCCTGTGCACAACCAGAACCCTAAGTTTAGCAAGAATAACAACAAGAATTGGACAAATCTTTTTGCCCTCTGATTATCTAGCAGAGATATTGAACACCATGGTCTGAATGCAGGTCACAGCAAGCACACTTTTAAAAGTTTGCAGCTTTACAGCTGCACAACTTGGCTGTCAAAGCAGAAAGGGCAAGGAGTGACTTAGAGATGCTAACCTTTCTTATCACAGTTGGATACATTCCAGATTTTATTTGAAACACAGCATGAAGCAATGTCAAGGAAGTCTGAATTGCTTTTGTCTTTGATAGGAGTGGTCTGTATGTGATTGTGGAGGCTAGTACTGGAAGCCATTGGGCTGGTTTGCTCAGTATCGGCAGTTCACAGATTCACAGGGGTTGGACGTGACCTTTGGAGGTCATTGAGTCCAACCCCCCTGTTAAAAGCAGGTTCCCTGTAGGAGGTTGGGCAGGAAAGTGTCAAGTTAGGTCTTGAGTATCTCCAGAGAGGAAGACCCCACATCCTCCCTGTTACAGTGCTCTGTGATCCTCACTGTAAAAAGTTTCTTACGCATGTTTGTGTGGAACTTCTTGTGTTCCAGTTTTTGGTCTTTGTCCCTTGTCCTATTGCTGCACACCACTGGAAAGTGCCTGGCTCTGTCCATTTACCTCCTGCACTTTAGATATTTATACATTTGGTTTAAAATAAGATATTTAACAGTTTGGTCGGTTAGTGTTAAAAGTAGAAGATGGATCTGTGTTGAGTATTGTATTGAACCCTGTATTGAGACAGAATTACTTTGAGAACTGTGTGTGGCATCTCTTAGAGGCCCATAAAGGTAATTTCAGAAAAAGTTCTTTTCTTCTTACAGAAATTTTGAGTTTCAACAGGTTTCTCTCTTTTCCTCTGCAGATCAACTTGAACGTGTGTTCTTGCGTCTTGGCCACGCGGAAACGGATGAGCAGTTACAGAATATTATTTCCAAATTCCTACCCCCCGTTCTCCTCAAGCTGTCCAGCACACAGGAAGGAGTGCGTAAAAAGGTAAGAGTGCAGTTTACTGTAGTGGTATGTTGTCTTCATCATGCAGAAGTAGATGCTTTTGAATGGTGCTTTACTGCTCTTGGATGTTCTCTGTGAAGAAATTTACTCTCTCAGGAAATGTTGTCATGAGCCTGATAAGAAGAACGGGTTTATTACAGCTGTCAGGGCTTAGAGAAAACACTCATTGCCTGTATAAGCAGAGGCTTTTGGCAGATGTGTGGCTTTTGCAGATGTGTGGAGACTGTATTTGTTTCCACTTGAAGCCAGCTAACTAACTATGAGTTAGCCTGGGACAGAGACTTACTGCCACGGAGGCAACTGGCACAACTTCGAGGTGAGGGCTGTTTTGCATCAGCTGGCTGGACACACAACACATGTGGAGCAAGCCTGCTTCTGTGTGCAAAAGGCTGTGAAGAGATGCTCATGGGTCTCATTCACTAACCTGGTGACAGAACTAGGAGTGAGGACCAAATAGCTTTTAAGATGCAATTTAATTTCTGTCTGAAAGAATTTGGCTCCCTGCTACAGATGGCAGCTTTATCACAGAGTTTATTCAGGTGCACATTAAATTCCACCTGACAAATGGTTTGGTGCTTGTCTAGTTACAGGAATAGGAGTAAGGAACAAACCAATTCGGAGGCAGAATTCAGTATGTACCTAAGGAATTCAGTTCACTGTGTTAGGTTACATGACAAAAACTCATCTGTACACCCACAGAATGGCACATAAGCATAATAGCAAGGGGGGAACCCATGTAACACCCTACCCCAGCTACTCCCAGCCCATTATGGGAACCTCTGGCCCATCAGCTTGTGGAGCTCCGTTGCCTACAAGCCTAGAGGAGCACAGGGGCACAATGGCAGGTGGCAACCCCAATTATGGACACAGAGGAAGGGATATCCTGTCCAGAATCCTCTCAGGGCTGCCCCACGAGAGTCTCAACCCCACTGTCCAGGCATGAAACCCATCAAGATGAGCCCGTGTTAAAGCACTACTTGGACTGAGGGGGTGCTGCCTAGTGGTAACGGACACAATGAGGTGCAGTGGAAGAACATTTTGGGATTGTACAAGCTTTATTGTGTGATGGCTAGAGGAGAAACTAAAGGTGGGGAAAGGGGTGGATCTAGGTAATTTGGGGAGAAGCAATTGTGGTAGAGTAGAGGAAAGAATGGATAAAAAGGGCCAGTGGCATGTAAACAATTCACTGATTGGTTTGCTTGTCTGTCCTTGTCCTGCACCTGGTCAGCACAGTCTGTCCTGTTTTCTTGTTAAATTCCATTTTTAGCTCTTTTTCTGCGTAAGGGACTCTGTGTTGGGGGCAGGGGGAAGGTATCTGGGTGCCAGCAGTTGGAGAGACCATAGTCTGTAAGGATGAGAACATTGGAGAAGCTGGCTCTCAGAGTGACCAGGGGAATCTTGGTCAGATGCTGGAGAGGAGGAAGGATATGAGGGTCCCTTGGGGTGAGACCTAGTGGTGAATGTCTGTCTCCTAAGGATGAAACTGGGACAGACTGGCTAATGGAGACCAGGAGTGCTGTCTGGGCTGGGCATGTGAGTGCCTTTGTATCTCTGCAAGTGAGACCACCCTTTGTGGTGTGGCGGCAGGACCAGGGGAGACCTGGCCTGCTCTGTGTGCGTGGATGTGTGTGATGGTCTGCTGCAGCAGCTGGAGTGGGGCTGCAGCTTTAGGGGTGTGTATGTCTACGTGCCAGCAACTGGGGAGACTGGGACCCAGGGGCAGCCACTGGGTAGGCTGAGGGTCAGAGCTCAGCGGCTGGGGAGGTTCGTGCTGTACACAGGTATGTGCATATTCTCACTAGCAGATTGGCATCGTGAGCTGCCGAAACTGGCTCAAATATTGGGTAATAACAGTTGTGTGATTGTGTGAGTGGATTGCTAAACTCACAGTTAAAGGCAGAAGAGACCTGGCCTGGATTCTGACAGAGGAACACCTGCCTGTGTTTACTGCTCCTTGTTTTTACAGGAGAACGTGACCAGGAGAGGCAGCTGAGTATGAGAGACTGGAGTAGTTAGATTAGAAAGCAAAGGATGAATTCTTTGTCTCTGCAGTTTTTCATCAGAAGGAGCTGCCTGGTGACAGAACTGGACCAGAGTCTTTCCAAAAAGGTTTTTTTTTTTTTTTTTTTTAAGATTCCCCTCTTTGTCTTGAAGAAATAGGGAAATGATTGTGCCTTCACTTGAACTTTGCAGTAAATCAGAACCTGCAAATAACTAGAGCACAGATTTTACACAAAGCACGGTCCTGGCCATGATCACATGAAAGTGAATCCATAGACATAAAAACCATTCCAAGATGCTGAAGGACAAATGTTGAGACTCAGAAGGAGGGTTCTTCTGAATACAAGCCTATGTGCTCTTAAAACTGTGAAGAAAAGCATCCAACTAACTATTGTGAAATTTCTTAGGGTATTTTTATATGATATTTTTCATAGAATCTCAATGCTTTGTATCTTATAGTTTTAACTTCCTTGTCACGGACAGAGATACCATTTTTTCCACTTATAAACTGGAAAGTGTTGTCTGTTTTCACTGGAGTGATGCGAGATTCAGGAAAGAGGGAGGACTACTTTGAAAATTAGATTTTGAGAGGTCTCTCAAAGTCACACATCATTCTTATGATGTAGTGTAGTTTTTGTGTTAGAATGAATAATGAAATAAAATTTGTTTCCTCTTCCCCCTTTTATATACTTAAGCTATAGATTATTATCTGCACGAGATGATGATGGTATCATAAGAACATAAGAGTGCTTTCTGGTATTTGTCAAATTCACTGCAGTCAAGGAAATGACCCTGGATTCTGCTCTTGCCATTATCACTGAAGGGAAGTTGACTCTCTCAGTATTCTGTTTCTGATACAAATTCAAAATATAACAAGAAGTTTTTGTATTTGTTTTTGATTTTTTTGTTTGTTTCTGTACATAGACATCAAAATATTTTATCAGTGATATGGAGAGAAGGGGAAAACATTTTTAGTTTTTAATTCTAATGAGCACTAACACTGAGTAACCTACAGATAAATCTGTTTAATGTGCACCTTCTTCTGCTACTTATGTCAGAAGTAAGCTTTTCAATTTGGTACTTGGTCTTATTTTTCTACTAAGCTGGTGGAAAGTGTCTAAAACGTCTGGTCTATTTTCAAATGCTAGTGGCTTCTAAACACTAATACCTAGTTTTCCTGTGCTAATCTTGCCTGGTGGACAGCAAAGAATGTGCCTATTACTCAACTCTGGCCTCAAAATCATGTTAAGGCAATGGAAGTAAGGCAAATATGGCTTTCTACATGAACACTCATTACATTAGAAAATAAAGGCAAAAAAGTAGATGGGGTAGAGAAAAGAGAAGCACAAACTTTGTTCACCCAGTGACTGACTATAGGCGAAGTGACAAAACTCCGCTGTCTCATGTCAGGTGTCTCCTGCAACTATTGTAGCATTAGTATTACGTATTGCTATTATCAAAGAACCATAGAATGATGCAAAATAGAATCATAGCCACTCTGGGCTGGCAGGGCAAGCTGCGGACTCACATTCAACTTGCTGTTGACCAGAAACCATTCTGTGGGACTGCTCTCCAGCCTCTTGTCCTCCAGTCCGTATGCATATTAAGTGTTGCCCTGTCCCAGGTGCAGAATCTAGCACTTGCTCTTGCTAAATGCCGTGCAGTTGGTGATTGCCCAGCTCACTAATTTGTCAAGATGTCACTGCAAGTCCTCTCTACCCTTAAGGGAGGCATCGGCTCCTCCTTATTTAGTGTCGTCTGCAAACTTGCTCAGTATGTGTTTGAGTCCTGCATCCAACTCATTTATGAAAAAGTTGAAAAGAACTCCCTAAAATGGAGCTTATGGAGCCCCAGTAGTGGCTGGTCTCCAGCTTAATGTAACCCCCATTTACTACATCCCTTTGAGTCCGATCTGTCAGCCAATTGTTCCCCCATTGCATTATGTTCTTGTCTAGCTCTGTGCTGGACATTTTGTCCGGAAGGATACTGTGTGGGATAGTACTGAAAGCTTTACTGAAATCCAAAAATATCTACTGGCTTTCCTTGGTCAACTAGGTGGGTAACCTTGTAAAAGGTTCGTGCACCTAGGAAGGAATAACCCCAAGCACTAGAACAGGCTGGGGGCTGACCTGCTGGAGAGCAGCTCTGCAGATGGGAGTCCTGGTGGACAGCAGGATGACCATGAGTCAGCAGCATGCCTTTGTGGCCAAGAAGGCCAGCGGTACCTGAGGGTGCACTGGAAGAGTGTTGCCAGCAGGGAAGGGATCCTCTACTCAGCCCTGGTGAGGCCACACCTGGCTCCCCGGGGAGTTCTGGGCTCCCCAGTACAGCAGGGGCATGGAGCTACTGGAGTGAGTTCAGAGGAGGGCTACAAAGATGATGAGAGGACTGGACCACCTGTCGTACCTGGACAGGCTGAGAGAGTTGGGCCTGTTTAGCCTGGAGAAGAGAAGGCTGAGGGGAGACCTCATCAATGTGTACAAATATCTGAGGGAAGGGTGTTGAGAGGATGGAGCCGGTCTCTTTTAGTTGTTCCCAGCGACAGGACGAGAGGCAACGGGCACAAACTGAAGCACAGGAGGATCCGGCTCAATATGAGGGGACACTTCTTTACTGTGAGGGTGACAGAGCACTGGGACAGGCTGCCCAGGGAGGTTGTGGAGTCTCCTTCTCTGGAGATATTCAACACCCACCTAGATGCCGTCATGTGCGGTGTGCTCTCGGTGATCCTGCTCAGCAGGGGGTTTGGACTGGATGATCTTCAGAGGTCCCTGCCAACCTCGGCCATTCTGGGATTCTGAAATTATCATTAAGTAGAACTTTCCCTTGTGAACCTGTGTTGATTATGATCGATGGCAGCATTGTCTTTTAAGTGTTTTACAGTACATAATAAACACTTTTCAGGTGTATTATAGTATATAATATAATTTGTTATTAAAAAAAAGATAATGTAGCTTTTGATAAGATATGTATATGAACAAAAAAATATCATCTCTGTGTTGCCAGTATGCTGCTGAAGTATAGGCCAATACAGAGTCTCAGGACTTGCCTTCACCCAGCTTTAGAAGTACGGAGTAGCTTGTTCATGTGGTGGGTCGACCTTGGCTGGTCACTGGGGTTCCCACCCAGTCACTCTCTCAGTCCCTCTCCTCATCGTAACAGTGACAAAGCAAGGAGAAACAACTCGTGGGTGGAAAGGAGGACAGAGAGATTGCTCACCAATTACCATCGCAGGCAAAACAGACTCTGCTTGAGAAAGATTAATTTAATTTATTTTCAATTAATAACAGCGTAAGATAGTGAGAACTAAAAGCAAAGTAAAAACACCTTCCTCCCACCACTTTCTTCCCAGGCTCAGCTTCTGTTTCAATTCATCTAACTCCTGCCCCAAGCGATGCAGGTGGATGAGCAGCAGGGGTTGTGGTCAGTCCATAACGCTTTCTCTGCTGCTGTTCAAGAACAGCTCAAGCATGCATCCTTCCCACAGGGTGCAGTCCTTCAGGAATGGACTGCTCTGGTATGGGCTGGTCTCTACAGGCTGCAGGTTCTTCCAGGAGCCCGCTCCACTGGGTAGTCCTCCGTGGTCTGCAGCATGGATATCTGCTCTGGAAAACCTCCTGCCCTCCTTCTGCACTGACTGTGGTGTCTGCAGGTTGTCTCTCTCATATCTTCTCATTTCTCGCTCTCAGCTGTTGTTGCCAGTATTTTTTTCCCCTTTTTAAAACATGCTCGCCCAGTTTTGGCTCTGACTAGCAGCAGGTCCCTTTTGGAGCAGCTGGAGCTGGCTCAGCTCTGACATGGAGCAGCTGCTGGTCACTGCTCACAGAGATCACCCCTACAGCCCCCCTGCTGCCAAAACCTTGCCATGCAAACCCAATAAGGTTCAATACAGCAGATGGATTGATTAGACTGTAATTTTACTCTGAACCTCCAGGCTGACTTTCTCCTCAACCTTATGCTGTTAGAATGGAAGGGGAAAAAAAAAAATTTTCTTTCCGTCCTGCTGCCTTAATACATTGCTTTGTTTGGTTTTACCCTGTCCTTAATTTTGTGAATGTCATATCAATATTATTTGTTGTTTAATAATTTGAACTCTTTGTCCTCATACATTTTCAGGTCTAGGATACAGTCTAGGTATGCGAATAAGCTTGCAATGCATGTGTCCTCTTAAGCAATTTGATCTGAAAAGGTAATCTAATCCCTCTTCAAGCCACAGTTTGACAGGTGACTTAAATTCAGCTCTAGGATGTCTTTTACTGAAGCAGTTATCCACCCAGCATCTGTCACATGCACAACTAATCCAGTGCAAGTTCACTCAGCTCCAAGGAGTTCTGATACACTGGCAGTATTTGTGCCATTTTGGATAGTATCTCTCTGCATGCTGCATGATGCCAACATAAAAGCATACAAAGCACTCATGCTCAGAAGTGCAAGGTGTTTGATTCAGATCAGATAAGTACTGCTGGTTGAGATCATTAGTGCACTGATTCGATGTTAATGATTAGAGAAGCAGGGCATGAGCTAAACCTTCACACATAACCAAATCCAACCAATTTTTTCAACAGCTGTCAAGGACAATACGAACAGTTTCCTCAAATTTACAATGTCACGTGCATGCTTCTCTTCTTCTCAGTAAGTGTGTGCAGACAGTTTTTTTTTCCCCTCTAAATTAAAGGGAATTTTTATCAATATCAAAAGTTGATAGCTTTCAGCTTTACTTACTTTGTCAGCTTATCTCTGGTTGCAATCCTATTGCTTGTGGTCAGCTGTGCCATTTCTCTGGATTATATCTGGACATTGTTATTTTGTTTGATATCTAGTTGTGAAGTGGGTGCAAAGACGGTGTCTTAGATGATAGGCAGGTCAGAATGGATATGAATCTGATGTTTCCATCACCAACTTCAGTGACAGATATTTATCTGCTTTTTTCACCACACCTTTACTAAGGTAATGAGCCATCAACAGCTCAGGACAGCGTGCTCCCTGGCTCCTTGACCTGAATTGCTTGAAGTCACCATGCATCTGTGACTTTCTGGAACTGTCAGTCTGGTTTTACTGAAGCTGAGCTGACTCCATTTTGTGTCACTGATATTTTTGCACCACCTTGCATGAGAGTCTGGTAGGGTTTATGTGGTAGTTGCAGGTGCTCTATGTGATTTCTCTGAAACCATTGCTCCAGATACTGGAGATTACTGTAGTTTCTTAAGTTCCTCCATTCAGTTACAGTATCCAATTTAGAAGATTTACAAACAACACTGCTCCTCCTGACTGAAGAATTACAGTTCTGTCTTATTCAGCACCAAACATTAGTTTTCATACAGTTATTTGATAACTTTCATATGAATGGGTTTTGTGTGTTTTTGTTTTTTGTTCTGTGTTGTGAGTTGGTGTTACTCTGCAGCCAAAAGATAGATCTCAGACAGCAGCGATGCAAATTTCCAAGCCTGGCTCAGTTTTGGGGGATAGCAGCTAAATGTGTAGAAAGAACCAATCGTTTTCAGTAATCACTCCCTCTTCACATTTCTACTTAGTGGTGGTGTTGGTTGTGGCATGCATGGTTTGAGATGTTTGATGTGTTTGATAGTGACTTTAGACATGTCAGAGTGGCTTCAAGATAGCACAGTTAATAGTGGACGCTGTTTTCTCAGAGACTAAATAACCAGGAAGCTCCATCCCAACTTGTGTACGATATACCTTCCTAGTGCACTGGGGATGTGTGGAGTCCAATGTAGTAAAATCACTGGTGGTTCTTACAAGATTTCTTGTTTTCTTCCTCTCAGGTCATGGAGTTGCTTGTTCATCTGAATAAGCGAATCAAAAGTCGCCCAAAAATCCAGCTTCCAGTAGAGACGTTGCTGGTTCAATATCAAGATCCTTCTGCAGTGTCTTTTGTCACTGTAAGTATTTGTTCTAACTGTTAACTGTTCTTAGAACAGTTGCCGATTTACTTGTAACAAGCAGAATATTCTTTAAAACTCCTGCTTTATTTCTGTCAGTTCTCTTTAACAAGTGTCTTACTGTAATGAGGTTGATGTTTTAAGCAATTCTTTTAAACTAAACTTTATAGTCTGGTGTGGGTGAAAATTAGGTTCATAAAACAGCTACTCTATTGACTTTGTTAAAATACTGGTAATCACTCTTGATCTTTCATGAATCCATGACATGTCATTGCCTGTGTTATAGAAGGCCTATTGTTGAGGTCCCATTTTGCAAGCCACTGCCAATCCTTCCTGACATGTGCAGGATTGGCGTCTTGATTAAAGCATCTGCATTTCTCTGAACACGAGAACACATTTTTGTGTGTTTTTAGGGTCAGGACATTAGCTGAGCAAGAGAAGATGAAAGATGTTTTATAGATTAAGTGTCATTCAGTGTAGCTGGTAAAGCAAAAATAGCTTTAAAATGTTTTGTTGTACTAATGAAGATAATTTTCATTTCAGCTGTGGTAGATCTATTGCAAATCCTCACCACGAAAAAGCAATAAAATCAGAGGGAAACCTTTTGTCCATCTTATCTGGTTACCAATTCATATGCAGTATAAAGGGAAAATGCGATGCCTCAGAAACAGAAGGAAAAATATTGCAACTTTTAAACTGCAGTCATGTAGAAGTATTCTCAGACTGTAAGCAAGTAGGATTATCCAGAGTTCTCCTTTTGGGAGTGACTGAGGGCTTCTAGTCTGCCAGTGTTCTGTAGAGCAGTAGAAGAACCATCTTGTTTGAAGACAAATGTGACATAAACTGTGCTTTTTGGCAGCGCACATGAGAAGTCTGTATTCACTGATGTATCTGAGTGATGCGTATTGTTCTATGCAGTGAATTAGTGGGCTTCATAAAATTTTAGCAAGTCGCATCTACAAAGAAGCGTAATTCTTCCATCTTCAACACTTTGTAGGTCTGTTTCGGTGTTTGAAGCTTTTCCTGCTGTGAATTGCAGCTTATAGTTTGTTGCCAAATAAATGGCACCAAGGGAGGTACACAGCTGAGGTCTGCACTGCTTTGGACTGCGGTGGTGTACTGTGGCTGCCAGCCCTCTCCCTGAATGTACACGTCCCCGGCCTCCTCCTCCTTACTCCACCCTTTGACAAGCTGAACTTAGTATTTATTTCGATCACAGAGTGGTACTTGGGATCAGCAGATGATGTCTGGATCGTAACTAGGGCTCACATTTTGTCAGAGCAAGCCAGAAAAAAAGACCTTACACAATCACCAGCACCATTCTGTAATTATCTTTTGTTAATGTGGTTTTTTCTCAATTAATTTTCATTCAGAGGAACTATCAGAATGAACTAAAGACTAGAAAAGGCCCTTCTGTCTTCAGCTCTTCATCTTCAGTAGCTTTTAACCTCTTAGTAGTTCTTTAAAAAAAATACTTTTTTTAAACTGAATTTGCATACTTATTTCAAGCAGGTCATTGAATACATAATCTCTGCAGTTCTGAGCTGTGTTTGAATCAACGTGGTAGCAATTAAAGATAGTCTAATATTCAGTACTGCTCTGCTATGCTGTGCTGTCATTGGACTCTGTTTGGATTGCATTCACAGTTTTTAAGTATGGTGATACAAAAACACATTTCAAGAGAAAACTTGCTATGTTGGTGACTCTATTTATTTAATAACGCCTACTATTTTTATTATATGTATAACTAAGTGAAAACATTGCATTTTATTTCCTTGAAGCTATGGCTTAGGTAAAGCTCCTTTTGGTGAAACTGACAGTGAGTAGGAGAAGCTAGAGGGAGATTTTTGCATTGATGTTCTTCAACGCCTTGTAAACAAGTCTTGCTGAACTTCCCCTTTAAAAGCTGTCAATCCAGTGAGCCTTGGAATTAAAAAAAATCGGTCTTCCAAAACGTAATTTGTTTCCAACAGCCATTTACATAACAGCATACAAGAAGAGCTTAAAACATGGATATTTCTTTTGTGCTGTTGTAATACTGTGTGCTTTTTCTACTCCTGTAGAATTTTACCATAATTTATGTTAAGATGGGATACCCCCGTTTGCCTGTGGAAAGACAATGTGAATTGGCTCCAACTCTTCTCACTGCAATGGAAGGGAAACCTCAACCACAGCAAGATAGGTATGAATACACATTCTTGGAGTATATTCTGCTTGTGTCATTTTAGTAAAATCATTTGTATCATTTCCTCATTTTTTTTCCTGTGGTGATGACATCACCACAGAAGTGGTGAGCTGCTGTATACTAAGCACTTGTAGAAAAATATTAATTATGATCCTGCAGCTTACCTACATTGAGATGCGTTTCCACCAGGATGGCACTGGAAATTGTCATTAAAATCATATCTTCATTTTTTCTACAGCACTGTGGCAGTATAGAGGTATTTTCAAAATGATCTTACTGAAAGGTCTTGCAGTAAAATCTTGATTCTGTTCTTGAGATCAGTGTAAAAAAATTGTTTTCTTTGGGAGCATGTTTTTTACCTATCCAAAAATCAAGTACGTAGGCAAAGAGACTTTTGGAAAAATTGGCTATAGTGGTGTATAATAAATACATTGTCTGTGTACGTGCTTATCTTCTGCCTTCCATTGTTAAGTACATTGGGTGTAAAATAGAGGCTGCTGGATTGTGAATCATTGAAAGTTCTGTTAAGTTGGTTTTTTTTGCTGTTAAGGAATAGGTATGTTCGTAAAGATTTCTCTTTAATGTTAAGAATAAACAGATGTGTTTTTTTTAAATGGTTGCAGTAAATGTAATTGTTTTTCAGCCTAATGCATCTTCTAATACCAACCCTTTTTCACATGAAATATCCTGCTGAACCACTGAAAGCAGCAGCTTCTCCATTTAATCTTGCTGAAAAACCAAAGACTGTACAGCTGCTTTTGGACTTTATGTTGGATGTTCTTCTTATGCCTTATGGGTAAGTACGAGTTAATATCAGTCTTATCTGGTAATCCTGTGCTCTTGATGTGTGAAACATCACAAACCACACCCATGGAAGCTCATTCAAAGTATGCTGTTATTTCCTACCTCAAATGCAGTCAGTTACATGTTACAGTAGGGTCCTAACTGTACGGATGGGATCGATACATTCTTTATTTAACAAAACATCTATTTTCTACTTAATCAGGTGTTATGTTGTCCTCTCCTTGACCTCTTCTGAGATCAAAGGGAAGCTATGAGACATATGGGCTATCTTTTAAACAACCAAACCTTTAAAACAGAAAGCAAATCAAAATGTGTGCTCATACTTTTGCTGTTGAGTTTGAGGCTTGATCTTCCAATGTCATAAGTAAGCATAGTCTCTGAATGTTTGTGCTTCTCGGAACCAAACCTTTCTCTTGCATCTGTCTTTGGATGAAGAGTATTTTAACTGTGATGGAGTTGTCTTGGTGTGAGCACTGTTTCTGAAAGCAAGAACGATTTATGGAGCAACTTGAATTTACTGCTCATTGCTTGTTAGGAACCTTCTGGTATCTAAAAGCAGTTCTTTATCTGAATCTATTTTCTATACGTTTTTAATGTCTTCTTATCACTTGGGAAACTTCAAGGAAAGTAGAAATAATTTTATCACTAGAACATATTTCTTCCTCTAATAGTTCATTGATTGCAGTAGGATTTTTTGAGCACCTTACTCAAGTGGATTAACCTAAAAAACAATTACTTTTAAAATAGTGAGCACCAGATGTTTCTCTACATAGTTCTGTTGGAAGCCGTGCTCCTGTCAGATGTTTTCGGGGGCCATGTCCTTACCATTCAAGTGTTGGTGTTTATAGTTTAAAACACCCAACCTACCCCTCTGTTCACAGCTCACACCTGTCAGTTTGCCTAGGTGAATGCTGCTAACTTCACCCCAACACTACTGTGGCTGTAGCTTCAGGAGATGAAGTCCTGTGGCATTTCATTGAGACTTCAGTTCCTTACGTGCTTTTGTACACTGGCAGAGCATGACAACTAATTTTGAAATGCCAGAGGGTAGGGGGAAAGGAGTAGTGGTCTGTGCTTTTCTAGCTTCGTTTTCTTTCCAGAAGGTGCTCAGAGAGTGTCTTCAGCTCACCTGTGGCACTGGTTGACTCTCTCTTCAAGTCTTGCTCCCTGGGGTGAGACTTTGTTGCTGTTGACAGCTAAGTTATGCTTGGTAGAACTTGCTCAGTCATTGCCTGGTTGTGAATGAACCTTGCCAGTTTGCATGCAGTAAAACAACCAGAAAGCCTAACTTTAGGGCTTAAAGCTCAAAATCAAGTAAGTGTTTAAAGTTTTGGCTCATCAAAAATTAATCTTGGAGACTTGGGATGAACATCTATTCTCATTGTTGAGACTGTTTACTTTCTTTTGTTCTCTGTGTGCTCAATGCAGAACAGAGAATGGCTGGCTGGAGCAAAACAGTTCTTCATAGAATCATAGAATGGCTGAGGTTGGAAGGGGCCTAAAAGATCATCAAGTTCCAACCCCCCTGCCATAGGCAGGGATGCCACCCACTAGATCAGTTTTTTCAGGACCCCATCCAAGCTGACCACCCTCCAGGGATGGGGCATCCACAGCTTCTCTGGGCAACCTTTCCAGTGCCTCACCATCCTCTGACTGAAGAATTTCCTCCTAACATCTAATCCAAATCTCCTCTCTTAGTTTAAACCCCGTTTTCCATTCATTATCTGCCCGAGCAAGAAGGTGGTCTCCATCTCTTTTGATAAGCTCCCTTTAGGTATTGAAAGGCTGCAGTGAGGTCACCCCAGAGACTTTTTTTCTGTAGGCTGAACATTCCCAGCTCTCTCAGCCTTTCTTCACAGAGGAGGTGCTCCAGCCCTCTGATCATCTTTGTATCCCTTCTCTGGACCCGCTCTAACAGCCCCACATCCCTCTTGTGCTGGGGGTCCCAGCCCTGGACGCAGCACTCCAGGTGGGGCCTCACAAGGGCAGAGCAGAGGGGCACAATCACCTCCCTCTACCTGCTGGCCGCCCCTCTGTTGGTGCAGCCCAGGACGCAGTTGGCCTTCTGGGCTGCAGGCACCCACTGCTGGCTCACGTCGAGCTTTTCGTCCACCAGAACCCCCAAGTCCTTCTCCGCAGGGCTGCTCTCAAGGAGTTCTTCTCCCAGTCTGTGCTCCTCTCTGGGATTGCCCTGGCCCAGGTGCAGCACCTTGCACTGGGACTCGTTGAACCTCATTAGGTTCACATGGGCCCACTTCTCCAGCCTGTCCAGGTCCCTCTGGATGGCATCCCTTCCTTCTGTTGTGTGACTGCACCACTCAGCTTGGTGTCATCTGCAAACTTGCTGAGGGCACAGCTGATTCCACTGTCTATGTTGTTTATAAAGATCACAGAATCACAGAATTGTAGGGGTTGGAAGGGACCTCAAAAGATCATTGGGTCCAACCCCCCTGCCGAAGCAGGCTCCTTAGAGCGGGCTGCCCAGGTAGGCATCCAGATGGGCCTTGAATATCTCCAGAGGAGACTCCACAACTTCCGTGGGCAGCCTGTTCCAGTGCTCTGTCTCCCTCAGAGTGAAGAAGTTCTTTCGCATGTTGGTGCGGAACTCCCTGTGATCCATTTTGTGGCCATTGCCCCTTGTCCTGTCCCCACAAACCACTGAGAAGAGGTTGGCCAAATCCTTCTGTCTCCCACATATCCCTCTGTCTCCCACAAAAGATATTAAACAGTAAAAAGATATTAAACAGTACTGGTCCCAAGACAGACCCCTGAGGGACACCGCTTGTCACCAGCCACAAGACATAGAGCCATTGACCACCACTCTCTGGGTGCGGCCATCCTTCCAATTCTTTATCCATTGAATGCTCCACCCTTCAAGTCCATATCTCTCGAATTTGGAGATCAGGATGTCATGCAGGACAGTGTCAAAGGCCTTAGAGAAGTTCAGATAGGTTTGTCTCTTCTAAAATTATGATCCATTCTTGTATTGAGTGAGCTACCAAACATCCAGGGAGAGTTAAGAGTAGCTTTTTGAGGGTATGTAAGTATGCTCAGGGTGGCTAGACTTGCAAGCCTACAAAAAGACTGTAAGCTTAATCTTTATGGTTTTGTTTTCCTTCCCTGCCCAGCACTGAAACTGCTGTTTTCAAGATATTTTTTGTTTGTTTTTTTATTTTTTGATAGCAGGGATTGCTTCTGACACTTTGTGTTGAATATGGTTCACTATTTCCCTTATTAGGCTTGAAGTCTTTCATAGAAATCATACAAATGTTGCTAAAGCTTTTAATATAACCTTGTCACATCTAGTGTTAGCTATGTATTGACTTCTACTATAGCAGAGAACAGTCTTTTTGGTTTGTAACCTGAGATAACTCTCTTCAGAAACATCAATGGATCCTTCCTTCTCTTAACCAAGGGGTTTTGTAGTTGCTGTTTTTTGCAAACAGCTATAGTGAGATAGCTACAGCTCCTGTGGAATATGCTGGGGTAACTGGTAGCTGAGTCTCAAATGAGTAAAATTCTGTCTTATGTCAAAGTCGTGGGATTAACTGAAGAATATAGGTTATGTGTATTCCAACATATAATCCAACTGGCAATGTGAAGTGGTAAAGCCTCTAATGAAACTCCATTCCCATCTGTTTAGGTACGTACTGAATGAATCTCAGAGTCGGCAAAACATGCCCGCAGCACAGGGCTCTTCGTCAAGTAGCGCGGGAGGTCCAGGAATCCCTCAGCCGCCTCCAGGGATGAGCTTTTATGCAGCCAAGAGGGTAATTGGAGATAGCCCATGGACACCAGAGCTGCTGGAGCAGGTATTCGCACTGACGGGCTGATTTCAGGGGACTGGGGGTGGTAGCAAGGATGGCTGCAAACAGAGGAAGGGAAGGCTAGAGGGAAAATGCGTAGCTGCCTGAGAGAATGCCTTGGAGGACTTGGGCATGATGCCTTAAAGAACTTTCCAACAGTGAGTTGGGGGTGGGAGGTGCCTCCCTCAATCTGCCGGCAGCTCTCTGAGCTGGTTAGGAAGCAGACACATCCGCAGCCTCCTCTTGCATCTTCCTCCTGGAGATAGTGAGGCTGCAAAACTATCCAGTGTTAGTGAAACTGCCCCTTTCAGCCAAGAAGCAGCAGAGTGTTCCTGATCAATATGCCCATACTCTGCTGCAAGTGGCTGCTTCAAAAGGAGACAAGAGGAGACTGCTAAAGAGGTGGGGAGAACATATGAACTTCAGCTTAGCAAGCAAAAGCCAGCGTTTCAGACAGTTGAGCTGCTGTGGTTATTTTAACACACACTTTCTTGTCAGTAATACTGCCCTTACTTTCCACGTTGTCGAATAGTGCAAGCTGGGGATAGTGAAGTTCATCGAAGCGGAGCAGGTGCCAGAGCTTGAAGCTGTTGTACATCTGGTTGTAGCCTCCAGTGACACAAGGCACAGTGTTGCCACTGCAGCTGACCTTGAACTGAAGAGCAAACAAAGGTACAAATATGGGTTTTGAGAAAAGATGATGCTAGTGTTTCTAGCAATGCTCACTACTGCTAACGTAGTGCTCCACAGAGACTGTGCTCTGAAGGGAAGCCCGATACAGCCCCTCACGTATCTGCCACACGTTCACACGGGGCTGGGTTTTGGAACAGTGCTTGTAGCCTCACAGCTGGAAAAATCACCAGGCTCTGGAGCTGAAATTGTATGCTGTAAGCATTTGCAGTCATCTTTGCTGTAGCTTTCGAGCCATTTTGGTGCTTCTCAATTTCCAAATTGTCTGGTGTGGATCTGTAAAGCCTTGCTACGTGATTCACAGCAGGCAACTCAGTATCATAGAATCACAGAATTGGAAATACATACTTTCATTTAATTTAGCTAGGAAGTAAAGGCAGTGTAATTGTGAGGCAGACCATAGTCTAGAAAGCTTAGCAG
The DNA here is from genome assembly GCF_964211835.1 of Anser anser. NCBI lineage: Eukaryota > Metazoa > Chordata > Aves > Anseriformes > Anatidae > Anser > Anser anser. Next base: position 12,068,183 of record NC_139723.1, read on the forward strand.
CTGCTGATGTCTGCGTTATAAAAGCTTTTTGCTTGTCTGCAGCCCAGCTTTCATGATCTAATGGTAATATTCTCTCTTTAACTCCTTATGAGGCCAGAGTAGTTGCTGTTAGTACTGTTTGCTGAGTCATTGACCATGTGAAGTTTGTTGGCTCACATTAGAAGATTAGGAGATAGGCCTGTCAGTGGAATATGTGAGTGGCTTCTGTATTACTAGAAGTACAGGGCTACTTAACTTGGAGTCAGATATGTAATGTGAAACCTGCTCCATTCAAGTCTCTTCATGTGTCTCAATTGTGGTGGAAGGGGTGATTCTACCAAGTGAGCACAGTCTGGTGAAGGAAGGCAGTCTGTCCTTTACTGCTGGTCTCATCTTTCCCTTTGTTTTGGTGTTCTGTGCTTGGAGAGCAAAATACATGTTTGGACAAAATGCGTGTTAGTACAAAACGTTAAATGTCTTTTATGAGAAATATATTGTACTTAACAGGAAATCAATTTCTTTACTGATAGAATGAGATGGTTCTGTATCCCCCAGTTCTTTGAAGCATACATGCTTACATTTTTGTATTCAGTGTGTTTTTTGTATGTCTGTGTGTTCCAAACAGTCTCTTCAATAGCTAGCATCAGATAATTTGAGACATTCAGTGAAAAGTCTCAACCCAGAGATTCAGACACCATTAGGTTTGAAAGGACTGTGTTCTGATTTGCTAGCTGCTATGTTCTGCATGTACAGTGGATTTAGTCTTAATTAGTTTTCTCCCTAAATAGACTTCCACTGGTAGATTCATGGTGGATGAAAAACTGAACATGAGCTAGCAGTGCATGCTTGCAGCCCAGAAAGCCAACGGTGTCCTGGGCTGCAGGAAAAGAAGCAGTTCAAGGCGGGTGATTCTCCCTCTCTGTTCTGCCCTCATGATACCCCACGTGGAGCACTGCATCCAGCTGTGGGTCCCCCAGCACAAGAAAGATGTGGACCTGTTAGAGTGGGTCCAGAGGGAGAGCCACAAATATGATCGGAGGACTGGAGCACCTCTCTTACTAAGAGAGTCTGAGAAAGCTGGGGTTGCATAGCCTGGAGAAGAGGAGGCACCAGGGAGATGTCATTGCAGACTTTCAGTACTTAAGTGGTGCCTACAGGAAAGATGGGGAGGGAACTTAGTGATAGTAAAAAGGTCAATGGCTTTAAACTAAAAGAGCGTAGATTTAGATTAGATATATGGAAGAAGTTCTTCACTCAGAGGGAGGTGAGACACTGGCACAGGTTGCCTAGAGAAGCTGTGGTTGCCCCATCACTGGAGGTGTTCAAGGCCAGGCTGGATGGGGCTTTGGACAATCTGGTCCACTGGGAGGTTTCCCTGCCCATGGTGGTGGGGGTTGGAACTAGGTGGTCTTTGAGGTCCTTTCCAACCCAAACCATTCTGTGATTCTATGGCAATGGCTATCATGTGCGTAGACAGGTTTGTCTGAGAGAGCAGGATGAAATAGTCCTAGAAATATAAATATCCTATTCTCCAGTGAAATATCAAAGCACTGCAGTTGAAGATTATGGAGACATTTATTAAAGAACAGCCATTCTGTTTTCAGTCAGTCGTCTACCATGGTTTGTCTTATTTTGGTGGGAGAGCAGTGAGCGTGTAGGTTTCTCATGAGTTATTTGGAGTAAAATTGTTGCATTGTGTAGGTGAGATCTGTAATCACTTCACATTCCTCCTGATAACATACTATGTGGTTGTGGGAGTAGTGATTAGAAGTCAAATCAGATCTGATAATACTTAGGTAAGAGTATGAGTAAGATTCAAAATGCTGTAAAATATGTATGTTTCAAAAAGTAACCAAAGGTGAGAATCATAACGGGTTGGTGATCGGTGTGTGTTTTTCTTTAGCTTAATTGACTGGAACAATCCTGCTATCATCAACAAAATGTATAAAGTGTATCTTGGGGATATACCATTGAAAACCAAGGAGGTAAGATTACTTTCTGAGTTGCATACATGCAAACTTTTTGAAACTGTAGTTTGAGTTTTCTTATTTGTTTGTTGATCTAGGCATATATATTTCTTAAATCTATCACTTCCTTTGATCTCTGCTTTCAGTGAACACTTTTGCTGTTGAGTGTTTTTTTTCTCTGTCCCAGTGCATTCTGATTTGCAGAACGTAATTTAGTAAAGTTAGAAGTACTGCTATGCAAAGATGCACTACATTGTTTTAACTCTTTTTCTGACAGGGATCTGTTCTGAAACCAGAAATGAAACGAGAGTCGGTCAGCACCCGTGTTAAATTAAAAATTGTTCCTCATCTTCTGCGATCCAGGCAAGCTGCAGAAACATTCCCGGCTAACATTCAGGTAACACATACATTCCTAAACTGCACTTCCTAATGAGTTTGGTCATGATGGTGCTTGAAAAAGAAGGGGAGTTAGAGAACCTCTGAATGTGAGGCCAGACACTCTCTGATCTGCTCCTTATTCTCTTTTGCCAGGTGGTTTATGATGGACTCTTTGGTGCAAACACAAATGCAAAACTGAGAAGTCTGTCCTTGCAGTTTGTGCATCATATTTGTATCATGTAAGTAATCAAGAATGAGCACAGTGTTTTAGCCATATAGGTACAAGCCACCCTATTTACTCAACGTATAAGTGAACTAAGGACAAAAAATACTACTGTAACTACTAGAAGGTAGTTTTTCCTCCCTTAATCTTGAAAATAACTGGGGAGGGGGGTTGTGCTTGTACTTGCACATGTTAAGCTGTAATTTCTCAGCTTAGCAAAGCTGAAAAGAGAAGTGATACTGACAGAGTATATTTTTAAGGGATGGAAACGTTAAATGCTCTTTGTTGGTGTTTCTAATTCCAGTTGCCCAGAAAGTAAAATAAAGCCGTTAGGCCCAATGCTACTAAATGGACTTACAAAGCTGATCAATGAATACAAAGAGGTAAGCTGAAAGGTTCTTTGTGTAAAGAACTGTAATTTTTCACACAAAACAAGCAAAAGACAAATGTATTTACAATGGGAACTGATAAATCTCTTTACCTGTAGTTTGCTGAGGTGACTGTCCAAGGATATTTTCTAAGAAATTTTTTTGGAAGAGAAGAAGACAATATTTTAAAAGGCTGTTACAGGAAATATATTTTATTTGTATAACAGGTCTGGTTAAGTGCTCGGTCACTAGTTGCAAAGTCTCAGGAAATAATAGCGTTGGTAACCTAAAGAGTGAAGCAAGAGTAGCATCCACCTGCTATTCCTCGTTACTTTGGAGTGCACAGAGGCCTCAGCTCCATGCATGCACTCCATTGTGCTAGACACATATAATATTGAACTGCTGGTAATACGTTCCTTCCTGTTATCCAGTGACAGTATTGCTATGGAAGGGATGTTACAAACAGAACTGCAAATGCCAGTCTGGCCCAGAGAGTATTTGATCCTTCCAGTGCAATTTCAGAAGGCAGATTCCCGAAGATACTCCCTCACATATCTTACACAGAGCTGATTTTGCAGACCTTCTCTTGTGCAGCTTTGATCCTTTTGCTGGTACATTTGAACCACTGGATGTGACTTTTGGCCTGAGCTGGAGTTTGGAGGTGTGAGCCTCCTATGGTATTGTGAACGGCATGAAAAAGAAGTGTTCAGGAGGGAGTGAGTCCATATTCAAATATGTGTCATTGATCATCTGCCAGATTCATTGCACAAACAGCTTCCTTTTTATAAAGGTGGTGCTCAGGGTCAGTGAAAGGTCTCTGTCTCACTTAGCTACTGTTTTTTACATTTGCCAGATCTTCTTAGCTTCTCCCCTTGAAATAACATATAATTAATTGAGACCAGAAGGGAGATTTACATTTTGTCACTGCTTGTAATTTTCTGATTCTTTTGGAAAAGCATGCACCCTCAGTTCCTATCTGATGCTTTTATTCTTGGGTATGGTTATGTTCCAGGATTCTTTGTCCATGAAAGCCTATTTGAGCACTTTGGAGACAAGATATAAAATAAATGTTTAATTATAAAAGATAGGTATGTTTTTATATAGTCCTGTTTTTGCTGAATTATATTTGTTTTATCATTTAAGGATTCAAAATTGCTGTCAATGGCTTATTCAGCGGTTGGAAAACTCTCCAGGTAACAGAAACGCCATTTAAGTAACGGGTCATTGAATAGTTTTTTCCAGAGTAATCTGTTAATTTATCAGCAGCAAACCTTGAATCTCCTGCAAGTTTTGCAATGGGGTGTACAGTGCAGAGATAAGAATTGTTGTAACATCTCTGGAGATGTAAAATGAACTATTCATTTGGCTAATAGCTTTTCTAGCAGTGATTAATGACAGGTCTTGAGTTATGCATAGAGTTTAAAAAATGGTTCCACTTTGTGGATTGCCAGCAACATAAATTTAAGCAATATTCAGCAAAGGTTAGAGGGCATGTAGCTAGACAAGTGGTATGTTCGGTGGTTTGCTGGTGATCTAATTTCTTGTCCCAAGAATATCTTAATCTCCAAACTGTGTTGAGGGGCATTCTGTTATGTGGTGGAAACGGATAAGATAGAGCAGACTTTCTGTGTTGGCTCTTTTGTTTGACAGTTAAAACGTGAGGTGAGGGGAAAACCAATGAAAAGTGAAACATCTCAATTTAAAAAACTCAAATGTTCATGAACAAAAATATCTTGTTTCAGCCGAATGCCTCAGCTCTTTACCAAGGATATAGCACTCGTACAGCAGTTTTTTGAAGCTTTATGTAAGGTGGGTGCTGATGGGGTTTTGGGAAATCATTAATATTTTGTGCTGGTTTTGCTTAGTACTTGTCACTGTACACTTTAAAGTGACAGAAAACTCTTATTTTTGTACAGCAGGAAGATGCTGATACAAGGCTTGCCATTCAGGAGGCTTTGTCTATGATGGTTGGAGCATACAGTAACTTGGAAGGAGCCCAGCGTACTCTGATGGAAGCTCTTGTAGCTTCTTATCTAATAAAGGTATTTTCATTGAAGTCAAAATTAGGTACCTTAAAAGAAGAGCTATTCAGTCTTCTGTTTCTTGGCACTTCTTGGCCTGGGTTTTCAGAATGAGAGGCTTTTGTATACTACATGTTTGCATGGGTACTTAGGGTTACTGCAGAGGTATGTGTATTTCTGGTGGTTGCACTAATAGCTGTGTAAGAGACTATTTTCATGGTGATGACTCTTGCCTATGTGCTACAGTGATCTAGGACTCCAAGCAATACCATTTTAAGACTAATAGAAGCCACCAGAGAGAATGACCTCCCTGAGTTAATATTTCTGGTTGTGCTGCTCCTAAGCACAGTTTTGTTTTCTGTGGGTAGATTGTGTGTCATTCTTCATTTCAAAACGGCTTTGGTGGGGCAGTTCAGATGCGTAAAAATTAGTGATAACCCCTATTTGTAATTCCCCAGATCGTGCATGTATTTAATTTAGCATTTAATTGTCCAGTTGGGTTTATATGAGAAGCTACCTTTTCTTTTCACCATTCCCTGCTGTTTGAGGAGTTAGCAAGAACAGTGTCTCAAAATGTACAAACTCTTTGAGTTATGTTGGTACAGAAGGACAAAACAGATGACTGATGAGTGAAGGTTACTAGAATGTTCATTTAAAACTCAGCTGTATGTTTGTGTCTGTTCTCTTTAAGCCTGAAGTTCAAGTACGTCAAGTGGCTGTGAAATTTGCTAGCACAGTATTTCCTCCAGATCACATCCCTTCCAGATATTTACTGCTGTTAGCTGCAGGAGACCCGTAAGTCTTTTTTTTTTCCCCTTTAAATTATTTTCATCCAAATATATATATAACCCAAATATGTATTTACAAGATGCAGTATGTATTTGGATTAAATATGTATTCGTGCATATAGATGGATGAAGTATATTTGTAAAAAATAAATGAAAATCAAGTATGGTAATTTGGAAGCTGGCCTTTCCATATTAGCAATGTTGGTCGAGCTGTGGACAGCTGTTACTATGTCTTACACCACTTTTGGCTTGGATTCTTTTTCTTGTTTCCAGTGAACTGCGTTGTTCAGGCTGGATGGAGTATTAAGCAACATGGTCTAGTGGGAGGTGTTCCTGCCCATGGCAGGGGGTTGGAATTAGATGGGCTTTAAGGTCCTTTCTGACCCAAACCATTCTGCAATTCTGTGCTAATGATCAATTGCAAAGTAAAATGCATTGCAGTAAATCTGGCCACCTTTACAGTGGTTAGAAATTCTTTTTTCCTGGCAAATTGTTGCAGTCTATTTTTAGCTTGGATTGCAAAGAGTCAGGACTGTGCCTGTGTGAAAGTTGCCGTTTGCTGCTGAGGAGCAGGTGACTCATTAAATTTGAGTAATCATTTCATTCACAGTTATCTGTTCTTGCCACTTATGTGTTGTTTTTTTTCCAACTTATTTAATTGCTCAGTTTTTGATGTGCATAGCTGTTGTATAACTGAGAGGTTAAACAGACAGACTGCTTTGTCATAGCAGTGTCAGCACTGTTTTAGGAGTTGATCTTCAGGTAGGTAGGGAGCGATAAGCGATAAGGTGTTAGCTGAAGCTTGTAGATAAGAAGTGATGAGGTGAATTGGAAAACAAGGATGTGGGAACCAGAAAGTGGTAGTGAACACTAGTAGGGTGTAAAATCAGCAGAAATGGGCTGGTCCACACTGCTTTGTGGGGGCCACTTGTCACTACCTTTTTCTTCCTGCCTCTGTATAATAAACAAATCATTGAAAGTCCCAATAAATGTTTGACTTTTTTTTTTTCCTTACAGAAAGCCACTTCTCATTTTAAAACTGTTCGCTCTTACCCAGTTTCCTAAGATCTCATTGGTCATTAGAGACTATTTGTTCTGTGCAAATCATGTCTTTCTTGTCTTTTCTTCTGAAAGGCGAGAGGAGGTACACGGAGAAGCACAGCGGGTGCTGAGAACGTTTCCCGGTAAAAATGAAAAGGAGAGTTCTGGGAAGCAGATGCCTTCCTTTCCTGAAATGGTCCATTATATTCAAGACAAGGTACAGTGCTTCTGTCCCAGTAAATGACAAGACTGATGCTTATGTATGTAGTAAGGGTGGTCTTCCCATCCTAGTCTCCATTTCTTTCACCTCCTTCAAGGAACAGAGTTAGCTAAGATCAGAAGGAAGACCACACATAATATCACAAGAACCACATTGCCAAGGTTAGCACTCATAGTTAAATTCCTGCTGGCAGTAATCGCAAGAGGTCCAAGTGTTAAGTGACACGGATCAGTAGAGCTTATCCTTTAAAAAAGGGATTATTTTGCAGTGATGCTGCTTGTGCAGAAGATGTGTGACACAGGGAAGCCAGTGTTCAGGGCTGACAATCCAGTATGTTTGACAAATGTTCTTGGCAGGGATAAGAAGGTTACTCTCTGGTAAGGCCAGAGAAAAATAAAGCTGTGCATAAAATAGAAAAAGGGTTCTGGGATGAGAAAGGAAGATACTGGAACAAACGAAGAAGTCTGGTTTGTTCACTTAAAGGCTTGGTTATTCATCTTCTTTGCAATCAGTAAAAATAATGGCTATGTAAGTAACCTTTCATGATCTTTCATGAGTCTAGTGGAATGATGTAACAAAACCAATACCAATGAGTTTATCCTGTTTACACTGAGAGATTTCCTGGAGAGCTGTTAAAAATCTAGTCTGCATTACACACTTCTGCGTATAGTAGCTATGTAAGACTTGCAAGCTATAAAGATGATGCGAAGTGTCACTGACAATGCTTCCTTTTTCCTCTAATTTGTCTAATTGTTTTTTTACAAGTCTAAGAATTATAATGTCAAAGTTTCTCTGGTTTTGCAAGAGATCTGTGACAGCAAAACTCCTACAGATATTTCTTGTGAAATGCTATACTGTGCAGGTGTTTAAAGTATGTGGAGCTTTAGGAAAAACTTGCTTTTATCCAAACTACTGGTTGCTCATATAGACAAAAAATTAAGAAACCAAGGTTGAGTTTTACTACTAATAAATGCCTGTCCCTACGTAGGTAATTTTTTTAAATTTCTTTGAGTTTTGTAATGTCACTCAATGAGTATGCATAGCTTGGCACAATAGGCCAAGACACAAAATGGCTTTCCTGCATGAGTTACCATCCTTCTCTTCCTTCACAAGAAAGTTTATTTTAAAGAGTAGGGCATGATCTGCTGAGTGTGGAAAGGAACCCACTCCTCAAGGAAGTCATCTTCTGGTTCACTAAGCCATGCTTTCACTGATGGTTCTGGATGTCACTGAGGTTCCAGTGCAACAAAAGATCTGAGCACGTTAAGAGATGAGGATCTGTTGACTTCAATATGACTAACTCATGTGCAAAGCTTCCTTACTGAATCCAACCCTTGCACCGAAGTGCATACTGACTAGAAAATACTGACATGCCTTTCTGGAGCATTGGTAGTAGATATTGCTGGAAACCGTCTGTTTGGATGTTTTTCTGCTGGAGTATTCTTCCTTGTCAAAGCTAACATTTTCATGGAAATGAATTGCTTGCTTGCTGCACCAGCATCCTACTAAGCAGGTAGCAGGGTCTTAGAGACCCCCTGGTCCTGGTTGGCGCAGCACAGGGTGCTCACCTCCCAGTACTGCGGAAGCCTAGTTTCTCTGAAGCCTCCCCAGTTAGAGCTACAGTCTTCAAAGCTCCTTGCTGACTGGCAGTTTGGGAGCCTCTGAGTTTGGAAGTTAGAGGTATTTTGTTTTTGAATTCTAAAGCACTTTCTGTTTTTCCCGGGGGGGGGGGGGGGGGGGGGGAAGAATGTTGTCCCTCCACCAGCCTCCCCTGCAGCTCTCTCTCATGAATTCAGAATTTCCACTTTTTCATTTCTGATAGGGAGGAAAAGCTGATGGACCCAAAGTATATTTTAGGACTCCTTATCAAATGCACTGTGCCTTTTTTATTCTGCTGTACATTTTCAGTTGCTAAGTGGAGGATAAACACAGCAAAATTTCACTGACCTTTCCAACATCTCTGCTGCCCATGGATCTGAACGTCCTACTCTTAATATACTCTGTTGTTTAGGCCTCTCACCGAATGAAAACTCCAGCTAAATACATGACGGGGACTGCAGCCTTGCCTTTCAATCCTGCCACATTTGGAGAGGTAATCATCTGTATTCACTTTCTTCGATGTGTTTACCATTATTTATTTAGAGGACAATATAAGAAGGTAACGGTTATGCTAAGAGTCAGCACATTCCAAAATTCCTTGTATAAACAGATACTGGGATTAACTATCCTCATGTTATTCCTCTGTCCTTAAAAAGAGGTCTAAAGAGAATTTGCACAAAGGTTTGGGAGGGGTGATTCTAGTAGGGCTGCTCCACTGCTTTCTGAAGCAGACCTAATGTAATACCTTCTTAAAGGAAGGAACTGGCAATCTTCTACGTAAGTCCCATTATGCTCCTTGAGGCTGTTCTTTTCATGGCAGATTCCCTGGCTTCATTGAGCTGGAGACAGAAATTCAGATGTGATGCAAGATCTGTGTTAGTAATGCATTGAGTTGCATTGGATGCATGCCAGATTGGTATAGAGTACAGGCTGAACAGCCTGCAAGCAGATTGCATCAGCTTATGATAAACCAAAACTTTGTTTATGGTTTAATCTTTTGAATGTGATTCAGGCACTGTAGGATTGTCTGCTTACACAAGCATACTGCAGGAACTGATCCTAAATTTTCTTGCACTTTGTTGCTGCTGACTTTTCTGTCTTGAGTTGGTTAAAGAAGGAACCGTCTTGTTTTGATTATGTTAAATACAGCATATTCCTTGCTCTTTTTCTTTATCCCCTCCATGGTTTCCCAAGTGCTCTTGTATTCACAAGAATCCTATGTTTTTCTCTTTTCTTAGATTGTTCTTTACCTGCGGATGTGTCTTGCTCACAGTGCAGGCGTGGTACCAACCTCACAGAGCTTGGCAGATATGCAAGATCATGCCCCAGCCATTGGACGTTACATAAGAAACCTCATGTCTGGCAACCACATATCTTTTTCTTCCTCCTCTTCTTCCAAAAGCGTAGAAACCAACCCTGTACAGATCTATATTGGCCTTCTTCAGCAGCTGTTAGCTGGTGTTGGAGGTAAGAAACTGTGTGGGGCAGCATCTTTACAAAGTCATTTATTAGGAATGAGTTGCCACACCCAGTACTTTGAACTTGGCTTCAGCAATCACACAGTTGCAACACAGACTGTATAGTCCTCATTGTAAACTTGTTCTCTTCTATGCTGCTGCGTAGGTTAGAGGAAGTGGGACAGTAAAATTGCAGCATCAGTTGACATAGTTTGTTAAAATTGTGAAGCCAATGTCTACAGCAGTTTCCTCAACAGTGAATGTTCTTTGTCATTCTCATAACCACATACCTGTAAGTGTAGTCTTGAAGTGCTTGAATACCTTTAGAAAAAATTGTTACCCAAATGTTTGCTCCTATGAGTTTACCTAATATCTCAAAGAAACAGAATAACCTATTTTTATGTATTATTTGGTATCCCTGGTGAATTGCATATGGATACTTTGAAATGGCTGGTATTTCTTACTTCTTTTTATTACTGATTGTTTGATGGTTTTAAATACTCCTATTTTTAATAACCTGTTTTGTTTTTTTTTTAATAACTGTTTAGGTTTGCCAGTCATGTATTGTCTTCTGGAAGTTGTTTCAGTGTATCCAGAAAAGCTAGCCACCAGGTTTGTAGACAAAATGGATTGGATAAAGGTATGTTGAAAACCTTTTTCTTACTTTTTTTTTTCTTTTCTCTCTCTCCTTTATGTTTTGGGGTTGGGGTTAGAGGAGGTTTAGCATGAGCAAAATCTGGCATTTTCCTATGATGTAAAGTATGCGCTTACTTTAAAGTCTGGTGTTTCTACATACAGTCAACACCTGATGAGGTGTTACATGGAGCAGGGTAGAAAGAAGTATTTTTTTGCTTCTTTGATGTTAGTGCTTTTGTTCATCGACCTACATGTTCCAGGTAATCTACGTCATTAATCCTCTTGGAATAGTCAGTCAATTTTTATCTTGATTGGAAGATCTGTTAAAACAGCAAAAGAAAACTGAAAAAAAAAATCTGGAAATTTTTGTAGAAATAGTTTATAAATAGGTGTATTCCAGTTGGAAGATGTGACAGTCCTCTCAGAAAATGAGATGAATTAGGTTCCTTATTGTATTAGAGCGCTTCTTATGGAATTTTTTGTTGTTCTTTTTTATTAGCCCAATACAAAAAGCTGATAAACAGGAGCCTGCTGGGGAATAAACCAAAGGGAATTCGCCTTTGTTTGGATTCTTTTTCTTGGAAAGTTTCTTTGGAACTTTTCTTGTAACGATTCAGTTTAATCAGGCTTTGCTAAACTCTTACAGATGGCCTTTGCTTCTGTTTGGGGAATCTGTCAGCAAAAAATACTTGGTCAGCCTAAAAAAAATATAAAATAAAATTAGACTGTATTATAATAATTTCTCCTTCTGATACCTGCAATTTACTGCATCTCTTTTCAAGTGCAAGTATGAGTTTCAGAGAAGAGGACTTAAAAAATAAAACAAAAAAAATCAAAAAAAATTATCTTTTTCAGTATTGCTCCTCATTTGCAGGAAACCCTTCATTTTCTTTGGCCTTATATCCACTAGCAAGCTTTTAGGGATGGTAATTGATACTACCTAGTTTCCAGTTATAAATCATCTTTTGTGTGATTTCACTTTGCCAAGTGGAAGGAGTGGTTCCAGGGGCTTGTTAGAAGTGAGCAACATGATCTGATACAAGTTCAGAGTTGAAATTAGAGTTGTATTTTAAGAGCTTGACAGGTCTCATATCTTGTTTTTTCACTTGGCTCATTTTTGTATTATTTCTGATAACCCAAGTAATTTAAAGCTTAGCGTATGAATTTTGGATGCGAGTGTGTTGCATTGTACCTCAAATTAATGGCAGAGGTAAGATTATATCTTAACAAATGGCCTGAGGCTTCCAAAATTCAACTTTTTAGCAATTTAAATAATAAAATATCTCCAATATGAAATAGATAGATTTGTATTGAGGGCTGTGATTTCCTGAACACTTCTTCTTTCTTTTTGGTCATCATTGCATTTAGGTGGTTTAACCTCTACAGGTGTTTTTTTCCCCTTTGATTAATAGAAAGGAAATGGAAGCTTATGGTAGCTTGGGAAAAAATGGTGTCTTTGCAGTTCCATAGGGTTTCTAAGTTCCACCTAGATGTGAAATGTGGAAACTTTTCTTTGAAAACAAAATTCAGCAAAGCGTTCAGTCAACATATTTGACTGAGAGCTGGTGAGTAGCCCTCCTGTGGCTAGTGGTAATCTTCCTGCTAAAAGTCAAGTGTGTAGTGAATGCTTTGCTCAATTTAATGCTTTGATTCTTACTAAGCGATAGTACTCTCAGTTTAAAGAATGAAATACTATTTATGCCGCTGCGTGATGATTGTGGCTGTAAGTTTGGACCTCTGCATGAACAGACTGATTAAGAAGTTACTGTTTCTTATTAACAACTCCCACAGAGCCTGATGAACACGAACAAAGAAGAAATGCGTGAGCTTGCTGCCCTGTTTTATTCTGTAGTGCTGTCTACAATGTCTGGAAATGAGCTTAGGGCCTCTGTGGAGCAGCTGATCAAGATGACAAAAGACAATCATGTAACTACCTTCCTTTGTCTGCTTCCTGCTGGGCTTTTTAGTGTCATGTTGCTGGTGGGAAATCTGAACCTCTCACAGTGTTTCCAGGATGTATTAGCCTTAATCTGAGTGTAAAATTAACTAGCTGGCTTCTAGTTGGGTGGTTGGAAGGGATTTTTGATGTAGGTGAGGGGGACAGATCTTTAAATAAATTAATCCCTGAAGCTGCTGTTCACGTTAGTAAGAGGGTTTCTTGAAGACACTTCTTGTAAGCAGAGCCAGTGCAGTCAGTGTATTCACCAGTTTTAGCCCCCTAGATATTCATAGTATTTTTGAAAGGTAATAGATTATACTACTTACATCCACCACATTCCTGATTCTGTATTTGTGGGCAATTAAAGGCACCCACAGAACTAAGAAAATGCCTGTTTTTTTTACTTATGTCCCTCCCCTAGCTAAGCCGTAGTGCCCTATGGCATCACATCACCTGAGGGCATCCCACTGCTGCAGGGCTTGCCCTGCTCAGTGTCCTTGACTGGGTGAGGCCCGGCTGCTTCCAGCCCCAACGGGGATTGATCAACAGACCCCCACCTGCTGTAGCTGTGTCCCCCACCCACGAGGTGGGTTTTCTTCCCTCCTCAAGGAGCTCCCCCCACCTCGCCTTATTTTTACCTCTAGATTTTGCCACTACTAGAATAGGGAAAGAGCTCTGAAAACTCCTGGGGGTGAAAAAAAAAGGCAGATTTCTCTGCCAGTGTGTCTTGAATCCTGAAAGTAAGGGAAGGTATCAGCATTTTTTGTCACATTTCCCCAAAACTTTATCTCAGTCTCTCTGAAGGACTTATTGTGACTATTTTACATTTCAGGTAACAGACACAGATGCTGATCGTTTTACATATTAACTGACAGATCTGGTTTTATTTTGAGTCCATGAAAGATGTGCCCCTTGAAAGCCGAGTCATTGATCAGTCGTAGACAAGGTGCAGCTTCTGCAGTAGCAAAGCTAGCTGCTTTCTGCCTCAGTGGTCCTGCTTACCAGTAGGCCATGGAGCCGTGGCTGACCTTTTACAGAACCTGGCTTACAATGAAGAGGAATGTGAACCATGGAATAACATCCGTTTTTGCATGTTTGAGTCAGTTAGCATTGTTTTACTGCGAATGCAGAAAATACTCAACAGAAGTTGAATCAGTACTAGTAGGGGTGGCAGAGATCTCCAGTGGCTCAGTAAGGACCTGCAGTATAGACGGATAGTTAAGCAAGGTTTTGAGGATCCTGTCCTGGCATCAGAGTTAAGCCGTCACCTCTCCTTTTTTTTCTTTTTCTTAGTTAAGGTAGCAATTAAGTCTCACAGCCTTATTTCTGAAAAAAAAAAAAAAAATCCTTTTATAAGAATTCACCTGGGGGAGAAAGCACTGCCATTAGATAGTCTCAGCACCAAATCAGAACTGGAAAAATTAATGTGCTTGACATCTAATTGTAATAATTAGTTATCACAGTTTGTTGTGTACCAAACTGTGTAGGGGTGTTGCCTTCAGTATTAGTAGGCCAAGTATACTCTCAGTGTCAGCAATGCAAATCTAAAGTAATTCCCCTTTATTACTTATTACGAAAAAATACATTTTGTGTTCATAATCTCTGCGTGTCCTGTTTTTAAATAGAGAGTATAGCATTGTCTAAATTCGCCTTGCTAAGTCTGTACTTAAAAATCATGAATTATTACTTTTCTTTTTTTTCCTAACCACCAAGGGGAAGGCTTTAGGAATGTGAGTTCTGGTGATAAATTCTAAATCTGTCCTCCTAAATCTCTTCTGAGTTTTGTTAATTCATCCTAAAGGACTCCATCAGAGAACATGAGCAGTATTAAGTGCTCTGTTGTTGTATTGTATGTTAGAACTCCACATTCTTCAGGGTGCCTCCCCAGCTGGCTTGTCCATATGCGTTTTTAAATCAGTGCTGTGTGCAAAGTGTTGCTTACTTTGAAAATGAGATTTTCTGCACTGTTGGTGTTGTCTGTAGAGCCCGGAGGTCCAACATGGATCCTTGTTGGCTTTGGGATTTACAGTAGGAAGGTACTTGGCCAAAGGGAAAATCAGAGCAATGGAGCTACATGACGTAGAACAACCAAACACTGCAGTCATGCCGGAACAAGAACAGCTCATAAAGTCGACGACAGAGACAATAGGTAACTTCCCACCTAAGACTTTGCTGCATGTAACAGTTGTTTTTCAGGCACCCCAGGCTGAGGACTTTTCTAAGATATTCAGCTCATACTATTACCGTGAGTTCATTATGTGTTCCAGAACTTACAGCCTGTAAATTTACCATATGATGAAATGTATAGACATAACACTTTTCAGCAAGAAATAGGTGGACTCTTGGCTCATTGACCAACATAGCACAATTAGGAGCAGTACAACTGTCTAGGCTCCTCCCAGTTTCTCCTCTCACTTTGATTTAGTTCTTGCATAATGCTTCCTACCAGCTGTAGAGGAGATAAACACCTTGCTTCTTGCCTGGTAAAATATAAGTGCCTGCCTGCCCACTGCTAAATAATAAAACAAGATCAAAGTCATCCTGTTTACTTTTTTGTGTAGGTTCTTTCCTGGACAGCACTTCTCCCTTCCTTGTGGTGGCTGCTTGCACGGCTCTTGGGGAGATTGGCAGGAATGGCCCCTTGCCAATCCCCAGCGAAGGCACAGGGTTTACAAAGCTGCAACTTGTTGAAAGCTTATTGGCCCGAATCCCTTCCAGCAAGGAAACAAATAAGGTATGATTTTGTAATGTTATGATTCTTGTTCATTTCTGGAATGCTCCATCCTCAGGTTTATATTAATGCCAAACTCAGCCTTGAATTTTAAAGAAGTTCTTACTGAACCTTGTTAGACTAAGTGTTGGCTTTAGTGAGTCAAACTTAGAGTAAGAGTTTTCAGAAAATCTAGCATTGTCTAGCAGTTGACTGAATGTGCTTTCCGTATCTGTAAGTAGGAGCTCATGGGATGAAAATTGTGAAAGGGGATAATTTTTATTCAAGAAAAATGGCAATATGTTCTGGAGAATAATACTAAAAGGTAACACGAGATTTGTTTTGGTCTGCGTCGTATGGAAAAGCTGTGTTTTGGAAGAGAGGAGCAATTGACCTAGTAAGTCTCTTGCAAGTCTAACTTGAGGTACCTTAAGTGAAACTTCAGAAAGAAGGAGAGGGAGAGGGATGAAAGAGTATCTTCTGGACTTACAGGAAAATAATGTGATTGTTATTCTTGTTTTGTTTGTATTTAAGATGAAGGAACGAGCAATACAAACATTAGGTTACTTTCCTGTGGGAGATGAAGATTTTCCTCACCAGAAATTACTGCTGCAAGGTTTAATGGACTCTGTGGAGGTGAGGAACTAGCAATGTATTATTCTTTATACTGCAATGAGTTTTTCCATTTGAATGCTTTCAGTATACTCTGGAGCAAGGTTTACAAGGGCAGCTGTCTTCTCATAATACTGTCTCTTACTATTTTGAAGCCGGTTTGAAATAAAGAGCAGAGGTAGGTTTGGAGATTGTAAAATTATAAAATGTTCTATGCCACAGTTTAAAAATTTGCAGTTGAGGTTTCTGCCCCAATCTCTGAGATGAGTAAGTGCTCCCATTCAGGAGGACTACCAATATGCATAAAATGTTAAGCGCTTGTAGCAATGAAGCCTTAGGTCTGTATTTTGGCCTTCAAAACACCCTAAAAGTTCCCTTCACATTCCTTTTCATCAGAAGTACGTCAGCTGTTGTTATTCCCTTGAATTAGAAGCTTTCTTTATAGTAAGATCTTTTGTCAGTCCAATCCACATGCATTTTTAGAGCAGTGCATTTTTTCACAGTACTGCAGAGCTGCTATACATTCTGCAATGTGCCAGACAGCAAAATCAAATAGGAAGTGTGCTCTTCTTTATAGCTTGTTTTTATCTTTCTTCCTTGTTCATGCTCACATAGGAACTGTAGAAACATCTATTGAGTATGAAACAGGCTGGCTTTGCTGAGTCCTCCAGTCTGATGTGATCGAACAAGCAAGAATAGTAAGAACACTGTGTACACATCTACCAAATTATGGTTTTGAGTGCTGTGTTTATCTCCTGGAACTGCTTGGAGACATTACAACTTTCTTTATAAAATGTGTACTTCGGGGGGGGAAAAAAAAAATCTTAGACTGCAGGAAGCTAAGGACCTATTTGTCCAAATGCCTGAGCATTTTGGACTTCCAGAGAGTAAGGCAAGCAATCTAGAAGGTACACAGCAGGTTTGGAAAAAAGTTCTTAGAACAAAAGATTCATCATAAATAGTGACAAAAAATTGGCAGAGTTCTGCACATTCTGTTCCTGAGAGCTTAGGAAAATAGTGGAAAGAGGACAGAAAAGCAAAGCAAAATAATGGCTTTTTTTTCATGTGAAAGACAAATTTGTTCCTCTCTTAGAGTCACAGTAATTTTTGTTAATGTCTGATGATCTTGTTCTAACAGTGTTACTTCAGACCTGTATCTCCAATTTTCTGTTCACTGATTTAAGCTTGTGCAGACCGTCGAGTGCTTTGTAGGATGCATGTTGTAAAAATAAGTGTGGAAATCCAGGTGTGATAATTTTAGCTCTTACCATTTGTTTTGGAGACTTCTACATTGGCACAGTTTACATCAGTTTCAAGGTATCTGAGTCACCAGCTGGTCTTAGAAGTTCAACAAAAGTGTGGTCTTATTGTAAATTGGTGCTGGGAATTGAAGTTGGGGAAAAGGCTGTGCTTTTGTAGAAAAAATGCCACAAATTTTTTGGTGGTTGTTTAATTGGTAGTCAGTGAGGCTCTGTTGTGTTTTTCAGGCTAAACAAATAGAACTGCAGTTCACTGTTGGTGAAGCTATTACCAGTGCTGCTGTAGGAACTAGCTCAGTGGCTGCACGTGATGCATGGACAGTAACAGAGGAGGAATACATACCCCCTCCAGGTAGGCTTTCCTAACACAGGGGACTGGGTTGAGAAACATGAAATCTCACAGTTCTGGCCTAACACTGACTTTATCTCTGTGGTGTTTCATTTATAACGGTAAGAAGTGAGAGACATTTTCCCCTGCACTTTGCATAATGCACTGTTCTGTGTTGTGCAGTGCTGAGTTATAAACAAGTCATTTCTGCCCATCTATTCAAAGGGTGGGAGACTTTATTTCACATGCTTTTTAAGTAGCATCTTGACGAAATCTAATTAATTGTCACTTGACACTGCATTTATTTTTTTCATTTTGGTTTTTCATGTTGAGTTAGCTTCAGGTTTAACATACACAAATCTTTAAAAATAGCATTTTGAAGACTGCATTGGAAAATAGGATTATAAGATTAAATTGCAAGTTCTTTTCCAACGACTTGGACCAACACTTGGATTAAGTGACAGATACAGTAGATGGAGCAGCTTAAGGACTGAGATTCTGTGTCAGTTGAAATACGAGCGTGACAAAATGCTAGCTCTGAAACAGACAGCTGTAAATATCAGCCTCAGACCTGCAAACAGGGTATTAATGTTGGGAGAGTGGTCTTAGATCTCAAGTGTACACAAATCTGAGCGTGTGGAAACCAAACCCTGCCTTTGCTCCAGGATTTTGGAGTTATAACGTGTGCACGCACTCACGCATACGAAAGTAGTGCACTGAATCTCATGCAGTATGAGGGGTACCTCTTCTTAGCCACAGGCTCTGAAACACTTTCATGAAGGGTTAGGAGAAGTCTATTCAGTGTTTCTTTTAGGAGAAATACTTTCACAGAGACTATACTGAAGGTTTTTCTTGAGTGAGCAGAGATCACTGTGTCACCTAAGTACTCGTATGCTGACAGGTTTTCCATTGCTGCTGCACGTTACATGGAAACTGAAAACAAGTGTGGCCAATTCTGAAGTCTCCCTCCTTCCCCTCCATCTTTCTTTTTCTCAAATAGATTTGAAGGTGAATGACGTGGTTCCCTGGGTCCTAGACCTTATTTTGAACAAGCACATTATCAGCCCCAACCCACATGTTAGGCAAGCAGCTTGCATCTGGCTTCTATCAATGGTGAAGAAGCTGAGCACACACAAAGCAATTAAGGTAAGGACTATGCCCTTTTCCTAGCACTTGCTCCTTATCCGTATTTTTCTGCTCACCTCCTTTCTGTCCTTTCCTTCCCCTTCACTTCCATTGCCTCTTTCTTCCCAGTGCTGCTGCATTTATTACTGAGGTCTTTTTAAGTCATGGCTTGTCTTTTGTTAGTAGGGGAGCATACTAGCTGGCAGCTGAACAAGGCTGTTTGGACCTTTGCAAACATCTGACTTGCACTCAGGTCAGAGTGAGCATGATGCAAATACCTTTTATAAGATAAAGTGTCAGTACATCTTCCATTAGGAAGAATAGGTGGGTATCAGTAGAGTTTTTAGGATTTCTTTTTGGAAAATATTAAAAGGAGGTATAAGAGGGGGAAGAAATTGGAAAACTAGGTTGAATTCCTGGACTTGTTTGTTTCACAGAGTTCACCACAACTTTGTTACCTAGCAGAAGTTATATGCTTAATGTACTTAATATTTGTGGTGTACTTTGATGAAAATCTTGTATTTAGCGGGTTTGTCTGTTATGACAGTCCCAAAATGTGAAAGATCCTATGCAAGGAAAGACTTAATAAAGCATTCCCAACAAAAACATCCTCTCTTCACACAGAGGTGCTATAGGCTGTGATGATACCAGGTAACCACTTTGTTCTCTGTAGGCAATTGATAAAGAGCTTTGGGAGACAAGATGCTTTGCTAATTTAAGCTGCTACTTTTAAAACCTTGCCATGTATTATACTCATCTAACAGTGAAACTTGTGGGAGGTGGCAAAATCCTCTGGTTTGGAGATGAAGGAAAGCTGTCCCTTGCACAGAGGACAGTCCTGTCTGGCTGCAAGTCAGAGTTATGATATGCTACTGCTATGTATTAGACAAGGAAAGTAAAGTATGTGGTTTACTAATGACATGATAACTATAAAAAAGCTCTGGTCAAATTACTGTTATGTTCTGTGAATGTCAATCAGGCTGTTGCTTACCAGTCTGAAAAGACAGCAGTTTTTGTCATAGTTGTAGCTCAGATAGACAACTCTATTGATACGGTAACTTCTGTTTATCTGTTAGGGGCTGTCTTGAGACCAGAGAAAGGATACTAAACCTGAAATAAAAGTAATGTCCTTCTTTCTCATCTTTCAGTCTCACCTCAAGGATATCCAAAGTGCATTTGTTTCAATTCTGTCAGATAGTGATGGTAAGTACTATTACGACAGTTTTATCTTGTAGTGGGGTCTTAACAGATGGAGGGAATCTTTAACAGGCAGAAAGTCACCTACACCCTCTTTGTCAGCCAGAATTAAACGATGACTAGAAACATCCATTTCTGAAGTAGTACAAGTGATTATCTTTCCTAGGTGTTACATGCAGAAATATACAGAGCTTCCTTCTGTGCTTTGCTAACGAAGCACAAATCTTCTGCATTTTCTCCTGCAGACTGTAATAACAGAAACTATTCAGTCTGCCATGCTCTGAGCAGAAACATAAGTATCAGAATTCTGCATGGACAGCGACTCTGAGACCTCTTTCAACTAACAATATTTTGGCTTGTATGTCCACCCATGGCAGCTAGTGGGAAGGATGGCATCCAGTGGCCTAACCAGAGCTCACTGAAGTTAAAGAAGAAAGTGTTACTATTACCTTTGCTGAACTTCAGTGCAGGGGCCAGCAGCATGCAAGAATATTGGCAGCTCTTAGAATGCTCTCGGCTATCTCAAAACCACTAGTGACAATACTAACAAGAAGATGTCAGTTTACTGGGGGGTTTGCCTTTGGAACTGACTGCTGCTTCAGAATCCAAAACTTCTGTCGTGCCAGACTAGCTCTGCTGTGAAATGGAGAGCTGTGAACTACAGCACAGAGCTTCTGTTCCTTAATCATGATTTTGGTTGGATTTGGTTATTGAAATTTGTTTGTTACTAATCACATGCTTATCTTCGATTTCACATTGTAAAATCTCTTGCAGAGCTTAGTCAAGATGTTGCTTCAAAAGGTCTTGGGCTGATATATGAACTAGGAAGTGAACAGGATCAGCAAGAGCTAGTCACCACACTTGTTGATACCCTTATGACTGGGAAAAGGTACAGTGTGCTTAGAACAAAGTGAGAGAGTACCCTGAGCTATGTGTCTGATGGGAACAAAAATGTGCCTTTCTTTTGGGTGGAGAGATGTTTTGTGGCCAAGGGGAAGCCGTTACCCTCATACTGCAGGGGAGTCAAACTGGGACATTTCTTAGTTCAGCTTAGAGTTTATTTTGAGTGAAGTTGTTCCAGTTTTGTTCCATTCTGAATTTAACAAAGCTTCCAAATAATGATTCAGTCCTGATTCAGGCAGTTCAAATCAGTTTGTGTTTGGTTAGATTTCCTACTTGCTGCATTGTGTAATTGCAAAGGACAATGACCTCCTGCAGCAAGTCTGAACAATATGAATGTTGCAGAAGTGGAGATTTGCCTGTGTCTGAAACACACTTTTCGTTGAGGAGGATTGTTAATGTCACTTCTGTGCTTTAGTGCAAAAACTGACAATCCTACGGGACTCCTGGCTGATAATCATGTTGAATCAGTGCTGGAAATGCTCTTCAACAGCCTAATCCTGTCTAACCTGGTGTGAGTGTGGCCACTGTGAATGACAAAAGGCCAGTCTTGGAGTTTGGGTGATCCGGTGATGGTGAGCAGGAAGATGAATGGAAAATGGATTTTTTCATTCTGAAGTAGTCATGTGCTCTTCAGGGTGTGGGTTGTGTCTGGTCTGAAATAAAAAGCCATCATTCAGTGTTTTGACCCTTAGCTTCTGACTACACAGCGAAATCCTAACGTTCTGAAGCTTCTCATTAACATTACACATGACACAGGTTAATCAGATTACTTGTAGTGTGTTTACCTTTGTGCATCTGTACACTGTGTTTTTGTTGATGTTTTTGGTTTTCTTTTTCTTGCGGGACTGGAAGTGGGAAGGTACTGACTAAATAGAGCAAAACAAATTCACTTGTTCTGTAGCGTGCAGTCCGATAGAACCTGCTAAGGTTAATACTGGACCTCTTTTCCACCAGAGCCAAACATGAGATGACAGGAGAAACTGTGGTGTTTCAGGGTGGCCTGAGTAAAACCCCAGATGGGTAAGTTTAATGAAAGACACACAGTCAATGCTGAAATGGTATTCACTTGCCTATAAAGCTGCTTCCTGTGTTTTTCATTCCTTCTTGTTCTTTAAGTTACTGTAACTATTTTCATGTAATACTGATAGGGTATTTACTTCTCTCTGCTTTAGGCTGTGATTTGACTATTGTGGTATTTCTGTAGCTAAAAATAGTAATTCCCCTAAAAATAACTGATTTCCCTTCTGCTTTCCAAAGTCAAGGTCTTTCTACCTACAAGGAGCTTTGTTCACTGGCCAGTGATCTCAATCAGCCAGACCTGGTATACAAATTCATGAATCTGGCCAACCATCATGCCATGTGGAATTCTCGGAAGGTAATTTACTGCTTTCATACCACTTTCATTCCCTCTGTGAGCTCTGGAAACAGTAACTGCATTTCTCTAACTCGGTTATACGATCCATCTATAACCACATGTGGAGGCCACGTGTTGGTGCTTTGGTGTCAGGTTCAATGCAAATTCAGCAGTTAGAAAAGCAAATTTAGGATTACTTCTTACAACAAAACATTGGTATCACACAGTTTATATCATCTTGCATTCCACTCTGAATCAGCCGTGATCCTTTTATTTTTGAGAGCATTTAGAGGCCAGGTCTTGATATGTTCAGGCAGTGAGTTAATATTTTCAAAACTGAATGAATTTTCACCTGCCAGAGAAAAAGAGCTTTGTTACATAACAAGTTACAGCAAAAACTATTCAGCAACAAGATGCTAGAAACCAGGTTGAAAATGCACTGGTTTAACCACTGTTGCCAAAATAGTGTCCTTTTTTAGCTTACCAAAAGCTAAACTTGGTATTTTAAAGCTACTGGGACCCTTAGCAAAGTCAGAAGACTACTAGATCCACTTCCTGGGGGTTAAAAAAAAAAAAAAAGCGCAATAAATTTTAAGATCTAAGTAAACTTTTCAGAGCCATAACTTGGAAGCTGTTTCTCTGGTTTTACCTACACATGGAAGAACTTGTTTTGTCCCTAGGAGCATGCAGTCGTCTTTTATGCATAAGACCCAAGTGGGCTGTGTCTTCTGCAGTGCACTTTTCATGCTCTTTTGTGCTTGCTACCTGAGGTTTTGAGTCTCTGGCAGCTAGCATCTGGCCACTCAATGCAAAAAAACAAGCTCCAACATTAGCTCTCTCTGTCCTGGGACTCCAGGAGGCATAGGAGCATAGTTAGGTTCATCATCTTTGTGGAATTTTACCAGTCACGGTAACTCAAAGAAAATCTACTCAGCAACTGCATGTGGAGCTCTGGCATTTGAGGAAACTGCAGTCATTTAAATTGAAGGGGACATCTGGAAGTCCATGCTCCATCCTTGCCAAGCTGTGCAGGGCCTCGCTAGATGATGCCTCTATTTTCCTTACATCCTGGTCTTCACAGCAGTGGTCCTAACTGGGAGTTTGTCTTTTCTAGACTGTGACCCAAACAGTATATCCTTTGAAATCCCTTAAGTGAGGTTTTGAGTGGAAGCTTTTGACACAGCAAGTCAGGAAGCAGAGATGAAAGTCACTGGAGGTAGTCTGTACTGCCTGTACTGAGTATCTTCTCTTTGGGCTATCCTGGCAAACCCCATGGTACCTCATGAGTGAGAATGAGTTCCACTGTGTTATAGTTGACAGTGGTGCTCTGCTGGAAAAGGAAAAGAGTATGAAAGAATGAGCTTGAAGTAAATAAGGACACAGGCAAACTAGTCATTCCTGTCAATTGCAGATTGTAAGGTTAAGAAAGCTTTGTTTTATTTTTATTTTTTCAGTGCGTAAGTTATGCTAGGTCTTCTAAATGCAGCAAAGTTGTAAGGAAGCAGTGGCCCACCCTGAGGAAGAAACCGTTTCGGAAAAACGTTCTCAAATCCTTATAGTTTTAATTCTCTACCAGAACTTTGGCAAAGGGTGTCAGATGATATCTCGAAATGAAGGAGGAGGTTTTGAAGTAGTGTATTGTCTCCTGAGTGTGGTTATATGCTTGAGATGACTGTGGTACTGTAGCACTGATAAGGGCTAATACTGGTACCATTGTAGTCCTCTTAACTTGGTGTCTAATCTGTGTCAGTTAGCTTTGCCACTGACTGTGGTGTGCCCAGGAGCAATAACTGAGTGGGTGAGCAGTTTGTTTCATCATTCTTTTGTTACCATTTCAGGGAGCAGCTTTTGGTTTCAATGTGATAGCTGCCAAGGCTGGAGAGCAGCTGGCTCCGTTTTTGCCCCAGCTTCTTCCCCGGCTCTACCGCTACCAGTTTGACCCCAACCTAGGCATTCGACAGGCAATGACCAGCATTTGGAATGCCTTGGTCACCGACAAGTCAATGGTGAGTGAGCTGTAAAATACAGAGTGGTGGGTTTCTGCTAACCCAGGAGCATCTCAAAGATCCTTATGGAATAGCTGTATCTTGTGAAAGGCTGTGCAGGAAGAGGTGAGATGTTGTTCTAAAGAAAGAGTTGGTTAAATCTGTGAATGAGGTGGAGAATGCACAGAGCTTTTGTGCTGCCTCTTACATGTGAAAGGATATTGCAGACTTTGTGTGGCCAATCTTAAAAGTTTGACTGACTAGATACTTAAAGTACGGTCTTTCATCTCTGTGATGTGGCTTTGATATTGTTTATGAGAAGCTTTTCAGAAACCCTTGTAGCTGAAGATGCATTTCTAGAGCAAGAGCATCTGAATATGGTTCCTCAGTTCTGAAATGGGAAGAAGCCCATGCAAAGATGATGTTCCATCAGTTTGAGAATAATTCTGCCCTGGCAAGTCTCAGGAATAAGTGAATTTCATGATGTACCCTTATTTTATATCCAAAAGGCCTGGAACTGGGTTTGCAAATCCTTTTTTCCTAGCAAGGCTGATCTTTGTGTGAAGTCATTGACTCTGATCCTTCAACAAAGGGCAACTGCTTCTCCTGTAAATACGCGTTTGGTGCTGCATCTAAACAGTTCTGTTGGTAGAGGACTGTCACAGTGCTAAGCCCTGAAGCAGTGCAGAGAAAGGCACTTCTAAAGCAAAGTCAAAATAAGCTTGCACAGTCAGCTCTGGTGAGCATTAGTTTATCTGTTGTGGCTACAAGCAGGTTGTATTGTCCAAAAGGATCTTGTTTTCAGACAGCAGGATGGATGCATGCTCCTTGTTTGTTTCATGTATGATCTTTTCTGTTTAATTGTAGGTTGATAAGTATATGAAGGAAATTCTTGAGGATTTGATCAGTAACCTAACCAGCAGTCTCTGGAGAATCAGGGAATCCAGGTATTGCTAGGAAAAGTAACAGACTTTTCTTTGAACTCTCTTCTTCACCATAAACCTTTTAACCAAAAGAAGTCTGTGGAGAGGAAGATGTGCCCTTTCAACAGCATAGACCCAAACTGTGGAGTCTGCACTTGAAGTGTGATACAGTCTTAAAGCTATCTGCTTCATTGAGCCTGAAAATTTGTATTGCATGCATCCTGACATGATACTAAAAAATGTTCTCCAGAAGAAAAGCTTTCTGGTCAGTTATTGGCTATCCTTTGACCTGAAGTATTGCATAATGTTAGAAAATACTGACAGTTTGGCTACATATGTGCTTGGCAGAAGGGTGCCATTTGGTATAGCATTTTTAATAAACTCTTACTTATATTGGTTTGTGGTTATGCTGTACTGAAAACTTCCATTTTAATTTCAGTTACAGACTTAAGACCATTGTAGTTTTTTTCCCTTATCCTGTACTAGGATAAAAGAAATCTGAAATGATAACCCAACTGGAATGTTTGTAATAGCAGTTTTCACCACAGCAGCCTTTCTTGCATGCTGTCACCTGTTTCAGATTTCACCTGTCTAGCTGAATGCTTTTTTCCTTCTGCTAAGGGAGACTTTCTTACAACAGAGTAGATTAAGGGTTTTGAGAAAATAAGGAAAGTAAAACAGTTTTTTTCATTAAGCCATTTACTTATTTAGTTATATCCATATCAAATAAATATACAGTGTGATTGAAATGAAATTCCTCATTTGCAGCTGTCTAGCACTGAATGACTTATTAAGAGGAAGGCCTTTGGATGACATTATAGACAAGCTTCCAGAGATCTGGGAAATCCTATTTAGAGTGCAAGATGACATTAAGGTAATGGAACTGATA
Source organism: Anser anser (assembly GCF_964211835.1). Lineage (NCBI taxonomy): Eukaryota > Metazoa > Chordata > Aves > Anseriformes > Anatidae > Anser > Anser anser. The sequence goes on from NC_139723.1 coordinate 12,094,084, forward strand.
ACTGAAAAGGAATCTTTCACAAAAAGTACAGTGATCAGACTCTGAGGTGTTTAAAAGGAGATTCTTTGAGAAATTGAGTTGAAGCTAATGGGATTTCTGTGTTAAGCACACTACTACAAGTTCAGGCCCTTTACAGTTAAAATTTCCGTGCTCTTGTATATTCACTGTGTATTTTTCCTCTTGTTTTTAAGGATTAGTTTTCATTCCTGCTGTGCTTATTCTTGAAGGTTCAGCACTTTTCCTGGATATAAAAGAATTCCTAAGTATATGCTTAATTCTCAAGTATAGAAAAGTTTATTTTGGACTGCATGTGTGCTTAAATGCCTTGCAGATATGAAGTCAGAGTCCTCATGTTCTTCCAGGTTTGTCCCATGTTTTCTCTGGATCCAGATTTTCCTGCTGAAGCAGGGCTGGGCTGTTTCCCGAACTGTGCCATGTACCAGGAAATTGGTTTCATACTAGTAAATGCAGTGTGTTCAGAAATGTTCCTGGGCATTCACACCAACTGGCAGAATGTTCTGCTTTTGTGCTAATAAAGTATGTTAGCCTCCAAAAAAGAGCAGCTGCCTTGCCTGCAAGCTGCCTTTTGGGAAGGGTCCATAGGGCACACTAATTCCAGAATTTTACTTGGAAATAGCTTGGGAAGGTCTGCTTGTGACAGGCCATAATTCTTCTGAGAACGTTCAGGGAATTTATCAGTGTATAGAATCATAGAATATCCTGAGTTGGAAGGGACCCATAAGGATCATTGAGTCCAACTCCATGTAGGTGATTGTGTTTCATTACCCGGGAGTATATTGCTCAAAACTTGTTAATTCATCAATGCAGGTAAAGTTGGTCTACTAGTTGAGTCTACTTGGTAATGGTGTCTGGTGCTACCAGAGCCGTGCTGATTTTACTGTTTGCTTTTAGTCCATCTTTCTATAGCCCTAGACAAATTTATTTTAAAATTATTAAGTATTAGTGATGAATATAGTCTTGACAGTGTTAATGATAACTTATCAATGAATATGAGTCATTATATAGAAGTTTTAAAAAATAGTAAAAATGTTGTTGTTCTGTTTTTTAGGAATCTGTGCGAAAGGCAGCAGAACTAGCCCTAAAAACTTTAAGCAAGGTAAAAATCTAATCTTGTCGTTTGCTCATGGACACATTTTTCTTTTTTTGATTTCAGATAATCATTAATTTTCATCTCTCCAGGAGTGTCCTTTTTGCTATAGACTGTTGTCTTGAAAAGATGTCTCGTAACGGATACAATGATGAACAGAACAGCCACCTGAAAGGCAATCTTAATAATTTTGGCCACATACCCTTCTGTACTTCCATTAACATTGGTGGAGTTCTGGTGCTTGAGGCTAATGCAATGTCAAGTTATGAAAAGCCCCAGGAGGGAGATACTGATTTATTATTTTTTTTACCTTTTTTTTTTTCCCACTTGGGGATGAGATTTAAGGAAATGTTTTGTAACTGCAGCAGGTCATAGCTGACCAAGCCCAACGGAACCTGGCATGAAATAAAGTAATCCAGTCTGAACTTTACTGTTTGGTGCTGTTGCTGACACAAGATGGGTATAATACACAACATGACTTAATGTTTTGTTTGATATTCTTCTAAAAGGTCAAATCCGTGGAAATGGGAACAGCTTATAAGAGCCATGTTTGAAATCATAACTTTCACAATGCATGCAGCATGAAATTTCAATGGCAAAAGCATGGTGACCTGGTCCCAACACATTGTCGTTACCATTGCAGAATCTGTTCTGATCTGAGACTTGGTGCTCTGCCATGTGGAACAGTTGAATCCATGTAACTGAGACAGGCTGTCTCTGGGCTGAGAGGTCTTTTGGTTCATCTCTTCATCCACACATGGATCTTAGGTGTTAGCTCTGAATTTGCCTTTTCTGGAAACTGACTGTAGCTGAAACTTCTTTAGGAATGTGGCTTAGGATCTTAAGTGCTTCCTGGAGAGAAGAATGAATGTGTAATAGAGCCTGGGTTTGTTTGTAAGCAGCTGTAGTTGCTGTTGGCTTCTTCTGTCTGACTGAGAAGGTGCTTTAATGAAATATGAGCAGGAGGTTTTTGTGTGCTTGCAACACCAATTCTCATCTGTTCCCAGGTTTGTGTGAAAATGTGTGATCCCTCTAAAGGAGCTGCAGGTCAGAAGACAGTAGCTGTATTGCTTCCTTGCCTCCTAGACAAAGGAATAGTAAGCACAGTTGCTGAAGTCCGATCTCTCAGGTTAGTTTTGCATCACATACGTTCACTGGGGGTGAGGGCACAGAGACCCAGCTTATTCACCTGAATTGCAGAATGTTCTTTGTATTTGAAGTCACAAGTTTCTCCCCAAATCAGCCTTTATACTGAACCCTTCTCTCACTGAACTCAAACTGGGAACTGCGTGTATCTTTTGGGGACCTCCTGTTTAAACAAGTGACAAAGGTGACTGCATTTGATCACATTGTTCAAATATATTTTATGCTGTTTAATGTTTCAATGTCTCTTGAAATGTAGGGAATTCACATACTTGTCACTTTGTAACCTTATTTATTCTTTAATTTACTTTATGTACAGAAAAGCAGGAAAATTCAGACCTGGAGTGTAGTTGGTCTTCCCCGAAACAATTTTCTTTTATTGAACATGATTATCCAGGAAGGTTAGAAAGCTCCGAACAGATTACAGTCAATATTTCTTAAATTTTTTCATCCTTTTTGAAGTGTTAAAAACCCTCTGACACAATGCAGCCAGAGAAATCTGGTCAGTCTAAAACTGACAAATGGGATTTGAACAAATCACTGTAATTTGTTTTTCTTGGGCAGAGACAATTGATTTCTCTGGGCTGACTTTGCCCAGAGCTTTTTTCGAAACATGACGATGTGTTATTTCTTCCTGCATCTGTCTGTAGTACTGTCTCTTTGCCCGTTCCCTTTGTGATACCCTGGCCAATCTAAGCAATCTCTGTGCAAAGCATAGCACCAGTTGTAGGCTCAGAGCTAGGGTCTGATCCTACTTAATCAGAACAATATACAGATTACTGTTTGCAGGTAGATTTATATTGGCATACCTGAGACTTGGAATGGCCTTTTTGTTGATACTGAATGACAGTAGACCGGAGATTTTTTGACTAAGTCTGTATGTTGCGGTTTTGACCTTCCCTTTGATCTTTTTCCAGCATTAACACTCTTGTGAAGATCAGTAAAAGTGCTGGATCTATGCTGAAACCTCATGCACCGAAACTTATCCCAGCCCTGCTGGAGTCCTTGAGTGTGCTGGAGCCTCAGGTCCTCAATTATTTGAGTCTTTGTGCAACAGATCAGGAGAAAGTAAGTATCAACAGAGCAGAAGTTTGGAAGATATGAGCTTCATTTGTTCTGTTGGTGAACAGAAAAATAGAAGATTTGGTTGAGAGATGAAGGAGAAGTAGAATAGCTAAATAGCTGGAATATACTAAATATACTAGATATACTAAAATAAATGTACTCACTGGAATATAGATGGACATATGTTTTTTTGGAGGGGGAGATGGAAGTGTGGGGATTTTTTATGTCATTCACTAGACTTCCACATATTTCAGTAAGTTAAGAACCTTAATAAGAACTATGTCACTATATGTCACTTCAGCTTCATGTACAAGAGTGAAACAGGCAAAGAGAAAGTCAGTGACAGTTATCTGGAATTCATCTGTACTGCCAAACATAGGTGATATTTTTCCAAGGGGGTTAACTGCAAGGCTACTACTACTTCTAACGTAAATTAGAAGGTATGCCACAGCAATATGGGCAAGAGCTGGGTGCTGTCAGTGCTGTGTCCTTTAATCTCTCTCAAAGAACCATATTAATTAGTAGCAGTGTTATGGGAAAGTAAATTAAACCCTATTGTTCCAGAGCAAATTGAGCTAATTTTATTGTGGGGAGGAAGAGGGAGCAAACTCTGCCCTTTGCCAACAAGAAGGGAGTAAACAATAGGGCACAGTAGGTCTCTTCCTTTTTTTTTTCTTCTTTTCTGTCTTTATTTCACCATGTCAGAAGTGTATTGTGTAGCTCCTGTACTTCATCTAGAACATCCAGCTGCCTCTGCCTCTGAAAGAGGAGCATTCACAGGCTGAAGATGTTATTATTTCTTGCCTGGATGCATCTGAAATAGATTTTGGTTTCTGTTTGTGAGGTAGAGTTACTGTTGATGTTGGCTTTTCCACTGTTTTTGGGTTGAATTAATGTTTTCTTTTTTTCCCCTCTTTTTTCTTTAGACTGCAATGGACAGTGCCAGACTTAGTGCTGTCAAGTCATCTCCCATGATGGAAACTATTAACATGGTAAGTACTTGATTCAGAAGGCTTCCAGCTTAAGGTATTTTGTAGGAGAAAAATAGGAATCAAACTGGGAGCTTTATGGAATTCAGGCATCATTTTTATTATCTACATGTGAATGTCTGTCCACCTTCTCTTTTACATACAGACTTGTATCATCCTGTGGTCACAGTTTGCTCCTCACTTTCTTACTAGCTCCTTGCTTGTAAATGGCCCCATTGTGGCTCCATTTGGAGTCAGAGGGATTATTTTTCCACCTGAGAACCTACCTTCCTTGACAAAGTGCTTTTCCTTAGATAGGGTTCAGCTCATTCTGCATTGTTCTGCTTGCCATTTCTCTTCATCTCTGGCCTACAATTCCACCAAAGCTTCTCATCTAGCCCTCCAGTTGATGACAGTCATTGTTCTTAAGACATGAATGCTGTCGGATCCGTGCCTTGTGGTGCCTTAGATATCCTTATCTGGACAGTGCTTTAGATGGCAGAGATATTTAGAGAAGACGATGATGTTATTGAAAGCACTGCCAGCAGCTAGTGTTTGGCACTGCAGTTTACTGCTGCTGGAGCAGCTGCAGATGCCCAGACACTTTGCTGTAGGGGTCTTGGTGGACCTCCCTGCCCTCTCTTAGAACCTGACCCTTTCTAAAGAGAAGGACCTAATTTTTCTGCTTGGGTACTTCATACAGCCAGGGGCACGAGAGCAGACAGGGTGTGTGAGCGTTGAGCAAGTTTTAAGAGAAGTACAGCAACCAGAGCTATCCTGTGCACTTACACAAAAGTAACAACAGCAAGCTCTCCTGTAGGTAACAGCATTTGGAGCTGCTGGCTCCAGCACAGAGGGAGCTGTGTTTTGGTGTTATGTGGAGTGCTCTCTATTTATAGCATGTAAAGTGTATGGGGATAAAAGGCTCCATGAAAAACTGTACTCACAGGCAGCCTGCAGGCTGGAGCAGCTGCTGCTGTCCTTCCTCCTGGCCATGCCTCTCCCCCTTCCAGCCAGAAGCGAGGACAGTTGTGCTGTCCCCATCAGCACTTGAAATTTCTTAGGGAAGAGGTGAGATAGCATGGTTTCCCTGGAGTAGCGCGAAGATGTTCTGGTTTTGTGAGCAACCCCTCAATTCCTGTATGTTCTGGGTTTGGCTGGGAGATGGTAGGTTGTCTCCTTGGTTGTGATACAGCGGGTTTCTGTTTTGCTTACTAACATCTTATGCACGGGAGATTAGAAAATTATACCAATAATACCTCTCAAAACTTGAAGTTACTTTTTCCACTCGTGTACCTTGACCTGCTTAAAAACTGACTGTTGTCATTTCATTGTCTGGTTTGGAGATGTTACTGCTTCGGGATTTCAGACAATCAGAAGAATGTTGGGTTTTGTCCTAAAATAGGCACTCCTTTTCATCTCTTCTTTCCCTCCGCAAAAGACATTCTTGCTAGTGTGTTAGTTTCAGTTTTCTAAGAAACTGGAGTGCAGGAATTCATGGATTCTAGCAACTGATAATTTCAGCAGGATCACCTCACCACAGAACTGGGACAAGATAGTATGTATGTGGTATAAGATATGTCATGGTGCCCTTTTCACTTCATGCACCAAACTCTTACAGTTCAGCAAAAGACCAGTGTGAAGAACTGTGGCAGGCCTTTTAATTAATAAATTTGATTAATAAGCTTTAATTAATTTTTTAAATTTTAATTAATAAATTTAATTTAATTTAAATGTAATTACTTAATTTATTTATTTGGTCCCTTGCCTTTCTCTAGAGCTTGCAGTACTTGGATGTGTCCATCCTGGGTGAGCTGGTACCTCGTCTCTGTGAACTGATCAAAAGCGGAGTAGGCCTTGGCACAAAGGTATGCCTGTGTTTTAATAGATCGTTTGGAAATGGAAAAGGGAGCGCAGTGAAGTGTCAGTTTAAATTTGTGGGGTTTTTTGGCTTTTTCTTTTGAAGTGACAGCCTGGGTTCATTCATACCATAGTTGTTTTACATCTGAGTCTCAGTCCACGTACATTACTTGTGATTTTCTGCATGTGTGCTGCATTAATCTCCCCTGGACTACATGGCTGTTGTATTCCATGACAATTGAGTGCCAAATGTAGTCCTTGATACCTGTAAATCTTCAGGTCCATCCATCCTGACTGTGGGTCCGGGTAACTTTCTTTCTTCCTAATTCAGTTCTTGTCATTCATTTGCTACAAACAGTTTCTGTTTCTGGCATCGGCTCCCAGTTGATGGAGCAGAGGCTCGGTGAGCCTAGGTCATATTGTACAGCACCACAGCAAGTATTAACAGTAATAACCAGAGGCTAATTTTTATCTTACCCTTATTTTCCCTTGCAATCTTCCAGGGAGGCTGTGCCAGTGTAATTGTCTCGTTAACCACACAGTGTCCCCAGGACCTAACACCTTATTCAGGTAGGGTTTGTTTCTAGTGTCAAGTTTTATAAGTGCTTTTTGTTGCTGCTTTGTAGGTGTCATTTCTTCCCTATTCAAAGGAATTATTTTTATTTTTTGTTTTGTTTTCTTCAGGGAGTTATTTGAAGTTGCCTTGTGCATCAGATAGACATACTGCAGTTAGGTCCTTGGGATGTTAAATGCATCTCCAAGTTGGAAGAGGCTGAGAGAAGAGTTGAGCAAATTCCTTAGTGCTCAGGAGGAACAGGTGGAAATCTCTCTCTAGACTTTTTGGAGCAGGCTGACAATGCCTGTGTTAGTGTAGTGCTGTAAGTAAGCACTTGTTCCTTTGCTTTGAGCTACAGGAGGACCATAAACAGGAACTTGGGTTCTGTGTATCTTAGTCTTCTCTTTACACAGAGACTTTATTTGGGATGGCAGTACGAAGAAGGCTTCCTTTCTGTTGCAGAGTAGGAAAGCAACTGAATGCACGATCAGCTGGGGTGCTCACGTCACAGGAACATTCACAGTTGAGGTGTGCAGGCTGAGGGTGGCAAAGCACTAGCATTTGCTGGGCTTTGCTGCCACTGAGAGCTATGTTATGCTGTGCACTTGTTTAAACATAACGACCAGGCAGATACATAGGCCAGCAAACATGTGAAGAGTGAGAATGCGTAAGTGCAGGTGATCTAATGAAACATAGGCTGTTGTAATTCTTGCCACGGCAATAACATGATCCATCTGACAAAGTGAAGTCTCTTCCAACAGGCAAACTTATGAGTGCTTTACTTAGTGGCCTGACTGATCGCAACAGCGTGGTGCAGAAGTCTTTTGCCTTTGCTATGGGCCATCTAGTCCGGGTGAGTAGAGGTTTGAGGTGGTTTTAGCTTTTTATTTATTTGTTTGTTTGCTTGGTGTTTTTTGCTTTTTTCTTTCCTTTTTTTTCCCCCCCCCCCCCAAGTGTTTGAGCAGTCTGATGAGTGGTCTGAGTCTCTTCTCTGTTACAGACTTCTCGGGACAGTAGCACTGAGAAGCTGCTGCACAAACTCAGCAGTTGGTACATGGAAAAGGAAGGTATGTTGCTTCTTGGATATTCCATTACAGAATATAGTGCATAAAAGGGTTCTTGATGCTGGCAGAAGCTGGTAAAGAAACGTTTCTGTACTGTGACGCTTGTTTTCTGTTGTGGTTTAATCCTGTCGGGCAGCTAAGCACCACCCAGCTGCTCACTCACTCTCCCCAGGTGGGATGGGGGAGAGAATCAGAAAGGTAGAATTGTGAGAACTCATGGGTTGAGATAAAAACAGTTTACTAAGTAATGCAAAAGCTGCGCACACAGCAAAGCAAAACAAGGAATTCAGCTGCTACTTTCTAAAATCATTGGTGTGTTATCACCACTATTTTCATCAAAGATCCAAAATGCAGCATCATACAAGCCCCTAGGAAAAAAAAAATTAACTCATCCCGGATAAAACCAGAACGCCTTCACCAGCGGGATAATTCCCATGCATCATCATGTGATGGCATTCCTCTGTTTCCCAAGAGGCAGACCGAAAGCTGTCCAAGGAAAAAACCTACCTCACAGTGGTAATGTGATTGTTTTGCTTCTTCAGAACCAGTGTACAGGACAGGCTGTGCTTTAACTGTACATGCTATGGGACGCTACAGTCCAGACGTAGTGAAGAACCACGCCAAACAGGTGTTGCCATTGGCTTTTCTTGGTATGCATGAGGTTCCCGATGAAGAGAAAGGAGAGAGAGAGGATTCTACTTTGTGGGCTGAAGTTTGGCAGGAAAATGTACCTGGTAAGTTGCATTAAGAGTGGTAAAAGCTTTCTGTGATGCATGAGCCACAAAATATCATGCTTTCTGGAAATCCATTTTGAAAATAGGGCGTTCTCATACCAAACAATGTGGGAAGCTTGTTTTCATTTTCTTCCTTGCTCAAGATGTCCTGTAAGAGTTTGAGCAGGTTAGCTTCTCTGAGCCTATCTGAAATAATTACAGAGCTGTCGATAGCTGAGGATACACAAACTCAGTCAGGAGGAACAGTTTATGATTGTGAGGCACTTAATGCCACTGTAATGCAGCCCTTATAGTGCTGCAGGTAGCTGAACATCTTTGGAAATTTCAGTGCCACGTTTAGGAGCTGCTGCATGCCCTAAACTTAAAGGGAACTTCAGCCCCTCTCTGGGGCTGGAGATCTCATCTGTTCCTCTAGTGATGCCTGTGGTTTTAACTTCAGTAAATGAATCCACAATATTAGAAGGGCTATTCTGCTATGCTTTCTGTCTGTAAAGGAAGATCTGTATGCATGGTGGAATGGTTTTGCTGGTTTCTTCTCTGACCTGGTTTCAGATCTGGTCCCTCAGTCAGTAGAATACATTTCTGGAGTTTGGAAAAGGAACTGCAAAAGGGTTTTCCAGTGACTTGTTCATTTCCTAGAAACTAGCTAACACAGTGTATAGTGTCTGCCATGTGGAAAGAGTGAGATGAGCTCTGTCTCTAGATAAAACAAATCTAAAGATGTTATTTGGAAGCACCTGGAAAACAGAACCTATCTTCAGTCAGCCTGTGAAGAATTCTTTGCTGTTTTGCCTGAAGTCTCATAAAAATCCAGAAATCTCTAATAGCCCCCTTCTCGTTTGTTTTTTTAGTAAGATCAAATATTTGTTCTCTTTGTGGCAAAATTACAACTTTCCTCTGTTCCTCTGTTTCCTCTGTGCAGGTACTCAGGGTGGCATCAGGCTGTATATGCAGGAGTTGATAGCGATTACACAGAAGGCCTTGCAGTCACAATCCTGGAAGATGAAAGCCCAGGGAGCGGCTGCCATGGCATCAGTTGCCAAACAGACTGGCTCCCTTGTACCTCCGCATCTGGGAATAGTGCTCTCTGCACTGCTGCAGGGTCTGCCAGGGAGAACGTGGACTGGGAAGGTAAAAATGGAACTGGTACCCTGTGGATTGCTGTGAGCATTTGTCCAGCACTTGTCCCTTGAGGCAGGAAATGCGATGTTCTTCATTGCAGAGGACCACATGCATGACCTCTGGCTTGGGGAGCCTGATGTTGGCCCTGCGCCTGTCATACATAAGTGCCAGGGGAGATGAACAGAGGTGGAGTTAGATTGCTTTTGGAGCTGGGTTTCCCCATAGACTATAATATAATATAATCATACAACATCCTGATTTGGAAGGGTCCCACGCAAATCCTTGAGTCCAACTCCTGGCTGCACACAGGACGACCCAAAAATCTGACCCAGATGTCTGACAGTGCTGCCCAAATGCTTCCTGATCTCTGGCAGCTCGGGGCCGTGCCCACTGCCCTGGGGAGCCTGTCCCAGTGCCCGACCACCCTCTGGGTGCAGAACCTTTCCCTAACCCCCAGCCTGACCCTCCCCTGTCCCAGCTCCATGCCGTTCCCTCGGGTCCTGTCGCTGTCCCCAGAGAGCAGAGCTCAGCGCCTGCCCCTCCGCTCCCCTCGTGAGGGAGCTGCAGGCCGCCATGAGGCCTCCCCTCGGCCTGCTCTGCTCTGGGCTGAACGAACCCAGGGACCTCAGCCGCTGTACGTGTGTCTGCCACTCCAGACTCCTTCACCATCTTTGTAGCCCTCCTTAGGAAGCTGCCTAATGGTTTCATGTCCTTCTTATATTGTGGTGCCCGGAACTGCCCACAGTGCTCGAGGTGAGGCCGCACCAGCGCAGAGCAGAGCAGGACAGTCTGTTTCCTTGACCCGTGGCAGTGCTGGGCCTGACGCACCCCAGCCCTCCTGGCTGCCAGGGCACACTGCTGGCTCGGGTTCAGCTAGCTGTCAACCCGAACCCCCAGATGCCTTTACGTGGGGCTGCTCTCCAGCGTCTCATCCCCCAGTCTGTATGTGTATTCAGTGTTGCCCTGTCCCAGGTGCAGAATCCAGCTCTTGCTGTTGTTAAACTTCATGTTGTTGGTGATTGCCCAGCTCTCCAATCTGTCAAGATCTCTCTGCAAGGCCTTTCTACCCTCAAAGGAGTCAACAGCTCTTCATTTAGTGTCATCTGCAAACTCACTTAGTTCCGGTGTACTGTATTCAAGCCTTGAAGGGGACTAGCTTGTGCTCAGAGGTGCTGCAAGACCCCTTTACACTGCTGTTCAGTGCAGATGGAAAGTCAAGGCTTCTGCGGCCTTGGCAGCAGCCTAGGAGAAGTGTCAGGAGCAAAATATTGCTTCTCTTGGCTGGTGTCTTGGATTTATTTCCCTTGTACCTCTATCAGTGGAGTGCAAAGGACTCCGTTGTGCAGCAGGACCCTGCTGTTTGTTTGTGGAGCATATCTCAGTGGTATCTGTCTTACTCATTGCAGGAGGAGCTGTTAAAGGCCATTGCCAGTGTCATCTCTGCATGCAGGTAAGTGTCTTGAAAAAGGTGGCACCCTCAGGGTCTGGGAACTCAAATAGGAGGTTGTTGCACGGGGTTGCTGCCTGGCTGGTGAACGGGAGACTACCTCCTCCTGCTTTTCTGCAAGAAGAGGTAGAAAGTTCTGAACGCCATTTTGATCTCCCATCAGGTTGTGAGGAGTCTCTCTCCAATCCTTATGTCAGCGTGTGGGTCACTGGTGAGGGCTGGGAGGGACAGGCAATGCTTCAGAGGGATGTTCAGAGCTAAGCAGTTGATTTAGGGCAAGGAGGAGGAAGTTGAAAGGCCAGAGTTGCTAATAAGAAAGAGTAGATTAAGGGGAAGGATCAACACTTTGAAGGGGAGAAGGGAGAAAGAGGAAGAAGTAGTGAGGGAGGAAAAGTGCATTGAAACTGCATGAGGAAAGACTGGAAAGAAAATCATGGAGAATGGACAAGGTAAGAGCGAAGAAGAGCACAAGAGTGTAGATGCAGTTGCAGCGTCGGTTGGCAGTCCTACGTCTGAACATGGGTATTGTTTGTGATCTGTGGGAAAAGCAGTTTTTGGAGGGGGGCTGATGTGGGCCTGATAAGTCTCTGTGTGCTTCACGTTGCAGTGCAGAGCTGCAGAATTCGGTGCCTGGCCAGCCGAGCATCAGCGATGTTGTCCAGGCTGTCCTGAAGGAGTGTCGGAAGGAGAACCTGAAGTACAAGATGGTGGCGCTGCGCTGCGCGGCTGGAGTGCTGCAGGCAACAAAGGAGGACCGGTTCCAGGAGCTGGCAGATATCATCTTCCCCATGATAAAGAAGGTGACGGTTCAGTGTCTTGGGTTTTCCCTCTTTTCTGTGGTGCCTAGCATCACCCCAGCTAAAAGTTAAATCCTGGCTGCTCTACAGGCAGCAGGAGATTCCTAGGAAGCTGTGTAGAGCGCTTGTATCGAGTGCCTGCAGTGCTTTGCAGCTCTGCACTTCAGACTCTCACAGCACAGAGAGCTGTTTGGATGCAAGGCCAGGGTGGGTCATGCTGATCTGTACTGGTTGGGTGCGAGGACTGGTGTGAGCAAATTGCAAGGAGACACTGAATTGAGCTAAGTGTGTGTCTGGTCTGCCCTCATCCCCTGCTGATCACACCTTCCCCACGTGGCCTCTGCAGAACTCTCTCGAGAGCACAGGCACGGGTTTACCGAAGCACGACGAAGAGGACGAGGACATGAGGGAGAAGGAGATGCAGATGGAGTCCCTGATCTGTGCCTTCGAGACCCTGGGCAAAGCATGGCCAAGGAGCCCGGAGACACAGCGTAAGTCATCTAACAGTGAAAATCAAACGGACAGGGCGAGGAGGGAGGGACCTAGAGACCATGTTGGGTATGGGAAGACTTATGGGGAGGTCCATGGATATGCTGGAAAAAAAAGGATGTCTTTATTAGCAGGCCAGAACGTACCAAGTAGCTCCTTATCAGGATTCAGTGATTAAGAATCACTGAAAGTGATTCTTAATGAGCGTTGTCCTACCTTGATTGGTAAAGATTTTTGGTGCCGTTTCTTACAGGATGTTGATTTGGTTGTATACCATGAGTCTAGCTTGATGTCACTTGGAGCACAGCGCGAGGAACATTTGAGAGACAGGACAGGAAGCGTTTAATTCTGCCTCTCCCTGTGGTAACATAAGGGTAACACAAATCCTTCATTTTCTCTAGGTTGCTATCGACAAGAGTTTTGTAAGTTAATGTGTGACCGTCTGAAACTCAGTACGTGGAAAGTGCAGCTTGGAGTGCTACAAGCCATGAATGCCTACTTTCAAGGGTAATTCTCCTTTCTGCCCTCCTCTTTGATGTTTCTTTTCTTGTTGCTTCAAACTGTTCAATGAAATGACGGAAAGCATGCAGTGATACGGCAGTGATGTTTACTGGATTTTCAGAGGAAGCAGAACAGACTTCTGTCCCAGTGATACAGGGTGTCTGTTTTTGCATTTGACAGGCTAGCGCTGTTTGAGGAGGAACACTCAGACCCTGGGGCTTTGACAGAAATACTGTTGGAAACCTGTTCATCTATCACCCATTCTTTAGGTAAATGGATGTTTTCCAGTTTGTGTTGATAATGAATTGCTTGTTAATACATTTCCTCTTCGGGTGTTGGCTGGTTCAGAAAATGCAGAACAAGCACAGACTGTCAGATAGGACACATCCTGCCTTGCGCTGCAGTAGCTGTTCATCAGGACAGTATTGTGCAGGGTGCTGTGCTCAGAAAGGTAAATCCCTCAGGTGCGAGAGAGCTTCAAAAAGAGAAGTACAGGAGGAGAGACGCTCCTGTGATACCTCTCCAGAGCGGAAGATGAACCCCACCCAGTCAATCTATTACTGATTTAATGAAACCCAAGTTTTTTTCCTTCCCCAGATCAGTCCTTTTGGATACACATGCATTGGAGGTGCCCAGAATTTGCTGAGGCAGCTAGTGCATGAAGCTCCAAGGCTTTGAGGCAGTTTGTGCTCTCCCTCGGGAGGGCAACCACAGAAATACAAGTGATACCTATGTAAATTGGACAGTCCAGGGCTGGTTATTACTTGGGTGGTGTTGCCACTTGCCCTGTGGCTGTAACAGTGCCCAGTCCCCTCGCACCCACATGCAGCTCGTGTTTCTGGTGAGCTGCTTTGGAGAAGTTAGTACAGTCCAGTTTCTTTTAACTGTTAAACCTCAGCGGAGGCTTTAAGGAGATTTTAGTTCAGGAGACTAAGTATTTTCATGTGACAATCTTGTGTTTGACAGCATAGGGTTTGTGTACCTGTACTTAATACTGCTCTTTAAAACCTGGATGATTTATAGCCATTACAACTTAGAAAAATAAAAGTCCATGATGCGCACAGAAGTTGTTTGTGGTCACATTGCAGTTATGTGAACTTTATTCCAATTCAACATGTGTGAGGAACAGTACTGCGGTAAAAGGACAGGTGATACACAAGGCTTGGTGGACCTGTTAGCCGCTATTTGGTCACTTTCTGCCATTTGGATATATCTAATTGGGTACCATTGCAGACTGGCAGCATAAATTAGCTCATTTAGCTGTGCTAAGAGTAGTCTGCAGACCACAGTGGTAACTGCTGTTTGTACAATTAGTGTGCCTTTGGTTCTGAATCTGTTTTGTTGTTGTTGCTGTTTTCAAATCCCTTAGAAAACAAAAGCTACACGTCCATAAGAACAGAAGCTTTGTCTGTGATACAACTGCTCTTCACCAAACTGCAAGGTGAGTCTTTTTGCTTGCCACATGGGAGAGTTGCTGTTTGGTATAGAAGGTACGTGGCTATGCGGCCTGGGAAGGTGGAGAGATGGCATTACGTTCTGATTGCAGCACTGGGTGCTTTAGGGGTGGCTTGGGACTTGGATTTTTGTGCTTGGTGACTGGGAGAACTTGGAGGGGGTGGAAGCAGTTGTGGATGAAGTCCAGGTCTAAAGTGCAGTTGGATGCTCCTTGGTAAAATGTCCAGCAGGGAGGGAGCAAGGACTGTGTATAATGCATTCTTCTTGCATTACGTGCAGCAGTTTTGAAGTGGGAAACGTGGTTCTTCAGGCCCTTGCAGTCCTATAGTGCAGGCCGAGACAATCAAGTTCAGCCTGGTCTGAATCGGCACGGCTACCTGTGCAGCAGGTAGCACATGCACCGAGTGTCCAGCTGAATTTTCCTCCTCAGCAGCTCTTCCCCTGGAAGAGCCGCGAGATGTGAGGTGGTCACTTTCAGCCTGTGCAGGGATGGAGACTATTTGTTGTGTTTTTTTTTCTGACAGACTGGTATTTACCGTGGTGTCTGTCTGTTTGTCTTCACAGAAACTAAACAGTGGGAAAGCCTGACAGCAGAAAGCAGAGAGCACCTCATTCATTCGTTATCTACAATGGCATCAGATAGCAGACCCGAGCTACAGGAAAAAGCATTTATATTGAAGAAAACACTTGAAAATCTTAACTAAATTGTAAAACACAAACTATGAAGTGCCATGTAAAACAACAAAAAAAGTGCAGTGGTCTGAAAACCAAATGGGAAAATGAAGATTACTCTGTAGCATGCATAATTCCTGGCCAAAATAAAATGCCTTAAATTCTGTTCCCCATTAATGTTACTTTTACTCTTTTAAGCTGATGATTAGTTATTGTTTTGTCAGTAAATACCTCTAATGATCTGCCCTAGAATGTTTATAAGTGTGCATTATAGAAAATGTTGAGGGCAAGATGCTTTTTTTTTTTTTCTTTAGATCGGCAAAAGAATGTTTCTCAGATCCCCTTTGTCCTTCAAAGCAATTATTGAAAAACCACCAGCACAGGAAGTGAAAAGCGTATTTGATTTTCACTGATACCACGTGGAGATCTGTTACCTGGTGTCTAAACAGTGGATCTTTGGGACTCTGCAGTAGAGCTAGTGTGTGTTACCTGTAACGAATGAAATGCTGCCTCTGATGAAGTCTGTGTTAGACTTCTGAGGCTTCCCAGGGGCAGGGTTTCATCTGACATCCACCTCTGCTTCTCCTGTTTGCTCCTCCTTTGCAGCCTGTTGTCTGTGAGTTATGAAAGGCAGAGTACTGTTAACTTCTCTCGTTCCTTCTTCTCTGACCTCAGAATGGATTGACCGAGACTATGCCTTCCCCAGCTAGTAACCTCGGCCTCCCAAACTTTAAATGAGAACTTTTTTCCTCAAAGGATGCACAAGAGAGCACTTTACTGAGCTGTGTGGGATAAAATAGGGCCTAGTTGGTGCCCAGATGGAACACTGCTCTTCTCAAAATTGTTTTGCATGGACACTCCTCAGCTGCAGAAAAAAAAAAAAAGGAAAACAGTCTTTTCTAGATATGTTTTTGAAGAGTGTTCGAAGTTTGCAATGATACTTTTTTTTTTAATAGTGGTAATGTTTTTTCCCCCTTCATGTCCGTAACCCTGTTCTTGCTTTGGAAACCTGTAATGATTTAGAATTGTCAATATTTGTAAGAAACTGAATCGTATGTCATTTCTCAGCAGCCCAAGTCATGCTGGTTTCTAGCAGATACTTTTTAATTTGCACTTAAGAAGAAAGATTATATCTGCATTAACGTGGAGTAAAATTGCTATTTGATGCTGTGGCCATGCTACCTGTCCCCTTGTTGCCCTCCTCAGATAAAAGACAAACCTGACCACTATAGCAACAGACTTTTCATAGCATAAAGTTAGCACTGCACCATAACCTGACCAGGAGCAAGTGTACAGTTTTTTGGGGATAAATGCTTTGCTGATGGTGAAATAAAATCATTAGTGTGGGCGATATCATGTCCATGGCTTTCAGCACAGGGACGTTCGTTTCTTTTCATGCGGTCTGCAGCTCCTTTCAGATGCAATCTACGAGGGAGAGAGTTGTTCAGATAATGTCACCTTTCCTCCATGCCCATTTATTCAGAATCAGGTATACAGTACCTACTTTTCCCTCAGGTGCCATTTCCCATTCAGTGTTTTCTGGTACTGTAACAATCTAGTTGTCTGACTTTATCCATGGGAAGGGAGGAATTTAATTCATACCCACCCGGTGAGAAAATATCTGCAGAAATGGGCAGAGCTGTCCCACTGTGGCTCTTCTGTAGCAGAAACCTCAGCGAGCACTAATGCATTGTACACTTGGAACTGGTCAGTGGGCAACTTCTTGGTGCTGGGAGCTGGTGCTATAACGTTTTGATTTACACCTTGTTGCAGGGAGCTGCTCTTTGTTTACGTGTAGTTTGAACTTATTGAGCACAGTGTATATTTTAAAATTTTACTGGGCAAATCACTTTACGATATCTTTCAAAACTTGCTTACCATGACATGTAGTGTCATGAGTGCTCTTTTTTTTTTTTTTTTTGTATTAGATGAATATTACCAGTGATGCTTTGCTGTAGCAGTTCATTGTCTGACTTGGGTTTTTTCGTATTGGTTGGAGTGACAGTTACAGAAAAGCAAAGAGTCTCCAAGTCTCTGGTAATCTGATTTTTTTCACTGTGGACTGGAGTATTCAGAGGCAACGCCTCACGTGGTCGAAAGACTGTAAGTAGAATAACTGTAATCATTGACAATAGCAACCTGAATTTCTTTATTGGGGATTTACACTAGAGGGAAGAGCATATTCTAGGAACTCTAAAAACAGCTGGATTAACAACTCTGGCCAAGAGTGTTAGGAAAGTTAGAGATGGCATAAATGCTTTCTGAATCACAAAGCAATATGTCTTTCTTGTGATTCCAGAACAGATTCAGAGCTCCTCTCTAAAGCACGTGCCTATACACAAAACCTACCTGTACAACAGTTAATTCAGTCGGAGGTTTGATTTCTACCCCCCTCTCATTTGTAAACTTGACAGGATTGAAAAATAAACAAATAGATGTGGCCTTTCCTAGAGTTTTTCCTCTAAAAGTGATTGCACTATGTAAAACACACTGTACTTTGCCCAGTGTGGGCATTTCTTGTGCTGCTGCAATGCTGCTTTGTATACCAGGAGTGCAGTGTGCAGATTGGACACTAGCACTCGTTCTGACCTACAAGCTGTTGCTTAAATGGATGTATATTGAGAAAAGTTTTCTAATGTTGCAAGATCTCCATCAAATTCACTGCAATCTGTACTGTCGGAGTATGTAAATGGACTGACTGAAAGAAAACCCTGTTGCTTACCAAAAAGGTAAAATTAAATAAAAAATGCATGACCTCGTCTCGGAAGTAACTGGTAATTTCCACTCCCACACACACACGCAAGTATTTGGTGCTGTTCTCTTGTCCCAAATTCAAAGCGCCTTTGTGTGTTCTGCTCTGAGCTGACCGGCCTGGTGGTGGTGGTGCTCTGTGCTGTGCTGAAGGAGTGCCTCGGGCTGCTTACCTTGCTTGGTCTGAGGCTTTCGCCACCTAGAAGGCGGGTGGCTGCGCAACAGGAGGGAAAGGAGCGAGGATATGAGCTTGTTTGTGAGGCAGCAACTTGGCCTTGCACCCCAGTGGGGCTAGCGGGTGAGGCTAACCTCATAGCCAGGCTGGCTGCCTTACCTTGCAGCGTGACTGGCTACCCCATGGCTTCCACGGGAGCTATGTGAAATGAGACAGCATCCACCAAAGGAATGAATTTTGGATTTATGAGCCTTGCCTGAAGCGTGAGCGCGTTAGGCTCCTTTTCCAGCCCTAGCTATCCCCCTTTGTGCTCTGGGGCCCAGCTGCTGGATTTCATTTGACTAGAGGCCAGGCAGCCTGTGGTGACACCACCCCCCAACCACTTTCGGAAACAGTTTGTGGTGGTCCCTCCTTGCATCAGCTTCTGGGATGAAACAGGGCCCTTGCGAAGTCCAGTAGCCTCACTGAGAATAATGACCAATGCATGAGGAGCAAAAATGAAACAGAAGCTTAGAGAAAACAAACAAAAGGTAATAACATGGTGGTTTATTTTCAGAAGTACAACCACATATGGGACTGCTAAAGATGCAGACAGGTGACAAATTTATCCAAATAGTGACAGTTTTAAGTCTCTGTATAAAACAAAGCACTGCTGGTGTACCATCAAGGATGAAAAGTACTATGTTAGAGGGTTAAATTTTAAGTTTGCTCTGTGTTCACAAGGAACACAGATACTTGTTCAGTTACTTGAAAACATTTATTGATTAAATAAATCAGTACGGCAAATTATAAAAAAAACTTAGTTAAAATTGTTCCTGCCCTTGCTTCTTAAAAACCATTACAGTTGCATAAGTATTAGTACATCTCTTTCCTTGGGCGTTTAACAACAGGAAATAAAAACAGCATTTAATTTGCAACAGGTTTTCTGAACGTCATGAACACTGCAAGCTGCATCACACTTTCCTAACACAAAGCCTCCAGTCGCTCCTGTTCAGCTCACAAAGCAAGCTACTACTTACATACATTTATTTGTACGTGCTTGAAGAGTGAGGACTGCAATTGTCTATGGGATACTAAAAGAATTAAAAGCAGCTTAGCTAAAAGTACAGGCAGTCGTCTCCTATGAATTTAAATTGTTAAAAGCTGAGACCATTAACTTTTAAAAGAATCAAGGTTAAAAACGTTAAAATCAGCAAGTTTAAAACAGTTGGTTTAGGTCTTTCTGTAGACCAGGGACACACAACACCTGAGCAGCCATTACTGCAGCTGGTGTGTCACTCACTTTCCTCGTTCACCTGCTTCCCGTTTGTCAAAGTCCTATTGGCTTTGTGTGCAGGTCCATTATTTCTGTTCTGCTGCTGGCTGTATCTTGCAACTGTGGATACACCATCAATAAACTTGGTCTTATAGAGGACATTGGCGTTGTTAAACATTCCATCCTTCAAGGACACCACAATAAACTAAAACAAAACAGAAAGCTTAAAATAAATGCTCCTATCCAAATATAGAGTTAAAAAAAAAAAGATTAGAAAATGCTTCAAAAAAAATTTACTTTACTTTACTTGGATAATATCTTAGTACTAATTCTTAAAAAAGTAAATCTAAACATAACTGAAGCTCAACGGAATGTGCGAGGCAGGTTAACAAACACCCACAGGTCGGACATTTTCTGTAGCTACGAGCTCTGGCTGTGGTCAATCCCAGTGCTTGGTCTCTTCAGCCCGTGATGTCAGTACCAGTACAATGCAATACGACCTTTCCTGGTGCATCGACCACTGGAAAAATGTTGCCATGTTGTAAAAATGCAGGATCCTTTATAATCTAAAGCTATAACTCAAATTATTTGACAGTACTGGTAACGAATGATCCCCTCTTCTCTAATTTTGAAAGGTCGTATCTACCGCCAAATAGATCACACTTCTCAGTCAGAGGGGTTTCTTCAATACTACAGCTTTTACATATGTAGGCCGCAGTGATCCAACGAGTCTTTCCAGTAATGCCAGGGCCAAAAATGAAATACTTCTAAGTTCAGGTTAAAGAACTCTAGCAAAAAAAAAAAAAAAATGACATGGGTCATGCCTCAAACTGATCGTATCACAGATACTCTTCCCTATTACTGCCCACTTTTTTTAGCCACTGCAACAATTGCTTATGTTAAAAGGTAATGCTTAGAAGAGGTAATGCTTAGAAGTTTCAGTTGCCACATCATAAGGGTCACATCCAGCTAAAATGACTTAGCGATAAAAAAACAACACTGGCATAAAAAAAAAACAGTTGAGAATTTGTAGGAGCAGATTGCCTCTGAAAATAAGAAAGTGAATAAATTAGTTTCACGGTCATACCTGGGAGTGCTGGAAATGCATACTGAGCATCTGTCCAATATTCTGGGTATGAGAGAGATCAAGCGCTGCATCCACTTCATCCAAGATGTAAATTGGGGCAGGTTTGAAAAGAAGCATGGCTAAGATGAAGGACAAGGCCACCAGGGATCTAATACACAGAACAAGGACGATATGTTTTATGCCCGTTTGAGAGACACCTTTCACTTATTGAAGCGATTGTTTGGTAGTAATGAAATGCTCCCTCAAAAGCAGATTCAGGGGTTAAGTTCTGGAGAGACAGAGTAACGGTTTCTGCCACAACTTCTGCCTGGCCCCCTGACTTGGAGGATCATGACTGGGCGAGCAGTGACTTTCCATCTGTGGTCACCAAAATCCGAAGGGAACAACTGTATCGGCTCGTTGTCCCTAAGTCCACGGGGCTTAATGGGATTCACCCCGTAGTGCTGGAGGAGTTGGCAGATGCTACAGCCGGACCCCTCTCCACAGGTTACTCGAGGTCCTGGGAGTCTGGGGAGGTCCCGGCTGACTGAAGGTAACCCGTCTAACGCCTGTCTACAAAAACGGCACAAAAGACCCAGGAAACTACAGACCCCTGTAGTTGGAGATGATTCTCCTGTGTGCTACTGAAAGGCCTTTGAAGAACAAAGCCGTTATCAGGCATAGTCTGCATGGGTTCATGAAGGGACAGGGTGCAGAGCCAGGAGTTGGATGCGATGGTCCTCAAGGGTCCCTCCCAGCTTGGGACAGCCTAATATCAGTCCATGATCTCCTTGCAGAGCTCTGGGGGATTCGCAGCAGCACCAAGTTCCACACAGTAGGTGCTGGGTGCTGCCCCAGGACAGGCAGGGCTGGGAGATGAGGCTGGGGAGCAGCCCTGCAGGGAGGGACCTGGGGGTGCCAGTGCCAACAGGCTCAGCACCAGCATTGTGCTCTCCGAAATGCAGGTGGGATACACTGAGCACAGCACAGCCAGAGGAGGAGGTGACCCCACCACAGCTGGCATCTGTGCAGCTTTTTTTTATTGTGTGCAGCTCCGGGCTACACAGCATACAAAGGACGCTAAGACAGTTGAAGCCTTTTCAAAGGGTTATATAAATGGGGTTACACCAGGCTGGCAGCCAGTCACAACTGGGTTTCCCCAGAGCTCCGGTCTGGCGCCAGGTCTCTTCGATGTTTCTGCAGATCAGCTGGATGCAGGACTTGAATGTATGCTAAGTTTGCAGGTGATACTAAATTAGGAGGGGCTGTTCATGGAAGCATAAAATGGGTTGGGTTGGAAGAGACCTTACAGGTCATTTAGTGTGTTTGTGCTTGGGATTGCCCCAGCCCAGGTGCAGGACCTTGCACTTGGCCTTCTTGAACCTTATGAGGTTCGCACAGGCCCACCTCAGGCCTGCCCAGGTCCCTCTGGATGGCAGCCCTTCCCTCCTGCGTGTCGGCTGCGCCACACGGCTCAGTGTCATCAGCAAACTCACTGAAGATGCCCTCGATCCCACTGTCTGTGTCACAGACAAAGATGTTAAACAGCACTGGTCCCAGTACTGAGCCCAGAGGAAGACCACTGGTTACTGATCTCCAGCTGGACATTGAGCCACTGACCACAACATTTTGATTGCAACAATTCTGACAATTCCTTACCACCAAGTGCTCCATCCATCACATCCATGTCTCTCCAGTTTAGAGACAAGGATATCATGGGGGACAGCGTCAAATGCTTTGCACAGTCCAGGTAGATGAGATCAGTTGCTCTTCCCCTACCCACCACTGCTGTAACCCCAACGTGGAAGGCCACCAGATTTGCCAGGCACTATCTGCCCTTAGTGAAGCCGTGTTGGCTGTCCCCAGTCACCTCCTTATTTTCCATGTGCCAGTTTCCAGGAGGATCTGCTCCATGATCCTGCCAGGCACAGAGGTGAGACTGACGGGCCTGCAGTTCCCTGGGTCTTTCTTTTCTCCCTTTTTAAACATGTTTCCCCTCTGCCAGCCAGTGGGAACTTCACTGGACTGCCACAGCTTCTCAAATATCATGTGGCAGTGGCTTGTCAACTACATCTGCCAGTTCCCTCAGGAGCCACAGCTGTATCTCATCAGGTCCCATGGATCTGTGCACAGTCACGTTCCTTAGATGGTCTCAGATCTGACCTCCTACAGCAAGCAGTTCTTCATTCTCCCAGTCTCTGCCTTTGCCTTCTGCAACTTGGGCAGTGCGGCTAGAACACTTGCTGGTGAAGACCGAGGCAAAAACAGTCTTTGAGTACCTGTCTCCATATCCCAGGTAACCAGGACTACTGTTTCCTGGTGGAGAGGGCCCACATTTTCCCTAGTCTTCTGTTGTAATTATAAAAACCATTCTTATTGTCCTTTGACATGTCTGGCCCTATTCAATTCCATCTGGGCTTTAGCCTTCCTAACGTGATCCCTGGCTGCTCAGACAGTATCTCTGTATTCCTCCCAGGTTACCCATCCCTGCTTCCACCCTCTGTAAGCTTCCATTTGTGCTTGAGCTTGCTGACTCCCCCTGTAAGATGCCTTGCAGAGAGATCTTGACAGATTGGAGAGCTGGGCAATCACCAACAACATGAAGTTTAACAACAGCAAGAGCTGGATTCTGCACCTGGGACAGAGCAACACTGAATACACATACAGACTGGGGGATGAGACGCTGGAGAGCAGCCCCACGTAAAGGCATCTGGGGGTTCGGGTTGACAGCCAGCTGAACCCGAGCCAGCAGTGTGCCCTGGCAGCCAGGAGGGCTGGGGTGCGTCAGGCCCAGCACTGCCACGGGTCAAGGAAACAGACTGTCCTGCTCTGCTCTGCGCTGGTGCGGCCTCACCTCGAGCACTGTGGGCAGTTCCGGGCACCACAATATAAGAAGGACATGAAACCATTAGGCAGCTTCCTAAGGAGGGCTACAAAGATGGTGAAGGAGTCTGGAGTGGCAGACACACGTACAGCGGCTGAGGTCCCTGGGTTCGCTCAGCCCAGAGCAGAGCAGGCCGAGGGGAGGCCTCATGGCGGCCTGCAGCTCCCTCACGAGGGGAGCGGAGGGGCAGGCGCTGAGCTCTGCTCTCTGGGGACAGCGACAGGACCCGAGGGAACGGCATGGAGCTGGGACAGGGGAGGGTCAGGCTGGGGGTTAGGGAAAGGTTCTGCACCCAGAGGGTGGTCGGGCACTGGGACAGGCTCCCCAGGGCAGTGGGCACGGCCCCGAGCTGCCAGAGATCAGGAAGCATTTGGGCAGCACTGTCAGACATCTGGGTCAGATTTTTGGGTGGTCCTGTGTGCAGCCAGGAGTTGGGGACTCGATGATTGGTGTGAGTCCCTTCCAAGTCAGGATATTCTGTGATTCTATGAATGCACCCAGAGCAGGGCAACAGAACTGGTGAAAGGGCTGGCCGGCATGTACTACAAGGAGAGGCTAAGGATACTGTTGTTGTCTAGCTTAAAAAGAGAAGGCTGAGAGGCCACCTCATTTCTCTCTACAACTTCCTGAGGAGGTGAAATGGAGATGGAGGTACTGATCTTAGCTCCCTGGTCACTGGTAACAGGACATGCAGAAACTGCACACAGCTGTGCCAGGGAGGGTAAAAAAAATAGGAAAATTAAGAAAAAAATTAAATACTGTTGTCATAGAGTTAATTTTCTTCACCGAGGCTCACATGATGCTGTGTTCTGGATTTTTTTTTTATGTAAATAGTGGTGATAACACACTGATGAATTTGGTTGCTGCCGAGCAGTGCTTACACAGAGCCAATGACTTTCCAGCTTCTCGTGTTGCCCTGCCAGCAAGGAGGCTGGGCGTGCACAAGGAGCCAAGAGGGGATGGAACAAGAACAGTTGATCCAGACTGACCAAAAAGACATTCCATGCTCTATGATGCCATGCTCAGCAATAAAAGCTGGAGTAAAGGAGGAAGAAGGGGAGGGATGTTCAGAGTGGCAGCACCTGTTGTCCCAAGAAACTGTTAGATGTGATGAGCGCTGCTTTCCTGCCAATGGGAACCAGTGAATGAAGCCCCTGTTTTGTTTTGCTTGCACACACAACTTCTGCTTTATCCATCGAACTGCCTTTGTCTCAACTAGTAAGCTCTCATGCTTTTACCTTTCTGATTCTCTCCCCTGTCCCAGCTGGGGAGAATGAGTGAGATGCTGTGTGGTGCTCATCAGCCACCTGGGGTTAAGCTACGGCTGAGGGTGCTCAAATGCTGTAGCAGGCTTCCAAAAGAGGTGGTTAATGCCCCAAGACTGTCAGTGTTCAAGAGGCAGTTGGACAATACCCTCAATAACATGCTTTTGGTTTGGTTAGCATGAAGTGGTAAGGCAGTTAGGCTTGACGATTTTTGTAGGTCCCTTCCAAATGAACTATTATTTTAAGATCATGCTGTTGCTTTAGCTATTCTCAATTCTGAGTTTTGCAATGCTGTTTTTCAACTTGCAGTTCTTGAAAAGCTCTGGATTTTTCTCTATCCTTCAAGAAGTCCTATGCCTCTATTTCACCTCTCCCTAAATTCTGTTTCTGTTTTTTAACTTGGTAGATTTTTCCTCAGAAGTTGCAAAGAAGCACATGCCCTACACACCAGCAGATCACTGGAGAAGAAAACTTTGTCACCATGACACCGCTTTGAATCCAGGGCAGAACTTGTCTATGCTGATTTTTGAGGTTACAACTCAAAGACTGGAGTACTTAGTGTCGACTGTACATCACTATTACCTAGTTACTGCAGTTTTTGCATGACTCATTTTCCTTTTTGTCGTTTTGTCCACTTCTCCACAGAGTAAAATTTTGCTATTACATGCCAAGCACTGCATTCTTCTAAGTCAGGTTCCTTCTTGAGCTGAACTGAATTTAAAGTACCTTGAATATGAAGCCAAGATGGAAGAAGACAGAGCCCTTGACTTGACCGGGGAAAAGATTAATTTCTTACATTAGTTCTAAACTCTGATTGGCTAGACATATCAACTATATGCGCAACTACAGTGGAATAAAACAAATCTCAAAACACCCACAAAATTTACTAACCTTTGGCCTCCACTAAGTTCTATTAAGTTTTCCTTCCAGGTATTTCCTAAGGCAACTCTGAACTCCAGGCCATCCAAGACGTTTCCAGTTTTAGAGGCTGTTAACATCGCTTTGGCTCCTGGTAGAAGCATTGAGAAGATTGAACCAAAGTCTTTGTTCACCTAGAAGACCATGAAAGATGTATGAGCAAGCTTTGAATCAAAAGCGCAAACTGCTACAGAAACTTAGCAGTGAATTCTCGTGCCTTAAATTTAGAACATATGGTGAGAAAATATTAGTACAGCATCTTTTATTTCTGCTACACTGAAAATGAAGCAAGACCTAGGAAGGTATATAGGACATCTCAGACTGAGCATTGTAGTATCACCAAAAAAGTCCTCCAGTATTTCTTTCATGTGCTGTCAGCCAGGAAAATGGTTATGCCCTGCCTCAGATTTACATTTTTTTCTTTTTTCTTTTTTTTTTTTTCTTTTTTACCAGATTTATCAAAGGTCAATTAAAGTCCTGATTAAAGGACTATTAAAAGTGTAAGCACCTCATAAGAAGCACACGTGGGCATCCTCACCATTCTACTTCCTCCAGGACTACTTAAAAAATGTGCGCATATTGAGTAGGATGCAACTGTAAGCCTAGAATAAAAGCTCTCAGGTCAAGGAAAGAATCTGAGAATACACTTGTTCCACCACCCATGATGCTTTTAAACATAATTCACAACTTTTTGTCAACCAAGATTTTGCAACAAAAAAGTACAGTGGTATCTTGAGTATGGGCAGTAATAATTAAAGCCAATAGTTAATTTGTGAGCATATTAAGTTATTTGACTAGATATAACCAATTTTCTGAAAGGCCAAGAAGTACAAATTCTCCAGGTACAGCAAAAAGTGTCAAGAGCTTTACAGGTAGGAAGGGAAAAGGAAAATTTTACACCTTTTGTTTTTATAGTTCATAACATGAGAGAACTAGCAAGAAAGCAGAGTACTTACACAACAGAAACCTAAACCAACTGTTTCTACCTTCCAGTATTACCTAGCCAGTCAGGGACAGGAACAGTCGTCCAGGTCCACAGCACCGCTTTGTACGGGGCTGTTCCACAGAGCCAGAATTATTTTAATTCTGGTCAAACGTCTAAAGAGCAATTCCTTTCAGTACATAAAGGGGTACTACAAGAAAGCCGGAGAGGGACTCTTTATCAGAGAATGTAGTGACAGGACACAGGGGAATGGTTTTAAACTGTGGCTGCCCCATCCCTGGAAGTGCCCAAGGCCAGGCTGGATGGGGCTTTGGGCAACCTGGTCTGGTGGGAGGTGTCCCTGCCCATGGCGGGGGGGTTGGAGCTGGGTGATCTTTAAGGTCCCTTCCAACCCAAACCATTTTATGATTTCAGAGATACGGTCTATGTAAAAGGCAATGACTTCAGGATGCAAGTAGCTTAACTTTCATTTTATTTTTGTGGGCACCAAAAGAGAATGGTAAAGTAGTTTGCAGTTTTGAGTGTATCTCCACAATTTTCAGAGAATTCATGTTTTATCCTCAAATGTGAGATGAAACAGGAGAAATGGAAGTGGCTGCTTTGTAATTTAAATACTAGGCAACAGAGATTAGTTCTGGAAAGATTTTTTTCATGGAAACGTGCAAGAGTAATCTAAGATGAATCTGATTCTGAAGAAAAAATATGCTAAAAATGCTAAAAAATGCTAAATGTGAAAATGTGAAATGCTAAATGCTAAAATGTGAAAATTGCTTTTCAAGTGACATACCTTTTGCCAAGCAATCTGTAAAGCTTCATTTTTCTTCTGGTCAAGCTCTTCAATAGCTGCAAGAATTTTTTTCTTGTCATTCTCTACAATTCTTTTTTTCTTCATCAAGTCGTTGTACTTATGCAACAAGAAGAGAAGATTGATTTCAATGAACTTTACCATAAAATGAATTTGATCACAATCTTTCAAAAAAAAACAAAACAGTAAAACTGTAACTGTGAAACAGCAATTATCCACAAGATTGAAATCCAAAGCATTTATTTAGCTGTATGTGGGACTTACGTTTTAGGATATTATTTACAAATTAAAGCATTAGAATTTTCAACAGTCAGCAAAGGGGAAAACCAACGTTATTCAAGAATTTGCGCTTTGTTTTCAAGTTAATCATGCTTCATTTGCCTTTCTCGGCAAAAGTATGCAGATAGGAAAAACAGACCTATTCTAATCAAGGAACAGTATTAGAAGTTCAGTGAGTCAGTCAGCGGATGGTTTTGAGACAAAACTGGAATAACCTCAAGATACAGGTGAATTTAAGACAACTCTGGAACATCTTTAAGCTATCTTCTTTAAGATGAGAAGGTTTTTGATCTGCAGCCTTTGATGAAGTATGTCTTTCTCTTATGCTGTAAGAGGTATCACCAAAGCTTGCCTAATGGCAACTTAGAATGGACTGTGTTGTGGAGGAATTATTCTTTTGACTGTTCTAAATCAAGATAATCCATGACCTGGCTTACTGGTGCACTATCAAATAGTTCAAAAATATAAAGTGCGTATCAAAGATCTAATGAAGGTTCTCTGCTAACTCATGAAACCTAGCTTTATTTTTGGTGTATTCAGAAATATAGTATATGAAAATATAAAGCTACATTACCCACAATGTGATATACCCAACCTGCCCAATCTTTAAAGGTTAATACACAGAACACTCACCCTTTCTTCTGCCTCAGAAAGCATATTCATAGCTGTCACGTTCACATTCTTCTCCAGCTGCTGGTTTTTTTCCTGGAGGTTCTGCAGCTTCTCTCTTGCTTCATCAGGATCGTTGGCTTTAAAGTCATAGTTTGTGTTTGGCTGACCAAAAAGATGTTTCTCAGAACCTATCCACTCATACTGCTTCAACATTTTGTTTACCTGTATACAAGATAACATGTTGAGGCTATTTTTTTAATCCCGAATTAAAATAAAAACAAAACAAACAAGAAAAACTACCACCACCCTAAAATTACTCCAAAGCATTGATTATTCTATCCAACACAACATAGGTGGATAGGCTCATGTGATTTCTATGACAAACCAAGATTTCGAAGGTGCTTTTATATATGCTTTTCACACGTTACTTGGAACATGTTTTTTTTCTGTATCTGGACTAAGCCATAGTCAATGAGTATCTGGATCAATTTCTTTAACTGGTTACACAATTTGCTCCTAAGATCAGAACATTCTTTTCATTGATCACCTTCTCTGTGATCTAGTTTCTATGAATCCTTGCTGATAAGCTATGCTACAATTTTTAGTTTCTTCTCCTCAAGACAAAAACTTTTCACATTAAGAGCTGCAAATAGAACAGTGCTCGTCATGAAGAAAGGCTATTTCCTTTTCATGTGGCAAGGAAAATAAACACTCTTGGTCACTAGATGCAAGGAAAAGCATGGTTTTTAAATACCTTACCTTGGCAGTGGCATCAGCAGCCTCTTGTTGATGCTTGCTGATGCTGTGCTCTAACGCTTTAACATTAAGCTGCAATTCATTAGTTTGTTCTTTGTATTTTACTGCCTCTTCAACTTTGGCTTCAATCTTTTTATTCTGTACTGAAATGACTTCTTTCTGCTTGGCCAGCTCCTTCTGGACTTTCTCTACAGATTCCTGAAAAGAAATTCAGACAGCTTCTTATAAACATTAACTTCTTATAAAAGGAGAAGTTAGTCAGTTGTTAGAAGAGAAGGACACAGCAAAGTAGAGGAAAAAATTAACACGTGGCAATACAGCCAAAAAAATAACTACCTAGGCTAAACATAAATGGGTGATGGCAAGAAAATCCAAACAACAAAAAAAATACACCGTATAATTTAAGCTTTAGGGGATCGTATCTCCAGTAACTTGAAAACTGGTAATGAGACTCGGTATTCACTTTTACCTTGGACTTGGATGCCTCAGCTTCCATAGCGTTAACTTCCTCTTGGTAGGATTTGATTGTTTTCTCTGCAGCCTCAATTTGTTGCTTAAAGTTGGCCTCGTCACGTTTTAGCTCTTCAAGTTCCAGAAGCAATGCTTCAACTTCCTAGACAGATGTTTTCAGATGTATTAAGGTATGCTTAAGTGGAAAGAATTAACAGTCAGTTTGATGTATTAAACGAGGGAGAAGATAACAGAACAATTGTTCTTTGGCAAGGGGACAGTGTTGCAAAAGAAGCATCAGCAATTTCTACATGTTAGTGACTACAAAGTAGCATATTAAGTTCTGAAGCTGTCAGGATTAAAATTTTAGGAGAATCAAAGTTTCCGAGTACTAGAACCTCTTCTGACATTGAGAAAATTACCAACAACCTTTGGGCTGCCAACAACTCTTTCATCATAAATGATTTTATGATAACAAAAGTAAGTTTTACCTGCTGCTTTTCTTTTGTTTTTTTGCTTGAATCATCAGCCTTTTTCTTACTGTCATCTAGCTTCTGCTGGACATTCTTTAGCTCTTTTTCACGTTCTGCTTCTGCATTTTTCAATTTATTCTCCAATACCTTGTATTTTTCTTCTGCTTTCTTTTGACTCTCTTCAGTTTTCTTTAATGTCTCTTCACACTCCGCTGAATCAAGAAATATAGTACTAAGATTGAACAGTGTTCTTATTGTTAAGCTTAAACCATAACCTCCAACAGAAATAAGTGTATCTTTGCCTCTACTAGAAAAAACAGTTGTACATTTGCTAGTTAGTGGTCGGCTATTTCAGTGATTCCTTTAAGGCACCAAACAGAAAAACGTTTGTTAAAAAGAAAACGGGGCAAATATATGCCAAATCTGTTGAACAAGCAAGTTATTAAACAGCTACCCAACAAGTTACCTCATCCGTAGTGTACTATGTCCAAGTTATCATTTCTGTCCATTTTTTTCTATACTTGATTCATTTTACATTTTTCCTCAGAAATATCAACAGTACTTCTTTCCACTGCTTTCCTGTCATTCAAACTGTTTGTTTTGCTAACCTTAAATGTGCACTGAAACAGATAGCTTGGAAAAAAAGCCACAAAATTACTCAAATATGGAATTAAATCCATTAAAAATGTCCCTGCAAAGTCATTTTTCTTTTTATTTTTAAGAACATAAAACCCCTAATAAGGATATAAGCTTTACTACAAAGCTTACCTGAAGAAACCTAGTCCCAATCCCACCTATGCTTGTCAGCTGTGATTCTGTATCTGTTATATACTCCAAAAGTATAAAGCTAATTTTCAAAGCTATTTTTTTCCCTTAAGCAAAGATTCTGCTACTTAAGCAGCCAAACAACCATCTCATTCTCAGCAATTAGTCTTCAGTTACAAGATTAAAAACATATTTGTCTCACCAATGGTTTTTTTCAGAGCAAGCAGCTCTTCCTCTTGCTTGTGATAAGCGCTTTGCTGAAGCTTCATTTGCAGTAGCTCTGCTTCTTCAGACTTCATCTCCCACTCCTGCTTCAGTTGCTGGTACCTTTGAAGACAGACGTGATATGCTGTTAAAAAGAGGGGTACCCACCACTTCAGCTTCGAAGTTGAAATAAATACTTCTATACTTCCCGTTCCAATGAGAGGTACAATGAATATAATACAAGTAAACTTACATTTATAGAAGACCAGTATATCTTTATAAAGATAAATAAACATATAAGTATAAATATCTTTTTAAGTAATTGTGAATTTTGTAGGTAAGTTATTATACACGTAATTCATCCTTGTGTAGCCCTGATAAGGTACATTAAAAACAAACAAATCCAACACATGGAGTTTGGAAACAATTCAGAGCTCATGTTTTTCCAGCCAGTGGTATGACAGGTGCTAGACAGAATCAGCAAAGAAAAAAAATATTTAAATGCAAAACTCATTCCTTCTTTTGGTCATATTTCCAGAACCTATTATGACTTAAAACAATCTGAAAAATAAATGCAGCTGGTAGATAGCATATTGCACAACACTACTTTCTTATGGGATTTTTATAGAATTGACTAAATATGTATTTTTATATTCCATCTTTTAAAAACATCTCCAGTAATTAAGTAGCTCAAAATTCAAATATAGTTAAAATCATTTAACTTAAATCCTTATAGCAGTATAACTCAAAGAGTCATTTCCCTTTAGTACCTTTATACTTGCTTTGGAGAACAGTAAGAGCTATCACAAACTTAAATTCTGGATGTGTGTTACAAAATACAACTGAAACCATTCTTGAGTGCATTTCATGACAACTCCGGAAAACTTCAGGTGATCTCAAGTAAATATTATTGTATGCCAAAATATTATGGTTTCTTTTTCTTCTGCATTACACCAAATAAAATTTTCTTGAAAGAGTTCTCCAAAACTAAATTTGCCTGTTGACTGCTATACTTACAAATTAAATTATGCAAGGGAAGGTGGTGAGAATCATTCTTTTCTGCATGTTAAATTCACAACAGGCCCTACCCCCTCCAAAAAGCATTTATTTGTATTAGATTTATTCATAGTCACATAAGAAAAATAACAGACAATTTTACAGGGCAAACCTTACTTTTCAGAGGCATTATGTAAGCTCGCCAGCTCTCTCTCTATAGTGACAAGTTGAGACATCTTTACTTTGAGACTGACTTCAGCTTCTCTCTTTTCTTGAACTTTTGACAATATTGGTACAGTGTGTGTGCCTGCACCTATTCAGTGAAGAAAACACAAAGTTAATCCAATTAGAATTAGATTCAGCCCTGGCAAGTGGTGAATTGTAGATGTTGACTATGATGCTGGGTCATGCTTTGTTGTCGTTAGAGAATAGAAAAACAGGTGGGCTGAAATTACAATAGCTTTCAATGGGGAGAGACTACAAACGAATTTTGTGATATCAAGCAACTTTAAATGTCATCTATGAAATCACCTCAAATTAATTATGAATTACCTCAGAAAGTTTTTGAATTCATAGCATTTCTCTAACTATCTTCCAAGAGGTTTCAATAGCTAAAAAAAGGTTTAAGTATTTAAAATAAAAAGCTAGTTATGCAAATAGTTTGTCATTTTTTTCCTAGTCTACTAGTAATTTTACTTAAGCGTATGACCACCAAATCTTTGCTCAAAAAGCATTATTACCAGCATGAGCCTCAACAAAAACATCTCTATTCATTTTTCGAAAAAATTATGCAGAGCAGTAAAGAAATCAACAAGAATACAATATTATATGAAAAAAACAGTAATTGCCTCCACTAAGGGTGCCCTGGGGATCAAATATATCTCCTTCAAGCGTAACACTTCTTTTCAAGATCCTTCTGTCGAAGGTCACTTTCTTTGCATTATCCATGCCTTTACAGACCAGCGTTGTTCCAAAGACATATTCCATTGCCTTCTGTAGTTCAAAATTATACCCGATTAAAGAAATGGCTAAATGCACATCATCAAAATGACTGACCTAGAAATAAAATTAAATGTAATTAGCATACCTTAAGATATAAGAATTTTCAAATTTCATTTGTCTTCTCTTGATAAAAATACTTTCCAAAAATATCATTACATTTTAAAACATAACTTCAATTAAAAGACAATTAAAACCAGTTTAAACACTGCATAGCTCAAACTATACAAAAGGAAAAAAAATAAGATACCCTCAAACCCTGTAGAAATTCTTTTTAGTATGGCCATTACAAAGCCTATATTTTTAGCAATAAAAAAAAGGCAGCACACAAGTGAATTTATTTACATACCAAGCTTTTGGCCAGACTGACAATTTCTTGTGCAATACACTTGGCTGAAATTTTGTTTAGTGGAATGATGGTGTATCGATGCTTTAGTTGACCCTTTTCTAAAAGCTTTTGGCCAGTAGCCTAGAATGAGAAGAGTTACAAGTCAGAGCATACCTAAATATATAAATGATTTGAAAATTAAGATAGTATGGCATTGCAATTGGATTACATTGTTGACAATAACTACGCATTACCCTTTTGAATTAATCTGAACATGTACGCAGGTCCAAGCCACCTCTTAAGCATACAGTCATTATGCCCATGCTTGCTAACCTTGAATCACATGACCTAATCTCAGTATTCAGCGCTTTGTATTAAAGTAATATATGTACCTCTGTATCCACAACTATGTGATAGAGTTTTCCTCCACCCACCACTTCTAGGGCTTTTGCTGTGGCTGCATCTTTCAGGGTCACGAGAGTTACAACAAGGCCTTTCACAAGGTTTGGATCCCAATTCTTTTCTGGATGTCTTAAAAACAAACAGTTATGATAACCACACATTCTGTTCTCTCCTCCACATCTTTAAAAACTATATTAAAAACTCTTACTGTTTACTATGGTATAAGAAATAACGCAAAATCATAGAAAATGAGCAGCAAAAGGTTAAACTAACTACTTTACAGCAAGAGACTTCCCAAAAAAAAGTCATTTACAAAGGCAATACAAGAATGTTCTTCCTGATTTTGGTATGATTTGTCCACAGGTTTTTCATTTGATTTTACTCTAGGTCCTATTATTATTATTAGCACAGCTACAGGAATATGTTCAGAGTGATTTTTACATAAGCAAATAAATCTGGGGATACATATATTTGATTGGTGGAGACAGACACAATATTGACTTCCACAGAGCAAGTTTATTCACAGTCCTCAAAGAGAACTCTAAAAATTAATGGTAATTAATTTTACAGACTGTTGGATACTATAGTTTCAGCTACGGAACTCGACTTAAAGCTTACAAACACCATGTCACTAAACTTCTATCTTTAAATGATTTTGATAAGCCTGTATTTTAAGAATGACTGCATCCCCTTCCCTGCCGCCCATTAATTCAGCTAACGTTTCCTGACTTTACTCACCCCTCCACTTGTATCAGATAAGATAATCATTATTCACTGACAGTAAAAGAAAGACAACAGCTAAGGAATCGATAATTCTCTTAAGACCATACATAAAATGCACCAAAACCCACTTTTAAATGCATTTCAGGATAACACTGAGATCTTACTTGTATTCAAAGTGTAGGTGAGGAAACTTTGCTACTAAGCTGTCATATAACTGTCTCAGCTGACCGATGTCATGAGTCAATTGCTTCTTTTTTTCTAAAAGGTCTCCTTGTTTTGCATCTTAAGAGTTGAACACAAGACACATTCAGAGCACAGAAATAAGTAGCTTAAAAATTGGTATGCTGCACTGCTTATATAAATATTTATATAAATAGAGAATAGATAACCTTTAAAATTATTTTTAAATTTTCAGCTTAGACAAATTAGCACTTTAACAAGATTAAACATGCAAAGAGCAAAAAGTCTGATGTCCTTCCATGAATGTGAGTTGAAATTGATTCAGCAATATCAATTTATACTTTTGCATATCTTCCGTGACAATTGTTACCTGGAATAAGAAACAATAAGACAAGTTTTATGCAGGAAAAAATGGAAAGAAACAGGGAGATTGGTCATTTTTTTCCTTTTAAGTTTAAGCTCAAGCTTTAAAAGTGTTGTCCTACAGTGTATCAAATTAAGTTAATTCAAACTACTTTCTGTGGAAGGCAAGAGCTGTTGAGCTTTGACCAGACAGGCTGCCTTGCACATGAAAGCAGTACACTTCTTTTTTTCTGCTCCTTCTATATTCCTTGCCAGATTCCCCCCAAATAATTCACCAGAGGTCTATATGAACCTTTACAGCTCAGTTTTTCCATTAGATTCTCCAGGTTTTCTTTTGCTTTTTTGACAGCTTCAAAGGCTTCTTGGTCTTTTTTGTAGCTCCCATCCATCTTTTTAACTTCGGTTTGTTTTGTCTTTAATTCCTGCTGTGTATATTTCAACTTCATTTGGGCCTATAAGGAATAAGAAAGTATGGAACCAGCAGATCTTTAAGGAGAATCTTTGAGTATGCATTTAGGACACCAGTACTATTTCAGTCCTCCCTTAATTTTCTTTAAAAAATTCCTACTGTTTGTAACAATGGCAAATAGCAGCCCTGGCCTTTAAAATTAAGGGCACTGGTGATTTGTAAATAAAAGCGCAAATCATGTATCTGAGTAGGTTTTTGGGCTGTGACCCTCTTGAGCAGTGTGTATGAAGGCGTTGGCCAGCAGGCGACCGGTGTCATGAGAGGGCAAGGCAGGAGTTGGTGCTGCTAGCCAACCCCACAGCCAGTTTAAAATGGCATGAATACGTATATAAACCCACGCCTGGGGAGCACCATGGACCAGGAGGACTGCAAACATGGACAAAAAAGTCTGTGCGGCAGTTCGTGCAGGAAGGGGAACAAACTCAGTCAGCAGGTGGCCTGCTCGCCCTGCCTCCTCTGCTCACCAGCAGCCCTGTCAGCCTCCCCAGCCAACGACATCGCTTAAAATTACAGAATCATTCAGGTTGGAAAAGACCTCTTTAAAGCATTATCAGCTGGGGAGAGAGATACCATTAGGAACACTGAGGTTATGCCAAGGGATGGTGTGGCACTGTCTGAGGGTGGCAGGGATAACAGGAGAATCTGTGCTGCTCCAAGGAGGTCTGTGGGGTTCAGGAGGACATCTGGAATGCCCACATAGCAATGCACGCAGTGTGAGGAACAAACGGGAAGAACTGAAAGCTTCGGTCCTTTCCCAGAGCTGTGATACCATTGGTGTTAGTGAGACTTGGTGGGACGAGGCCCATGACTGGAGTGGTGGGGATGGAGGGCAATTGGCTGTTCAGGAGGGATAGGCAGGGTAGGCAAGATAGAGGTCCTTGTCCTTATGGGCAATTTCAGCTTAAACATAACATAACATAAACATAAACTGGAAATAGCATACTGACATGACAAGCAAGCCTCAGAAACTCCTAAAGCATATTGAAGATAACTTCCTGTCACGAGTATTGAGTGAGCCAAATAGAAAAGGTGCCCTTCTAGCTCCATTGTTTTAGAATAGCGAGTGCCTTGTGGGACAGGTGATGTTAGGTGGCCCTCTTGGCCACAGTGCAACTGCAACTTTCTTAGGAGGGGAGGTCCCGGTCTTTTCTCCATGTTAACTGATGACAGGGTGCATGGGAACAGCACAAAGCTGTACCAGGGGAAGTTCTGATGAGATATTAGCAAACATTTATTTACCATGAGGGTGGTCAGACACTGAACAGGCTTTCCTGGAGGTGGTTGGTGCCCCAAGCCTGTCAGTGTTTAAGAGGCATTGGGACATTGCCCTCAGTAACACGCTTTAACTTTTGGTAGCCCTGGAGTGGTCAGGGTAGTTGGACTAGATGATCTCTCAAGGTTCCTGCCGACTGAGTTATTCTATTCCAAGTATTTGGATACAGTAATATATATTAGCACATGAAAAGTGTTCAAGAAAGGGAAGAAAAAAGGTAAAATAATGTGGGGGAAAGACACCCTTATTTTTTGTGAAAGAATTTTTTTTTAAATGAGACAAGGAAGGTGCACTTTTAACTCGGAAAATTTATATTCCATCATAAGAACCACAACAGCGGAAGTTTGCTATCTTAAGACAAAAGATGTGACATCTGTTTCAGTTGTGTTGTTGGCACACAATGTAACTAAGGTGAAAACTGAGGAGTTATTTCTGAACTATCCACTCACACTCGTTTATTTTGATTCCACTAGTTTTAATATAGAAATAATTTAATTCCTACAGTGTATGTGTATATCATAGGTAGCTATCTTAATTTCTTCCTATTCAATACTATTAGTCATCTGAGTCCTGCTTTATGTCTCAAAAGCCAGTTTCTGTACTTCCTCATGGCCATGTTGTAGCTTTTCCCTAAATCAGCACAAGATTATTACTTTCTAAATAACCTGTTTAAGTCAAAGTTACCTTAATACTTATGCCAACCTACAAAATACCTTGCATAGATATTCTACAAATCTTCTTCATAAACCTTCCAAGGTTTGACTCTTACCTGTTTAGCTTCTGTTACAGCTTTGCTAATTTCATTTTTGCAGGTCATCATCTGGTCTGCAAGAGTAGCTTCTTCACCATCACCATTCTTAGACAGGCCAGCATACACAGCATTGAAATTCTGTTGGGCTGCGGCTAAAGCGTCTGCGTCTTTTTTACTTTCTTCCTGTAAAGCATTTAGTCCTTCCTGTATCTTCTTTAATTCTTTCTGCTTTGACGTGTATGCCTTAGAATCCTTTAGCAAAGAAAAAGAAACAAACAAAAAAAAGGAACAGAGAACCTAAGTCCCATTAACTTCAAATACATGTTTACATGTTGTTCAGATGCGTAGCTATGAGTACTTTCACCAACTAAATTTCTGTAACCCTTTGTCAGATTTTCTGGTTTTGCAATCCGTCTTTGCATGTTTCAAATGTGTAATTGGCCTGTGAGTGCACTGAAGATCTACAGAAAGATGGAAGACAGGAAGAGGTGGTAACTGCACAAGAACTAGCAAAAAAAAAATAGCCATCCCTAAAGTATTCTTTATTCTTTGAGTGTTCCTCTTTCATGAAAACATAATTAGATGTCAAGAATATGAAACTAATTTTTTTCCTTTAAGAGTACCAGGCCTCCAGAGTGCAGAATATTTTTGAAACAATTGGAATACCCTCCTGAGATTAAAAGAAAGTTGCCAACAGTAGAAAGCTCCACTTTCTTCATCATCACGTCTCTTTTTAATAGGAGCCTACTACCTATGCCATGTAAATCAAATAATGCCCTTACTTGTTGCTGCCTTCCTGGTGACTTTCTTGCCAATCAGCTTTGGAGAGGTAAGAAAATAGTGCTGTCCCCACTCAGTCTGAACTACTCTAGCACTTAAAAAGAAAATCATGTACAAAGGTCTTACCTCCTGCATGCATTTTACCAGTTCCTTGTGCTTATTCTCTTCACTTTTTAAGTTCTGCTTCTTGAGATCAATAGCACTTCTTGCCTTAGCATCAAGTCTTTGAAGTTCTGAAAGAGTATCTTCCAGTGACTTGAGCATATCACCGATTTCCTACAATCAGAAACAACAGAAATTTAATGTAATGATACAGTATCTGTAATATTTCACCTGTTCACAGATATGCACAGAAGATGAATGAGGCAGACAGACTCCAATGCAAACAGGCTAGAACTTGTATTCCCTCAGAAATCCAAACTGATTTGAAGCCACTAGAGCTCAACACTAATTATGATGGGATACTGCCCCCATACAAAAGCTGCATTTAGGCATCCAAACACCCTGTGGGCTCTATCCTGCATCTAACCAATTTTGCCGCCCCCATAGCTGAGGTTACTGGTGACTTGTTGAACGTGTTTCCTGTTTGAAGTGTATTTCTTTTGAGACACCAACAAAAAGTGAAAAAAAAAAATCCTGGCAAAGTTTACCATTGAATGCACAATGGAAACAAGCAGAAAACCTTGTCTTCTTCAGTTGTTACTAATTTACAGCAATTGGTAATAAAGCCTTTCAGACATGAAAATCTTAAATTGACATCATTTAGACAGTGGCTATGAATGATAACGAGCAGAATATGAGCTAAACAATGCGCAACAGGAAGATAACAATCAAAGGGTGTATTATCTAGAAAAATAATTTCCTGCTCATATAATTCCTTCTATTAATACTTTCAGACAAGCACATCTCACTTACCTTATTCCTTTCCTTTTCCAACTCTGCTATTTGTTTCTGAAGTTCCTTCACCTTCTTCTCATTCTCAGCCATTGATTCTTGAACCGTATCTCTCTTTATGTATGCTTCCTTTAACATAACAGCAGAGCGTGCTTTTGTCTCTTCGGCCAGAACAAACTGATGGGCTAGGCAGATGTGCCTTAAATGCTCCATTTCTTGCATTACTTTTTGGTACTCTAGATAGCACAATCGTTCCTGAAAAGAAAAGATACCAATTAGAAGAAAAAAACACTAGAATTTGGTAGAAAAATGTTATTAAGTCAGACCGTTATAGAAAACTTCTAAGTATTTCTAAAATTACTGATATTATATGTTGATAAGAGGAAGGATCCTCCATGTTAAGAAATATTCAGTATTGTACATTGCAAATCTGTTTAAGAAAATCCTAGACAAATATACACTTGTAGCTGATTCTACAGCAGGAACTCCACTTGACACCAGATTTTTAAGAACTAAGATAGAAACTTAACTGCTATTTTTATTACTTCTCTTGTTTAATACTTTCTAGCTACATTTCCCTTCAGGATTTCTTGCAAGTACTGCATGTCACATTGTCTGTATTTGGACAAAAGATAAATTTTGTATCTCCTAAAAGATTCTACAAAGCCTGAAAACACCATAAGTCTTACCTACCACACATTAGTTCAGAGCAGCTGAAAGTATTCAGTACTTTAAGACCTCTACCTCTCTTCTAATTATTACTTACCTGTTTCAGTTTCTCTAAAGTTGGAGTGATCTCTTCATCTAAGACCTGAAACACAAACCAGAACATTTGTATTCAGATTTTTAAAACTCCGAGTGTTCATAGCTAGTTCCACACACAGAAATGAAATACTGTACGAGTTAAAAGACACACTGCGCTAGTTACTCAGTATCCCGAACAACTATAAGAAAGTACACTTTCCAACATACAGTACCGTTTGAATTTCTCTCAGTTTGGCTTCCTTCTTCGCTATGGTTTTCTGGACAGATATTTTCTTGCATTCATACATCCTAGTACCAGCTGCTTCTTCAACCATAGACAAAATCTAAAATAAAACATCGAAATTCTGACGTTACTTCTTTGTACAACGTCAAATAGATTTGACTTGGAACTGAGCTCAACGTCATATATCCCTACATTTTGTTGTTGTTGTTTTTTCACCCAAAATACTGATTCTTGACATTCAAAATAAACCCGTAAAATTCCAGAAAAAAACTCCCACAGTTTTCTTACCTCTGGTGGCTTCATATTTAGGACTTTGGTAATTCGTCCCTGGTTAGAGAAAGATAAATCAAAAATGACGATTGTTTACCATGCTATAGTAGTAAAAATAAAATTAAAAGTCACACGTTAATTTTATATGCTATACTGCACGCTAAAACGCTTTTTTTTTTTTCCTGTAAGGATAATCTAGTTTTATACAATTGCTTTATTCTGGAAAGTTCACAGAAATACATAAGTAAATTCTTCATGCAGCACACTTGAAATGGCCCTTTTAACTTCCAGACGCATCTTCCACATTATTGCTTGTATCCATATAAAGCAGTACTGTGCTTATTTTGTACTGTTAGTCTTACTGACTTGCAAATCTTAAATAACTTCTTCATTATAGGTTGGCTGTTTGGTCATTTAGCTCATATGTAACGAGGGGAAGCAGAATGGGTGCAATACTGACTTTTTAAAAATAAATAAATAAATAAGCAGGAAATTGGGACAATTCCATTTGAAACAGTAAAGCCTGCTACGTTTTATTATTCCATGCAAATATTTCAAAGATTTATTTAGTCCTTGTGTTAAAGTTTGTCAGGGTCTTTTCACTTGATCAACTTTGCTCTTCTCAACTGGTCTATCAACTTTATACAAAATACTGACTAAGATAGAATTTACCAAACAGGAAAAAAAGCTCTTTTTTTTAATGCAGTAATAGAGGAAAAACTCATCTGTTAAAGAGACGAAAAGGAAAACAAAATGGGTATATGTTTTACAAAAAGCCTGCAATAAGGCATATGAGAAGAAAGAGTAAGGGCTGAAAATTATGTTTCCGCTGGAAACCTTAGCTACATGACAGATACTTGACTCGTTCAAGCTGCTTTTCTCTAATTAAGAAATTAAGTGTTCTTCCACTACCTGTTCAGCCACAAACTTAGTGACACTTCTATACTTTTTGGATTTTAGAAAGATGCACACAATACCTGCATAATGAGGAAGTGAGGGTTATTGACATTGAGTCCAACAGAACAGAAGAGATCCTGTACAGAAGTGTTGGTAGCATTCACACCATTGATGAGATACTTATTTTTACCTCCAACGATGACCTAGGCAAGAAAGAGAAGCACAAGAAACTTCACATGATTTAAAAGTGGCTTGATTGTGGGAATACAAGCTAATGACTTAAAGGGATCAAAAATCTGAGCAAGTCCCATATTATATAGCCTTGCATACGCATATGGAACATCAAAACAGATCTTACAGATATTTCAGATGTCTTTTTAGTGCTAACATAAAACGATCAGTAACAGAGGGCAACATTTTTGTCCTAGATTTACAAGAAGACTTCCAGACTCTGCAGGTTTTCTTATCAAGGTTCCTATGCTCTTGGAGACAAAATTTAACACACAGTTCAGAAATTAAGTAGAAAAGAAAGCCACAAAATAGAAAATCAGAACTTGTTTTATGAGCACAATACCACTGCTATTATGTTTCTGTGCAACTCTGTAGAAAACACTACGGATATACTACATTCATTTATATAGAAAACATTATTAATACACTACATTTAATTACGTTAAACTTATTTCCCAAGTAATTCAAAATTGTAAGCTAGTACACTGGTTCCACTTCTACAGTCTGTTACTAACCACACTGTAGAAACATTGCCTCACTTGCAAAAACTCAAGGACTGTAAAAATTAAGTTGTTGGGTTTTTTTTCCCTTTAAGAGTCACTCTGTTGAGCATGGTAAAAACGTACGCAGATTTCTGCACAAATACATACATTAAGAACCCACCTGCCTGGTGATGGTGATCTCATCACTGCTTTCAAATCCCAGGGGACTCTGTTTCTTGTCAGAATTGTCAAAGGTGATAGATACAGTTGCTTTATTAACTCCTGCTTGCCCGTTTTTATAAACTAGATCTTGCAAGTTGGCAGCTCGCACCTAAATACGTGGAATAAGTTTTTTTAGAGTTTGAAGGAATTTCAAAGTGTGTCAACGTGAAGAATTTCAGAATTTGTAAAACCACAGGCAGAGCATTCAAATTAGAGTGAGTTAGCTAGTTGCTCCTGCATGAGATTCCTGACAAAAACTGGATGGCTGTTTAAAAGAATAAAAAGCTAGATGACTAGTTCATCACTAGTATCTGTATTTTAAAAATACTTATTCCCTATGCAGTTCAGAAGAAAGCAAAACAGAAAAAGTGTTCCTTGGAAGTCTATTCAATTGCCCTAGAATTACCGCGGGGAAAACAATATCACGTGAGAACAAAGACTCAACTTGATATCAGCACACGCACAATCTTTACATAATACATGCTTAATGCAAGCATACGTATTTTCTTTTAAACAGCAGTCATTGTGAGAAAACAGCTTTTTGCTTCTTCTGATGAAACAGCTGGTCAAATTTTGGCAATCTGATCGAGAAGTGCAGAAAATTAATACAAATAAGCAAGTTTTGCCTTTACTCACAAAAGAACTCCAGCCTCAGAGGCTGCTGCCTCTGAAGTGGTATCTTCAGTCTAAGGTTCTAAGCTGCATACTTTGCACTACCACGGTATATTGATAAAACTGTGGTTCGGTCTTAATACAACGAACAAGAAAGACAGAAATGCAGCTTTGCACACTGAAGAATCCGAATATTTTCTGACAGAAGCACCACTTCGGGTCTTCCACCAGAGATCACTCAAGAGACAAAAACAAAACGCTGCTGACAAAAGGGACCTGTTAAATTCTCCTTACCTGGGACAGGTTGGTGATGCCCAGCAGGAAGCAGATGGAGTCCAAGATGTTGGACTTGCCGCTGCCATTCAAGCCGGTGATGGCGTTGAACAGCGGGTCGAACCCGTTGATCTCCGTCCTCTGCGCGTACGACTTGAACCCATCGAGTATGATAGACTTGATGTACATCTTCCCAAGGGACCGGGCCAGGTACTCCTTCCAGGGCTACGGAGAAACTGCTCTTGGTTGTAACTCCCTATTTTCAGGGAAAAATTTAAAAAAAAAAAAAAAATCGCACTTCGTGTCAGGCACAGCTGAATGTCAACGGAAACGGGACGAGACCGCGGCTTTAGAACAAAAGCAGCATGAATTTTTACACAGACGCCTACTCAGGACCTCAGACCGAGGAAAAA
Source organism: Anser anser (assembly GCF_964211835.1). NCBI lineage: Eukaryota > Metazoa > Chordata > Aves > Anseriformes > Anatidae > Anser > Anser anser. The sequence continues at coordinate 12,137,212 of NC_139723.1, forward strand.
AAGCTACTTAATACCTCAGACGGAGGGGAAATAATTGGAAATAGACCCCAGAGCCCCATCCCGCCCCGCCCCGCCCCGCTCCTCACAGACAGCGCCGCTCGCCGTGTAACCGACGCCTGAATTTTGGCGCCCACAGCCAGCGGCCGCTGCCCGGCAGCGCCCTCTCCGTGGCTGTCCAACGCGCTGCCTGCCTCCGCTGGCGTACCTCGCACCGTTTCTCCTTTCTGGAGAGGGAGGGAGAGGCTGCAGGAAACCGTTTCTTGTTGGCAATAACAAATAGAGCGGGAGTGAAGAAAGCGGACCTCGGTCGGAGGGGTTGGCCTCAAGATCGGGTTAGGCGACGGAGTCCGGCAGGCGCTGCCGCCGAAGGCCCCCTCAAGCCCGGACAGACCGAGAGGGGCCGTGGGGGCCTCAGCGGGCTGAGGCGGGAAGGGGCGGAAAATGGCGAGCGACCCGCCCTGAGGGAGGGGCGAGGGGCCAGCTGAGGCGGGAGCAGGGGGCGGGGCGGGAGCGAAGCCGTTTGGAACCAAAATGTTTAATTTTAACGCTTTTGAGGCCGTAGGGAGGTTCCTGAAGGAAAATACAGCCCGAGGGCAGGGATGAGGCCATGTGAAAAACTTCTTTTGTCTCCCTGCGCGGTGATTCACAACGGGAAGAAGGGCCGTTAGCTGGTGTGTCACCGGCTGCGAAAAAGGAAGGCGGGAAAATAAACGAACTACTGTTGCATTAGAGTTGATTTTTTTTTTCCTACCTTTCTGTTTAGATTGTTAGGGCTTGGATGTGGCTCCCTGTAAAGGAAGGCATTGGTAAAATTCCCAGAGCTGCAGCACAAAGCTAATGCTGGAGTACGCTAGTTGTGACGACAGAGTAACTAGGATTGTTATAGGACTACCAAAATGAAGAAAATTTGATTTTATTCTTAAAAACAGACAGAAAAAAGCTTCCCCCACCCCACCCCACCCCTGTATATACACACGCATATATATTTAAAGGAAAAACATCTGCTTAATTCTCTGTGGCTGTTTACCTGCTGTGACTTACAGAGGTGATTCTATTTAAAAATAATAAAGACAAGATTCAAAGCTTGTAAATGTGTTTCCTTGCAAGAACAGTAGGTGCCTGGTGTTGCACTGGTCAACACGGATAAGTAGTTAAATCAGCTGAGCACGTTTTCCTTTCCTGAAACTGGTGTTACTGTATGAAAACAGACCTGTGTTTTGCAGAGGGACTTCTGTGTTACCACGTCAGCTGGAGCTCGCTGTTACCATTGAGATCTAGGTGCTGCGGTAATAAACTGATAGCACTAAATTACCTAGATCAGTCAGATGTTTTAAGCATTTGAAATAATTCAAACTACAGGCCTTTGTTAAAGGGAACCATATACATGTATGTATATATATCTCTGCTTGCTTCAGGAATTAGATCTGATGCAGCTTGATCATTGCATCTGGTTAAGGTATTATTATGACAGTGTTGTTTCTAGTAGTTCTGTAACCACAAAGCATTTAATGACGTCCTGCCAGCTGCTAACACCTGGACACCGCACTGAGAAAAAGTATTTTGAAGTACTGGGAAGAACCACTCTGAACCAATGTGCCTGTGCAGTCACAATAAATACCAGTTTTATTTGCAAATCATTTATATATAAGGAAAAAAAAAATTGTCAAGCATGCTTGAGTGTTTGTTGCCTGAAGACCAGATCCTGATTAGTTTCTGTGAGACGCAGTTGCTTGGGCCAGGGTGCAGGCAGCACCTGCTTGCTCATCAAAGGGCCAGAGCGGCTGCTGAGCGGTGGTGAATCATGCTGGGGGCTGTAAGCCCCTGGTGTAGCTGCTCCAGCAGTTCTTTCTCCTCCCTAACTGAAACCTGAGTAAGAAAATGGAAATAAGGAGGAACCGCTTCTGGTATGAGAAGCTTCTGATTGTAAAGATAACCATGTATGTTCTCTGTTTGCAGGTGACATGTGCAGGAGGGATAGCTTTATCCTTTCTTAAGTGTAAAAGTAAGCCCTAAAAGTTGAGTACTTTATTTGGTGTCACGGTAAAATGTTTTAATGACAATATTCAATTTTAAGGAAAAAATGCAGCTATTTAATGTGCAGTTAGCTTGTTGATACGGATATAGCGTGTTGTCTGAGGAAAGAAATTACGTTTATAGCAGCTGTTTATTTTTGAGAATTTCCAGTTCTATTATACGATTATGTATTATACCAAACATATAGCAGATACCTTTCCTAACTCTGAAGTCACAACTAGATATTCTGGCAAGGCAAACATACGGTATAGCTTCATTTCTGTAAAACAGGATTATCTTAGGAATTAGGAAGGGGGTTTATTTTATTAAGTACATGATAGTATATCACAAGTTAATGATACAACCAGCCCAGAAAGCAGATTTTTGTTTTGTTTTTGTCTTTATTTGTTTTTTAACTCACTATGCCTCACTCACTGCCAGTACGCTGGCAGTTGATGAATGTAAAGATTGAAAGCATGTTACAGTAGATACATAAAAGGCAGCATTTTATTTTGGTACTGCAATGCCTGTTTTTTTATTTCATGAGATGAAGCACTAAGTCTTTTGTGTGGACAAATATAATTGTAAGGGTTTGGGGTTTCTTTGCAAATCATACTATGATGCTATTGATAGCTTGGCACCGTGGGTTCCTCATGGTCTTTCCAGGTCATTACTGCCAAGGAGTTGGCATATGATGATGGTGCACTCCGTACAAACTTCCGCCACATGGGTGGTGTACATTTGACTTCATCTGGATCTTTGGATAGCCGGTCATTGTCTAGGTCATCATAAACCACATCCCGTACAGCTAATTCCCTCGGGTACTGGATTCCCTTCTCCATGGTGGTCCATTTTCCTGGCTGACATACAAGATCTTCCTTGAAGGGGTACCTTTCCTTCACACCTGACAGGAGACGCCTCCAGAGGGTGAAGCTTTGTGCTCCGTTTCCAATTGCTTTGTCGATGCCTGCGTCTCTAGCAAGGGATTCCAGCTGCCCGGCTTCCCTGCCGTCTAATTCCAGACTATTGGCTGCGGTGTCCCAGCACTGGAGCAGCCAGGTGACAAGGTGTTCGCCTGGACAACAACCAAATTTCTTTCGCGTATCTCGTAGCTCACGCTGGGATAGGCCTCGGGTAGGTATTGATGCTTTTATGATACCTTCCTCTTCATCTTCCCGTTTGTTTGATGGCCCAGCCACTGCGGAGTAGCCCATCTCATCGTCATCTTACTCCCCAGTCTGAGCAGGAGTTCCTCTGCATTCTAAACGACCTGACTTTCTCATCCATTGTTGCGTCTTGGGTTACAGGGGCAACTTGCACTGCTACAGTCTGTTTCCCTGACCCAAACGCAGGGCCTGTGACAGGGGTTGGAACGACCGCAGGACAGTAACAAAGTGCCCAAGGCCTATATCATACATTACCACAAAACCACAGACACAAATCCCACAAAACACGTTCATTGTTCATTCCGTGCAGGCTTTGCTTTTTCAGCAACACCTGCCATGGTGGCACGTCCTTGGGCCCACCACCGCCTCCAGAATGCCCCAACTCTCCGACTGTTGTGACCTGTGGAGAGGGGGAGCACATGTAAGTGGGGCACAGTCTGCCTTCTGCGCGCAAAGTCTGGCTCTGGGAGGTGCGCTCAGGCTCCAGGGGGCAGGATCTTACCAGAGGAAGGCTTCTTCTTTGCTGCTGGCACTTCCCGCAACCTGCAAAAGACAACAGCCATCAGCAATGTCCCCCAATCTTGCATGGCCTCACGCAATGCTTCACGCTCCTTCAACCCCTCTCCTGGCTGAATGGCCCCACCCACTCACCTATCGCCCTTCCTGTGGCAGACCAACTTCTTCTGCTCCGTGGCGCTGGTCACCAGGGCATCCTGGTCGCTGCTTACATGCTCTGCACAAGTTTGCTCTGGAATGACCTGGCAGAGGAAACCAAAGCGGGACACAAGTTTAGGGCCTGCTAGGACCAGTCCTTGCTGGCCAGAGGTCCCCCAGTGTCAGACCTCACCTCTGGGGTGCTGGCAGCAGGCGAGGTCTCATCGGTTTCTGAAGATGGTGATGCTTTGTCCGTGGACAGAATGCGGGTTCTCGCGTCCTCCTCTTCTACTTCTGATGTAGAGGAGGCCTCCTCTGCGCATGTGTTGAGCAGACCAGGCGCCCTGGGCGTGTAGAGCATGTGCGCCAGCAGAGCCCAGCAGAGGAAGAAGCCCTCAGAAGCAGGGCCAGGACATAACTGAAGATATACCCTGCGGCCTGTGTGGAAACAGAGCGCCAGACGTTTCTCGGAGAAGTCGTGCACAGCCAGATTTACGCACCGCAGTGGAAGCAGCCTGGAGGAAAATCTAGTTACTGGGGTACTCCCAGTGGTGGGCCCCCCAGTGTCAGGGTACATACCGCGTTGGCAGACACACCACCTCTTGGGCTGCCCCACATCACGGAAGGGAGAGTAGGGAAGGCTGACGACGGGGATAGGTGGTACCTGGTTAGTTCCAGTCCCTCAGCTGGAGGGGCCGCCGGGGCAGCCAGTAACAAGGTGTCGGGCATCCCTGTGCTGGGATCAGTGCAGGCCACGCCCATGGTAATGACGTGGACGCGTTTCGTTACGTGAAGCATCTCCCCCTGGCAGCCAACCTGCATGGGTGGAATCCATTAGCTTAGGACCCTGCTTCTGAGGCAGGATATCTAACCTCTGCCCTTCCCTACCCCAGTCACCTGGAAGAAGTCGCTCTCAAACAACGGTGCGTTTTGCAGGATGCCAAACTCCCCTGCCCGCAGCAGGCGTTTCAGGGGGCCTGGGGACATGGCTCTCTCAGCACACTGCACCTCTAAGAAGCACGTGTGGGTTTCTTCTGGCCTTGGCGCGTGGATCACTTCTCCGTCACAACACTCCTGGGCTTCAGCCTTAACCTTTTCTACCCACACAGCTGCCACCCTGCTTGGGACTGATGCCTCAGTGCTGCGCGACAGCTTTTCGTATCAGTGACATCAACTCTGACATCAGCGATCTCTGTGACATCAGTGCTCTGTCACATCCAAAAGAGGTGACACCGCGACACCTCATAGAGTGTCCAGAGTGACATCCACGCTGCACAACTGCAACACCTACAAAGGCAGACAGCACTATCAACAACACAGCAACACGGTGGCCATGATGAGTACATCTCCCTCATTGAAACCTCCCAACCTTCTGCCCGCTCTCCCCTACCAAACACCACCAAGATTGCACTTAAAGAGAGTAAGCATTGTTATTCCTAGTTCTTTTACATGTTTTCTCTCATTTGGGGATGGAGGAGGGGCCAAGCCCCCACAGAGGCATAATTTAGGGGCGGTCTTTCTGCCCCCCCCCAAGCCATACTGGTCACCTCAGGTCTCAGAGATGACAGGCAAGGTTGCCTTCCTGCTCACCTCACAAAAGAGCTGAAGCAATATATATAAATATTTACATATTGATATATATAAACAATAAAATAATTTCATTTGGGGGAGTGGTTTTGTGTCCTGCAGCTCTCAGCAATGTCCCCTTTCAGCCTTCCCGCAGCAGCCCAGCTTCCTCAGTTCCCTGGCACTGGCCACCAGGGCACCCAGCTTCCTACTGAGGTGCTCACTACTTCCACCAGCTGTATGGTCTGTGCGAGTCTGCTTGGGAATATCTTGGGGCAAGCAGGCAGGGTGGGGCGCAAGTTTAGGGCCTGCTAGGAACAGTCCTTGCCAGCCTGGGGGCCCCCGGTGTCAGGCCTCAGCTCTGGTTAACCTCTGCTGTGGTTTAACCCGGCAGGCAGCTCAGCACCACGCGGCCTTCTGTTTGCTCCCCCTCAGGGAGATGGGGAAAAGAACTAGAAAAAAACGGTAAAACTCTTGGGCTGAGATAAAGACAGCTTAATGACGGGAAATGACAGAAAATGAAGGGAAAATAATGATAACAGAATAAACAAAACAAGCGATGCGCAACGCAGTTACTCAGCACCTGCCAAACAATGCTCGGCCAGTCCCTGAGCAGCAGCTGCCCCCCGGCCAACCCCCTCAGTTTTATTGTCCCACACAATACTTCGGGGTATGGGACATCCCTTTGGCCATCTGAGGTCAGCTGTCCCCTCCCTGGCAGGGCAGTGCTGGAAAGTCCTTGGCTCTGTGTAAGCACTGCTCTGCAACAACTACAACGTTGGTGTGCTATCAGCATTGTTTTTCTCCCAAATCCAAAACAGCACTGTAGGAGCCACTATGAAGAAAAGGAACTCTCTCCCGGCCAAGACCAGGACAGCCTCTCAGAAATCACACACAAGATTAAAATATTAAAAACTATACCCGATAGGAAAGAGTAACTTAGAAGCCCACAGATAAGAGCGAAGCAAGGCTATCGCAGGTGACCTGGACTGACAAACCGTGCCAATGGTCCTCAGCCATGACTTCCTGGGGACCAAAGGGTATTCCAGAGCTTCCTTATAGAACATTCTCTACTCTCCCTTGACACAGTCCAAACACACGCTGCAACATCACGAATTGCAAAACTTCATCAGAGCTATTGAGACATACTGCGGCACAAGTCCATCAACAGTTCAGCTTCCTTCATTTGCAGGGACATGCCTGTTGCTGCACCACAAAGAAATGTTTCCTTTGCTTTATTTTACAGCTGCCAAAGCGAACTTTTTCTTTTTTTTAAAGTTACATTCACCTTAGATTTCAACAAGTCTCCATTTAATCGAAACCCTAAACTTGACTACATCGAACAAGGTATTCCGTTTCAGAGGAGAAGGATAGAGGCTTGTATTTGATGTTGTAGTTACTGCAAAACTTCAAGGCTAACTAAACCCAACAGGTGAGGGCTCCTTCCCTCATTTCTCTTGTCCGTTACTTACCTCTACAAAGTAGAAGCGCCCCAGACCCTTGTAGTGCCCTAATGAGACAACTCTGGCCCCTTCTGCTGTACTGCTCTGAGTACACATCAGGGAATTTACACACATTCTTACATGTGCCTGCAACTCTTCTGATGCCACGCTCTGAATTTCGGTAATATTACAAGTGCAGATTCATCTTTGAATGAGTTCCTGCTCGTGATACACGCAGCCAGCTTCAAGAAGGAAACTCACTGCTCCAGCCTACTTGAGACACATCTGTTATCTGCAGGTCTGCACATTAGAAAAATTCATTACCATTGCAATATATCTGTATTAAGAAGACTGAAACAGATACATGGAACAGAGTAAAGGATAAGAGAGAAAAATAAAATGGGGAGGGGGTCAATGAGAGTCTAAGGAATGACAGCGGAACCTGTGAAAGTACGCAACAGTGATCAGCACCTGTTGTGTCACTATTTACTATGCACAGCTTTGGACTGCAGACAGCATCCGACAAAAATGGTCTCCCTGCTCCCCCGGTATACACAGAGCAGTGCAAGGCAGTACTTCACTATCATGTTGTGAAGAGTGAGAACAGCAGCATCCTTGGATAAAGCCATCCTAGGCCTCCCAGATGCCACAAACGACAAGCCATTCCCCTGTTGATGCTTGCTGCTGACAGATTTGTCTCTGACAGCTGATCGTCACTGGCTATTTGAGTGAACTCTGAGACATTTCCTACAACCTTTCAATCTTTAGATTCATCAACTGCCAGCGTACTGGCAGTGAGTGAGGCATAGTGAGTTAAAAAACCCACGGCGGACGAATTGGCTAAACAACTCCGGCAGAACGAAGAAAGTCTCTCCTCTTCCCTACAGGCCTGCGTCTTGGCTGTGGAAAATCTGAAGAGTTCCACCAACTAAAAGAGAATACTTTGGAGAAACTTTCTGAAGTTTCCAACCCACTTAGAGAGAATTCACTGGGAAGACCCCTTCTGGGTCTTAGTTTCCCATGCAAGCTTATTCAGCAGAGCAGCTGAACCTCTCAGATCGACAGCCTTGCGGCAGAGTGCACTGTCGCATAGTCTTTTTCCTGTGCAATGACTTCTCACCTTCAGTCTTTGACCTTCTTCTAGGGCTCAATAGCTCTGCATAAAGAAGGGAAGTTGCAGCTTTGTTTCACAATGCAGCGTCATGCTTGCTCAGATGTTTGCAGCATAGTGCCTGCAAAGGTAGCATGGGAGTGGTTTGGCTTTACCTAATTTTTTTTACCACAGGGGAAAAAAAAAAAATCTGACAAAGAATTGTAATAGCTAAGCCAGAGAGGATGAACAGGTGATTTTTGCTTAGACTTATTGGCACTTACAGTTAGAGGCTGTATTCACTCCCAGGTAATTGGGAATCCTGTAATATACAGGGAATCCCAAAGTAACCTCTGAATTATGACTGCCTTGACAGGCTTTACTGCCAGGAATTTACTGCCAATAAGTGCTTTTGAAGGAAAGTGCATATTTAAGTATTTAGGAAGTTTCTTATGCTGATGCCTGGCAGATTCCTTTGAAATGCTGCAGAAAACTGCCTGAGGTGGATCTGTAAGAGGGGACTGGATCGGATGCTGGTTTCCTGAACAACTTTGTTGTCGGGGTGGTTGGTGTCATTGACCTACAAACTGTTTCTGAGAGGTGTCCCACTTGGCTTTTAGGCATACCCCTGTCTGTCAGTGCAGACGTTTAGCTGTTCCTGGTCTAAGTGGAAATAAAGGAAGTAACTACCACAGCCACATCTGCATATTAATTGTGACTGGCAGCAAGATGAACTGTTAGCCTAACCCCAAATTTGCATTGAACTTGCTTGCTACTGACAGGCTTCTAAGACAATTTTGTACTAAGTTGGTGTTATAAGTGAGACCATACAAATTTCTTGGTCTATCAGAAATATTTTATTAATTAAGTAAGCAGGCACAAGCAAAACAGCGCTGGGCGGCTGGGGAGTCTCCGCTCCACCACAGCACGCAACTTTCCCTTTTCAGTGTCGCCGTTTTGTAGCATCCAAGTTTCGGCTTGTCAGGACTTGTTGGACCTTCTGAAGCTGCGCAGTTCGTTGTTGGGGGTCGTTGTTTTTCTTTCAATGATCATGCGTTGTGCTCGTGTTCAAGGGGGAGGGTAGTGAAGCCGGAAACAGTATTTCACAGAGTCTTTGTTTTACCAAGGATGTTTATCCAACACCCCCTCCCCACTATCTACTTGCTTAGTCTTCCCCCTTAACAAGGTCGTAAATTGCAAAACCTTATCTTCTCAGCAGATCCTCTGAATTCCTTTTAAAGACAATGAACAAACACCCGCTAATTTATCACAATCCCTCCTTTTTCTTTTTCTAACATATTTTGTTCATTGATGAATTTTTGAAGCACTTGTTTGCTCAATATTAAAGTTTCTGCGTCATCCTCCTCCTGTTCAAGAGATTCATATTTCGCACGCACAAGCATAAGGTGAGCTGCCTCTAATCGATTTTTTTTACAATCGCGATTATTCGATTGCATATACATGGTACAAAAGTTAGTGTTAATATGAGCAGCAACAAAGGTCCTGCTATAGTTGATAGCAGTGTAGTGAGCCAAAGTGAGTAATTAAACCAGGATTCATACCAATTCTGGTGGGCTTCATTTTCTATTTTTTTGTTTTTCTAGCCCTTCTCTCAATTTAGTCATTGTATCCCTTACTACTCACGTATGATCTGCATATACGCAACACTCCTCTCGTAGGGCTGCACACAATCCTCCTTGTTGTAGAAAAATCAGATCTAATCCCCTACGATTTTGTCGTACAGATTTCTCTAAAGCTGATATAGATTGCTCGATACGGGCCAAATCCTCATCTACAGCAATGCGTAGAGAGGTAAATTCTTGGCTTTGTTTTACCAGAGAGGTAATTTCAGTTCCGGCTCCTGCAGCCCCCAGAATCATCAGAGTGGCTAAAGTGATAGCCGTAATAGGCTCTCTCTTCCTTAAGTGTTTTTTTTTTTTTTTGCCATAGCATGTTGGATGTACATATACTCCTCAGAATGGTAAAGAATCCTAGGTATAATTACTACCTGTACACAAAAATCATGAGACGAGTTGAACAATTTCAAAGATAAGCATGGAGTTACCCCCAGAGACGAACATACCCATCTGGTATTATCTGCTGGTATTAACCATTTTTCTTTGTCTAATTGTGTAACATTTTCTGTAATATTGCATAGATGGAACTTCTCACCAGGGACCGTGCCTACGCACCTGCCATTCCCAGTTACTTCCGTTAACGTTATTCCTACATCCCTTCCCCAATTGCATTGTGGGGGATCGGTTTCGTTTGAACGGGTGGTTTCTCCCAGATCCCCAATGGCGTCGTAATATGAGGGCCTTATATCAAGACATAACCAGCAAGGTCTAGGCACGTCTGGATTTGGTTGATTCAACAACTGATAACTAGCATTCATGATTCTCCATATGTTATTCCCGGTCACCCCTTCATTTCTAATCCCATACTCCGGGTTTACTGATTTATTAGCAACCTCCAGTGGTTTAGGGCTATTAGGAGTTAGCATTCTAAAAGCTTGTGTAGGCTGAATCCTCAAAACACTCCCCGACAGTTTCTGATTTGGTCCCACCCGTTGGGGACTCTTAGTCTCTTCCTTCTTTATATAGATGATGCCTTCCCTATCAGTCCCCCAGCAGTAGTTATCTGCTGAACAACATGGTGATCTTCCCTTCTAATCAGGCTCCATTTAAAAGGTTTGTGAGGGTGCGCAGACCCAGGAACAGTGTAAACAATCGTACCCATTACTATGTATCGCAAAAAAAATGGCTAGGGCCCATTTTCCAGAGTTCTTTACCTGGCCACGTAATTCCCCACCGTTTCACTCTCTGCCTCGCTTGTCAGTTCGGTTGCAGCGAACTACAAGGTGCAAGTTCTTCTTGGCAGCAGCAGTGTTCTTCAGGGGAGTTTCTCAGGTAACCGCGACCTTTTTCTGATCAAACAGGTCCCCTTTCCTCCTTTTTTTTTTTACGATACATAGACAGTTAGACCATACTTATCGAGTTCGTTTCAACGTGAGCTTTAAGTCATCAGGGCCTGCGACCGCTTCCCATTCACTTGTCTGGATCGGTCCTTTCACGCGACTGGCATGTGTCCACCCCTTCTCAGCCGTCCGGATAGCCGTCTCTGTGATAAGTAAAACAACATAGGGGCCTCCCCACCGTGGTGTTAAAGACGTTTCTTTCCATGTCTTAATTAGAACCCTATCTCCAGGTTGTATCCTATGGATTGCTATATCTAGCTGTTATAAATGACTGAGTCCCAAATAGGATTACAATCAAAGTTTACAATTTATTAAATGAATAGAGGCAAGCAAACAGCGCTGGGTGCGCCGGGAGTCTCTGCTCCACCAGGACGCACACCCGTTACGTAAGGCATCTACTTTTTTATACTCCTAGGCTAATACATATTTATTACTACTTCTAAAAGAGGCAAGGTTATTATAATTGGTTTCCCGAATCCGATGTCGCCTGCTTATCAGTCTCTGTTACTTTCTCAGGGGCTGCTCGAACAGGGAGACAGGAAGGCCCTCATTCTTCCTCCTTATCTGGTGGTCCAGGGAGACAGGAAGACAGGAAGGCTCTCATTCTTCCTCCTTATCTGGTGGTCTCTTGGCCGGCTATCAGAAGTTACTGCACATCCGTGCAAAGTCAGTAGTTTTTCTCCGAAGAAATCCCTTGTTCTTTTCGCGCCTAAACCCAGGCCTCAATGTTAACCCTTCAAAACCCCTTAGTGGCACGAATTGCTGGACCATTTCTTACAATTCCTCCCTTTTTTTTTTTTTAATCATCAATTCGTGTCTCTCCTTCAACCTTTGTCAGTAACAATTGGATTTCATCAGTCAGTTCTCGGGGTGTCCACTTCTTAAGCATTATTATCGACACGTCACCTTTTCTCTCCACTGAAGTCATCACAAATTGGGTGCTATTTATTACTCGCCGTATCAACAACGTAAAGCAAGGTATCATACAAGGTATAAACAATAATGTCATTACACCACATAAAAATAAAAACAGCATCCTTTTAACCCATGGTTCACCAGGCAACCATGAAAAGAAATCCCAATCCATACCCTTCCAAGTTTGTACTGGGACGTGGGCTAACTTTCTAATTTCCTTTGTTATCTGCTTGACCACTTTTCCATTATCATCAATCTGTAGACAACAATTAGAATCGTTCAGTTTTCCACATACTCCCCCTTCTTCTGCTAGTAAATAGTCTAAGACCATTCTATGTTGGAATATAGCATTTCTCATTTGAGTGGATTGGTCAGCCAAAAGATCCAAGGCTGTCGCTGTTTGATTTGTTACAACCTCGAGGATAGCTTGCAACCTAATTATTCGGTTCAAATTATAAATAGGTTCTCGGGCTCCTGATATCAACTCATTTGGGTTCCAGGTGGCTGGCCCATAATGCTGTATGATTCTTTCAGGAGGCCATTCATCCTTTCCCCACTTTTGGGCACTACCCCCGGTTAAGGAAGTATCTATAGATCGTTTCACTCTGTTCAGGTCATCATATAATCTTATTCCTAAATGATCTCCTTGTGTTTGTGACAATAAAAAGAACAAGGGTCTTATGTACCCCACATAGCATACTCCCGACCAATTTTCAGGTAGCCTCTTGTAAGCATGTTTGCCACACACCCAATAATGTCCCTTTAGGGCCCATGTCCCATTTGGAAAAGGACCATTCCATCCCTTTTCAGCCCTTGGGGCGTGATAATACAGAGTGTCCTTGTTACCGAGTGGTCCTGTTACAATGTCTGCCCCGTTCGTACTCGTATATGCGCACTTCCAAGCTCCCGCATCGGGTTTCCACTTACAGTCACAATTCAGTTCTCCTTGGTGGCCAGTTATATTATAAGCTGACCAGAAATGCTTAAAGAACACTCGCCTCCCATTTTCATTCTGCCATCTCCAGCGATAGACCCGCACCACATGCTGTTCCTTAGTTGTGTTATCATGTTGACAGTCTAAGATTCGACTATCGAATTGTCCCCCCGCTTGGGCTCTTGCCACAGTTTCACATCCGGATCCAAAAAAATTCTCTGTATGAGCATTTCAGCCAAGTCCCATTTCTCAGCTGAACATGTGTGGTGTTCCATTTCCCACTACGTGCTGTACAGTTTATAGGACTACATCCAGGATCGATACAATCATATCCAGGTGACAGAGTCCAATTGCAAATGCTTTTTCCCACCGCCACTGTTCCTGTTCTGTTCAAGCAGTATACACCCCGAGCTGACGAGTGTAACTGCCATGGGCCTCCTTCCTCTTTCCAAAATTGCTTCCCATTATGAACTTCGCTCAGATTACTGACCCACCACTTGGGTTCAACTGGGCCTGCTACCCAGGGCCAACTTTCAGTTCCCCCCGGTCCTCCACAAATCCAGCAGTTACTAAGGTTAAAGGCCCTAGCCACTTCCTCCCCCAAAGTGAAAAAGTTATTCTTCCATTCTTGCCCATGGCCCAATTGCCCCTGTAGAAACAATACCAGAAAGTATAGCATTTCTTATCCTTTTTCGTCGTCCAATCTTGAGAGTGTGGGAAACGCCTTCAATCATGAGGTTGGGCCCGCTTTCAGAGCTTGTGTTACCATTCAGCCCTTCGGGGTGATCCAGCTCCTGGAAAAACTAATCACAATTTCATTATGGGTTTAAGAGATTCTCATGTTACTTTTCTCAGGACAACCTGATCTTAGCGCGGGAGAAGTCCGGTCGAGGCCCTCTCACTCGGCAGTCAATACCCATAGGGGTTGCCTCCCTCGGTAGACCATACACACCGCAGTGGAGGGTCCTACCCCGGTCTTGCCTTCTCCCTTTCCTCCCTTCAGACTTGTCCTCTTTATCCAGTGCCCTTAATTCATGCAGAACCTTATTGCTGGGATATCAGTTCCTCTTTAATCTCAGTTTCAGTTCCCCAGGAGTGGACTCAACCCTCCAGGCTTCGGTAGTTATTGGTCCTTTTATTCTGGATGCGTGGGTCCAACCCCTTTCTGCCGTTCTCACAGCTGTTTCAGTAGTAAGTAAAACAAGGTACGGTCCCTCCCATCGGGGGTTCAATGATTCTTCTCTCCAGGTTTTTATTAAGACCTTGTCTCCTGGTTGTATTTTATGAATAGCAAATCCTAAAGGTGGTGTCTGAGTCATCATCCCAATTTCTCTTAGCTCCTGTAATCTCCTTCCAATGGTAATTATGTATTTCTGGATACTATGATCCTCAACTACATTGTTCCCTAGGGGCATCCCTTGAGAATAAGGCATACCATATAACATTTCATATGATGATAATCCAGTCTCATTGTGTGGTTTAGTTCTTATGTTTAAAAGCGCCAATGGTAAGCATTTCGTCCAGGGCAGCTGTGTCTCGATCATTAACTTAGCCAATTGTTGTTTTATTGTTTGATTCATCCTTTCTACTTTCCCTGAGCTTTGTGGGTGCCACGGAGTGTGGTATTCCCACTGAATACCTTTCAAGGGGTACATCCTTCAAATCTTTGTGGCTGGCTTATGTTCGATTATTTCCACACAATTGTGTTCCAACGGTCCTTCTTCTGGAACGGTTCCTAGAAATACTGCTGGATATAACAGGTTAGTCGTTTTCAAGGTTATGTCATCTTGTTCAGTTAGTATTGCCTGATATTTCATCATCCGGCTGGGTGATAACCAGTGGCCCCCCTTTTGTTCTAAAATGGTTGTTACCATATGTGGTCCAAAAACTTCAATATGTTTTCCCATTCGAAGGCAAATAATTTTCTACTATCTTTATCAAGAGGTATGCAAAAGAAGGCATCCTTTAAATTTATCACGGTAAACCATTTATATTTCCCTTTCACAGATGTTAACAATGTGTAAGGATTAGCTACTACTGGGTGAATGTCCTTTGTTATTTCATTTATTCCTCTAAGATCTTGTACAAATCTATACTCGCCATTTGGCTTCTTTACTGGAAAAATTGGAGTATTGTATTCCGATTTACATTCTTCCAGAATCTGATATTTGAGAAATTTGTCAATAATTTTCACTATCCCCTGCCTAGCTTCTATCTTAAGTGGATATTTTTTGATTCAAACAGGTTTGGCTCCTTTCTTTAATTCCACCTTTACCGGTTGTGCCAGTTTCGACTTCCCTGGTACATCTGTTTCCCATACTGCTGGTATAACTGCATTTTCTACTTCTCTTGGAATATTAACAAAGGGTTTATCTTTGTCCTACTTTGAGTAGAATTTGTCCTACTTTGGACTCAGGTACCTTCATTATTAATTCTCCATCCTCAAAGGTTATTGTTGCATCTAATTTGGCTAATAGATCCCGTCCCAAGAGTGGCATCGGGCATTCTGGTACATACTAAAATTCATGGGTTAGTTCCTTACCCCCAAAACGCAAATCAAGGGGTCGTAAGAATGGCCGTTCCTCCTCCTTCCCTGTGGCTCCAATTATTGTAGTTGTCTTAGTTCCTAATCGTCCTTTTAAACTATTTAACACTGAATATGTTGCTCCTATTACATTTACTGACTAACACAGAGAAAGAAGCTCCCATAACCAACAAAAAATTCAAGCCTCTGTCTTCGTTTCCTAGCTTTATTTCAACTAGTGGACCTGCTAGGGTAGATGCCCCAGGTCCCCGTTATTCCTGACTGTTGTAAGTTTGTCCTGCAGCCTAAGACAATTTCTTTCTGATATCAGGGGCCGATTGCCCTGGAAAGAGGCTAGCCAGTTGCCTCTGTTTGTTTGTTTGTTTGTTTGTTTGTTTTTAAGCCAGGTCCATTTTTTTTTCTCATTGCATTTCAAAGTTGGTCCAAAAATTCAAAAATTCCATAGGGGTTTCTTTTGGACCTTGTTGGAACAGATTCTCATTTCCCATTTTAACCAGATTTTGGTATTTACATAATTTCCGGGGTGATTAGGGTCTCAGTGAGGGGGTCGGTCAGGGGAATGCAATCGTTGACAGTTCCCTGAGCGGTCCCATTGGCAATCTGAGCTCACACAGGAACTCAGGTTGTTTCAAGAGTTAGCTGCTTTTCTGTTTCCACGACAACTCTCTCGGACCCATCACGGTCCCCCTGCCCCAGAGGGCTCACACCCGCGATTTAGAGATCTCAGCCTCGGGTTGAGACGGAACTATTAACATTCCTACATCCTCTTCCCCTGCTCATTCAACTTCAAACAGCTCTGTTAAATACTACATGCCACACAACCTTTAACACCTTCAACAACCCTTTTAACACTTCCTTTATCTTTCTCCAGCCCGTACTTTTCTAATGCCAACACCAAATGCTCAGTCAGGGGCCAACTTAATTCCAAACCTTTTCCCTCCAACATGCTGAAACAACATATCACTATACAACATTTCATCCTATTTTCCTTCTCTCCTCAAAAACATTAATTGCAAGACACTGTTATAGTCGATTGATCCATAAAGTGGCCATTTAGTTTATATAGTGGCCACCATTGATTGCAATACTTAGTGAAAGTCCTCTTGCTTTCTGTGCCCCCATTTCTAACAATATCCTTCCAATGTGCCAATATGCACCCAAGGAGGCTTTTTCTTTTTTAGGACGTCTTTTTTTTTTTTTTTTGGATTTTCTCCTTTTCCTTGATTTCCCATTCCCTTTTATTTATTTATATTAGTTACTGTCCCTTGTTTCAATTTCCACGCAAACCTTTTTATTGCAGGTTTTTACTATCTTTTCCTAATCTTCTTCCCAAATGTCCCAATTCTCTGGGATTAAACTCTTCTTTCCACATACAAACTTTACTATTTCAGATTATTAATGAGCCCCATTCCAATCATAAATCCGCAGGACTTCGGAAAAACACCTGAAGCACTCGGCCTTCTGTCTTCTAGACAAACAATAACACCTTTTCCACAAAATTTACATTTCAATAAGACCGAATTTCAAGCCAAATGCTAATTTTTCTCATGCACTTTGTTAGTAAGCCTACACAAAACAAGGAATCACTCCTGTGTATCCGTCAAGATGGGGGTTTAAAAAGGTATTGAGGCCTAAATAAATTCGCTCTCCCCCTTCTTACCAAATTCCTAGGGCTCAGGCCCGAACCACCAAAGAAGTGACTCTCCGTTCTACCACTTTGATAATCAGTCAGCCCCTCTCCCCCGATACTTGGGAAACTGACCGAACACCACCGCGAATATACCCAAACTTTTAAACTGTTACTTAGATAATGCTCCCACCTTCCTCCTTGACACAGTCAAAACATTTAAGAACAAAACAGGATTACAAGATGCACCACCGGGGGTGGATTGTTAGGATATAGAGGTGGTAGGTTATCCAATGACTCCCATTCATCATCTTTTTCTTTTTCCTTTTTTTTTATTTTTTTATTTTTTTTTTTTTGTTCTCTTCTTCGTCAAACTTCTCGTCTGCTTTTAGTGTAAATATTGAGGCTGGAAAAGGACGTGAGATCCTGATCCATAATCCTGCATAATCACTTTCCTCCTGGCTAAAAGGTTCCTTTGAGTTAACATGTAGATTTAAAGCCTGGCAAACCCAGTCTTCAAAAGATCCGAAAATAGGCCAAAAGACATGTGGTCTTAAAGGCTCCTTTGGCCATTCTATCATACAATACTGAATCATTTTTACTTTGCTTTTTCCTTTTCTGGGGCCCCTATCGTTCCAATTTCTAATCATTATCCCTAATGGACTTTCTGGTGGTATGTCTGGTAATTTGCTCCCTTTTCTCTGGTCCCGGGTCTTCAATTTTGTCTGACCCATCTAGGAATTTTACTGTGGCAATTCCTACAGCCCTTGGTTGCCTTAGTGAGAGTGTCTTGCAGGGGGTTTAGGACCTATCACCCACCCACGAATCCTATAGGAATCGCTTCGGTCCTTCACCGGCCAAGTCCCTCGCGGGAGATTGGAACCGCGGTTAGAAGACCTCCACAATCGCTTCGGAACTACGTTCCGTCTCAGTCACACTCTCACACACACAGGCAACCGAAACCCACCCAACCGAACGGTATACACATTAAATACTTACGACTCCGTCGTCTTCGTTCGGATCTTCGCGCGCAGAATTACGGGCAAAATATAGTGCTGCAGCCGGCAAAGGGAGCTCATAAAAAAATCTAAATCTTTGCTTGCCCTTATTCAGGTTCAGGATGGTGTTAGCCCCGACCTGACTCGAACAGGAGCCACCAAATGGTGGGGGCGCCCCTCCTAGATCAAGTCAGAATTCAGGAACCAAGACCATCCCGGACGAGCCCCCAATTGTTATAAATGACTGAGTCCCAAATAGGATTACAATCAAAGTTTACAATTTATTAAATGAATAGAGGCAAGCAAACAGCGCTGGGTGCGCCGGGAGTCTCTGCTCCACCAGGACGCACACCCGTTACGTAAGGCATCTACTTTTTTATACTCCTAGGCTAATACATATTTATTACTACTTCTAAAAGAGGCAAGGTTATTATAATTGGTTTCCCGAATCCGATGTCGCCTGCTTATCAGTCTCTGTTACTTTCTCAGGGGCTGCTCGAACAGGGAGACAGGAAGGCCCTCATTCTTCCTCCTTATCTGGTGGTCCAGGGAGACAGGAAGACAGGAAGGCTCTCATTCTTCCTCCTTATCTGGTGGTCTCTTGGCCGGCTATCAGAAGTTACTGCACATCCGTGCAAAGTCAGTAGTTTTTCTCCGAAGAAATCCCTTGTTCTTTTCGCGCCTAAACCCAGGCCTCAATGTTAACCCTTCAAAACCCCTTAGTGGCACGAATTGCTGGACCATTTCTTACATAGCCACCAAGCCTTTCGCTTGCAACTCCCTCCGTTGGTTCATAAGCTGTATTAAATAAGGTTTTAATTGGATATCCTGTACCTGGGGGTGATCAGATGGCATCTCTAAATCATAAGGCATACCATACAGCCTTTCAAAAGGTGAGATTCCGACATCGGCTCGGGGCTATGTCCGGATATTCAATAGTGCAAGCGGTAAACATTTCACCCAGGAGGTTTTAGTCTCTATCATAAGCTTTGTTAGTTGCTTTTAATTTCACCATTCATTCGTTCTACCTTTCCCGAACTCAGAGGATGCCAGGGAGTGTGATATTCCCATTTAATTCCCAGAGCCTTCATCGTGTCTCGGGATACCTTTGACACAAAGTGTGGGCCTCGATCAGAGTCAGTTGCTTCTATTACCCCGTATCTGGGTATGATGCTTTCTAATAATATCTTTACCACGGTTTGAGCTGTGGCCCTTGCCGTAGGGAATGCTTCAACAAAGTTTGTGAGGTGGTCTACAATAACTAACAAGTATCTATATCGCCCCGTTTTTGGAAGTTCAGTAAAATCTAATTGAATCTTTGCAAAAGGTCGATGTGCCAATTCTCGTCCTCCTCCCGGGACCCTTTTTCTCATGTGTTGAGCATTTACCCTCCGACAAGTTATGCAATCATTTACGATCCTCTTTGCTATATTATAAATCCCTATACACATATAATATGTGGCAAATTGATCCACCAACGCCCGAGTACCCCAGTGCGTCTGTTCATGAAATCTCCGTAGCACCCTCATAGCTACTGATTTTGGTAACACTTCCCGTCCATCAGGCAGTACCCATTTCCCTTTATTTTATTTTTTATTTTTTTTTTTTTGAACCCCCATTTGTGTCATCTTGTCTTCTTCTGTATTAGTGAAACAGAGTAAGGGGAGGGGAATGGGTCCATTCGACCACAGGGAGTTAGTCGGCCCGCACTTGTAGCAGTTTTTATAAGGCGGGCTTTCTTCCTCTGAACAATTGCATTCAATCCCATCAACTCCCCATTCACTCCAGCAATCATAACATGGAAATTCCTTTAAGCCTTTCCCACAGTATTAAGTATTATATTAAGCATTATTATATATTATTATATTATTAATTATTATATTAATTATTATATATTAAGTATAAGTATTAAGTATTTCCCACAGTCTGGGCAATCTTCCCTCGTTCTTATAATTCTTATACTCATTAATGCTGCCCTTTTTGCCTCCTGATCTGCTAGATTATTACCCCTAACCTGAGGGGTGAGGCCTTTTTGATGCCCTTTTATATGTACTACAGCAATTTCTTTGGGCTCTCTGATAGCTTGTAAAACCTGGGTAATCAATTTCTGATGTATTAAACCCTTTCCTTGTGAATTGATGAGCCCCCTTTCTTTCCATATTTTACCAAATGTATGTACTACCCCATAAGCATATTTTGAATCTGTATATATTGTACCGCTTTTATTTTTCAACAATTTTAGGGCCTGCAATATGGCATATAGCTCGCAAGCTTGGGCAGACCAGCTAGGGCTCAAAGGTCCAGATTCCACTATCTCAAATGTTTTCTCGTTTACTAACGCGTATCCTGATTTTTGCTTTCCCTCGACTACTCTCGAGGAACCATCCACATATATCTGTTCACCGATGGGTAATTCCACCTCCTCTAGATCAGGTCTCAATTTCGTTTGCTCTTCTATATTTCAGAGGCAATCATGTCCTAAGGACTCATTTGGTTCCCCATAAAGAAATTGAGCAGGGTTCTGTAGGGAGGTTGTTCCTAAGGTTAATTTTGGAGAGGAAATCAAAATTCCTTCATATTTTAATAATCTGGCGTCAGTGATCCATTTCTCTGCCTTGTGTTGCAGTACCCCGCATATATTGTGTAGAGATATTACTTTGATTTCCCCCCCAAAAGTGATCTTCTGTGCTTCTTCCACTAACAAGGCAGCAGCTACCACTACCTGCAAACAGTTTGGCCAACCCCGGCTAACCGGATCCAATAATTTAGACAAATAGGCCACAGGTTTTTTTTTTTTTTTTTTTTTTTTTTTACTCCCTGCCCATTCTTGGGCCAGCACTCCGTATGCTGTGCCTTCTGCGCTGTTCACAAAAAAAAACAAAACAGCCTCCTTAAATCTGGTAAGCTTAACACTGGGGGGGGCGTACTGGTTCCTCCTTTAACTTGTTCAGTCGTTCCTCATCTTCTTTTGTCCATTTGAGTAATCCATCCTTATTCAGCTTGTTATATAAAAATTTAACCTTTCCACTATAATCTTCTATCCATTGTCTACAGTATCCGGTCAACCCTAACAGTTGCCGTACCTGCTTTTTAGTTCGCGGGGATGCTAAAGCCAATATTCCACTGATTCTGCCTGGGTCTAACTTCTTAGTCCCCTTACTTAACTGGTGACCCAGGTACTTTATCTCTTGCTCCACAATTTGTAATTTTGCCCCTCTTTTTTCTTTTAAAGGGTACAGAGGGTACAGATTAACTCGATTCTCTGAGCCAATCCAAAGGCTCGCATATTCGCTCTCCTCTAAACAAAAAGGTTCCTTTGCACTTACATAAACGTTTAAGGCTTGGCAAACCCAGTCTTCAAACGACCCGAATATGGGCCAATAATTTGCCTACCTCCCCAAACTTCAACACAATAATGAATCATTTTTACTTTATCCTTTCCCCGCCTAAAAGGGGAATCACTCCAATTCTTAATCATTAACCCCAGTGGACTATCTGGGGGAATAGGGGGCAACCTAGCACTAGGCATTACCCCACCCATGGGACCAGAAGGCTTACTCTTCTTCTGTCCCATCTTCCGGAGTGCCTTCACACACACACAGAGCCGCTTCCCCCTGGTCGTGGCCCAGTCCCTCGCGGGATGTGGGAACCGCACTACTGAGGGGTCCGCACTCACTTCGTCCGCAATTGGACGTCTCACACAGACGCACTCCGGGATCACCAACCCCAACCGAACGGATCACCGGCCTATACTTACCCACCCCGTGGGTCTTCGTTCGGTCTTCGTGCACAAAGATTGCTTGGGGTTACCGGTTTTATTTGCTTGTGCCTAATTTGGGGTTCGTCGGTGAAGGGCTCGAGCGGGATTTCCCGTTCCCGGGGCCACCAGAATCGGCGGGGCGCCTCCCCTAGAGGGATTCCCAGTCAATCCGTCTTCATCCGAGTCACGGCACCAAATTTGTTATAAGTGAGACCATACAAATTTCTTGGTCTATCAGAAATATTTTATTAATTAAGTAAGCAGGCACAAGCAAAACAGCGCTGGGCGGCTGGGGAGTCTCCGCTCCACCACAGCACGCAACTTTCCCTTTTCAGTGTCGCCGTTTTGTAGCATCCAAGTTTCGGCTTGTCAGGACTTGTTGGACCTTCTGAAGCTGCGCAGTTCGTTGTTGGGGGTCGTTGTTTTTCTTTCAATGATCATGCGTTGTGCTCGTGTTCAAGGGGGAGGGTAGTGAAGCCGGAAACAGTATTTCACAGAGTCTTTGTTTTACCAAGGATGTTTATCCAACACCCCCTCCCCACTATCTACTTGCTTAGTCTTCCCCCTTAACAAGGTCGTAAATTGCAAAACCTTATCTTCTCAGCAGATCCTCTGAATTCCTTTTAAAGACAATGAACAAACACCCGCTAATTTATCACAGTTGGCAAGCACAGGCTAGGAAACTATACCCTGCAAGACACAAATGTTTGAGGTTATTTAGGGAAATTTGATTTCTTTACTGTAGCTTTACTAGTATAATTTGTGCTCCCTGGACTTTACTCCAGGGAGTGAAGGTTCTCAGGTTGAGTTCAGGAATCACCACCAGCTCTTCAGCCTCCGGTATAACACGATTTTCTCAAACTTGTCTGTCCTCTTTTTTATTCCTGACCTCTCTTCCAGTTGCTAGCATCTACAATGGGATCCAAGTTTCCGCCTCTCCTTATTTTCTTCTCCCATTTTCCATTGAGTGGCGAATCTCCTTCCCCATTCTGATTCTGGAGACTGAGGTGTGATTCCCTCCCCAAAGGTGCAGTATCTGCACACAGGCTGGATCTTGGCTTTCTTACGTACGTGGTTAGTACACAAGGCTGAGATTCCCCAATCTATTCTTTCTCTGCTAGCTGCTTGATTTTATGGAAAAAGTTGAGATAGTTTAATGTAAAACTTTACTCGTTCATAACTTGATGGGCTAGACCAGAGGATAAGGAGGATTTGAAGGACATCAGAATAAATGTCATCTTGGATTTCAATTTCACTAAAAACTTTAATGGTTCTTTTTCAAGACTATCAGGCAAAAATGCTTTTTTTTTTTTTTTTTTTTTTTCCCATGGAACTTGTTAGGAATGAGTTAAGTAGTCGTCTTTTTGTAGGTCTCATGGACTCTCCCTTTTCAGATTTTTATTATGGCTGGTTCTTTAGAGAAATGATTGTAATAGTTTATGCAGCACGTTATACAGAGAGTGCAGAAAGTAAATGTATTATTGAAACCCATAGGGACTGACAACAAAGACAACAAAGTCGTTTCACAGTACAGTGGCTGCTGGTCTTAAAGCTGAGATAGTGGCTATGACAAGTTCAGTTCACTAATGGTTTTACTGAACCACCAGAAAATGTTGCATCATTGCCATTTATCCTTTAGTGTCCTCTAATCAGAGTTGGGCAACTTCCTTCTTATCAATTTATGTCTAAGCACAGAAGAATCAAGCTATCAAGAAATAATGGTGGGAAGGTAAAGAACAGGGCTGGAGCCTTGAGGCACATAAAGAAAAGACAAAAAGCAGAGAGTAAGTCGTTAATGACTCATCAGGGTGGGACAGGATGTGGAGATGGCATTTCTGTGTGGCTGTGAGGTTTGTATGCACGTGTGGCTGCTGGCTGAGCCAGCACCACTGACACAGAGAGTCCCTGGCTGGAGTGCTATGGGATGTGTGCCTGGGTACAGGACACACTGCTAGGAAAAACACATCTTGGTGCTTGTGAACATGGGAGTGAAATCAGCTTTGTGTTAATGCAAACTCACCTTTTCCTCCAGTGAGCCCTTCTACTGGGTTCACTGCGTTGTTGCTGTGGCATTGCAGCATGATTTCTTGCTGACGGGGACAGGTGAGCACGGCTGGTACCAAAGTCAGAGCAGCAACGGATGGAAAGGACAGGGAGTGCTGCCTGCACTCCTAATAACAATAATAAAAGAATGTAGGCCAAATGCAACAGCTGCCGGTAAGTTTCCTCTGACCTTTGTGCTGTACGCGGGGTCTGGGCGCTGCTTTCGGCCTTGCTCCTTAGCACGGAGTGCTTTGGCACGGAGCCCCGACACCCCGAGCACCCACCCTTTGCATTGTGCAGGATTATTTGCACAGGGAAGCGAGGAGCAGGAGGCAGTGGAGCTTTGGGACAAAGCATCACTGCAAGCTGGGGCAGGATGTGTTTTGTTTTGTTTTGTTTTGCTTTTTTTTCCGGGGTCGGTGGGGATCCATGCAGGAGGAGCGTGAATCGCGGCGGGTGCGCCAGGCTGCACAAGGTTGGCTCTGGGCCCTGGGCGAGTGGACCGAGGGTGGTGCTCCCTCTGCTGATAAAAGCCATGAGAGACACTGACTTTGCTTTCCAGGACGCGTGTCGAGGAGCCCAGACCCCGACAGCACCAGCTACAGAAGCATAGGACCGAGGGTTGGCAGCAGAAGACAATTTTCCAGCCGCCTCTTCCAAGTACGAGCTCCTCTTCCTCTGCGTTTGTGCATGTGCTCGCTTACAGGCAGGATAAAGGGAACGAGAGGGTAAAACGAATGCAAGCTGTGTGTTTGCTTCCAAGTTGCACGGAAAACGCTGGTGAGGATGTGCTCCCAGCTGCAAGCCCTGAACTTGGCAGCCACAGAAGCTGTTGATTTAGATGTGTGGGGCGTCACCGACAGGCTTAGAATTGAAGGAGTTTTTTCTTGCCTTCATGTTCCTTGCTTGCAGTTTGTTTCAAGCTTGTACAGGTTCAGGTTCACCACTCATCTCATGTGACCAGGGCAAAAGAGCAAGTTTAGCTGTTTGGTTGTTTTTTTTTTCCCCCCTCTCATTTTTTTTTCCTTAAATCAGTGGTTTTTCCCTCTTCATTTTCTTTAGTGTGGGAGCTGTGCCTCCTGCTGGGGCTGACTTCCCCTGCCTGGCTTGCTGCCAGCCAGGCTGCTTGGCAGTGAGCATGCTTTTCAGAGATGTGCTGGGGCAGATGCTGCTGCCGCAGGGTGCAAGCAGAAGCCTCCTTGTGTGACAGCAGGCAGTAAAGCTTGGGCTTTTGTGTTCCCCAAAATCACAAGCAGCCCCAGCTAGTGGCTTGACACTATTTGGTGTTTCTTTGGCAGGCGCTCACTGACTGTGCTGTTTGTTTTGCAGAATGGTGACTGCCAAGGTGTGGGTGCTGAAGAAGCATTTTGAGGGTTTCCCCAAGCCCAGCGACTTTGACCTGAAAAAGATAGAGCTGCCAAGCCTAAAGGATGGAGGTAAGTGGAGCCCCATCAGCTTTTGCCTGGAGGTTGTTGTGTTGCTGACGTATGGCTGTGCATTTGTAGAACTGTCCATGTGTCTCTCTAGCTCAGATTTTCACAAAAAGGCTTGGCACGGCTTGTGGCAAACCATGTGCCTCTGCAGAGCAGAGCAATTGCTCAAGGACATGTATACTGATGGGTTTAGTGCATTTTCAGACGTGCTGGCATCTGATGATACACATAGAATTAGGAGGCTGAACTTTAGCTCCATCATGTGGTGGCTCTGGCATGCCTTTCGAAGTCCCACAGCACTTAATCACACGTGGTGCCTCATGAGAGAGGTTTTCGACTCTGTTTGCAAATAAGCCTTGCTGGAGAAAATTGCTGAAGTGATACACCCTCAACACCAACCGTTGTAAGGAAGTGGCATTTGTTTAATTTAGGAGGAGAAAGAGAAGTGAACCTTGGCCACAGCAAGTGATGCAATTCTAGTAATACACAAACATGCTTTACTGTTGTAAAATTGTCATCTGCTTTACCTTGCAAAATCCTTTGCAGGAAGCTGGAGAAGATGGTAACCTCTGGCAGTGGGTTTTCAAAGAATCTTTTAATAGAATCACAGAATGGTTTGGGTTGGAAGGGACCTTAAAGATCACCCAGTTCCAACCCCCTGCCATGGGCAGGGACACCTCCCACTAGGCCACTAAGGCCCCATCCAGCCTGGCCTTGAGCACCTCCAGGGATGGGGCATCCACAGCGTCTCTGGGCAGCCTGTGCCACTGCCTCACCACCCTTATAATGGAGAATTTCTTCCTAATGTCTAAGCTAAATCTATCCTCTTTTAGTTGAAAACCATTCCCCCCGTCCTGTCATTATCTACCCGAGTAAAGGGTCCCTCTCCATCCTTTTTATAAGACCCCATTAAGTATTAAAAGGCCACAATGAGGTCTCCCCGGAGCCTTCTCTTCTCCAGGCTGAACATCCCTAGCTCTCTTGGTCTCTCTTCATAGGAGAATGAAGGAGAATTCATAGGAGAATTTTACTTGGATTTTTTTAGTATGGACAGATAGTCATGGGGGACTCCCACTGCAGTGAGAGTGAGGCCGTAACTGGGAGTAGTTAAGGCTGGAGTCAACTGGGGCTGGTCTTTCATTTAAAGAAGTAACAAGGGAAGACTTCTGGGAAGATTCTGCCTGCATTCAAAATCTGCTTTTTAACAATGCTTACCTATGATTTTTGACCATTGTAACAGCATGAGAATATGAATAAAAAGAGAAAAAAAATACACAGGCTTTACTTATGTGTTTAAGTTTTGAAAACGGTGGAGACTATAATAACTTATTTAATGCTGGAAATGTTGATAAAAGAATGAACCTTGATTTTTGGCTTCACATGTACATCCATACCATGCTGTTCCTCACTCCACTGTTTGTCCTTTATGAAATTTACTCCAGTTTAGCAGGTGTGTCAAAGAAAACTCATTGAAGTGCTAGTAGTACTATTTAGGTTTACAAGCTGAAGGTTCGAAATATGATCTCTCTTGTAGGTACTTGAAAGCAATTTTATAGCATGCGTAGTTCTGTAGAGTTCATACACATTTAAGCAAAAAGTGATGCATACAGGTATTTACATGACATGGAGTCATTTTAAAGAGGCAGTCTTTCCTATGTTACACAGTTTTCTTCCTGCTCACTCTGAGCTGTGGAGGAATATTTGTGTCCAAATATATTTCTAGCTTATGTTAACTTGGCTGCTGCAGCATGGGCAATAGAAAGCATTATTAGGTGGAGGTGAACAGCTAATGCAGATTAAGCTACCTAGAAAACATGTGCTTTCTGTTCAAGGGAGCAAAGTGGTGTTTATATATGACATGTGCCAAGGTCTCTTACCACCCTCTGTTGGATGAATCCTGAGAAGGCTTTTTATATATATAGGTCAAAAAAATTCGTGTTTTGCTCAGGGGTTCTGGCCTATTGAGTCTTCTGCAGAGAGAGGAGGCAGATAAAGAAAAACAGGACAGAAAAGAAGCTAACTTTCTAGAGAGACATTTCTGAAAGTGTCTTGTAAGAGCACAGTGGTAATCCAGACAAAGCTACTGAATGTCATAGCTTCTTTTGGGTAGTTTTTTTATGCTAATATATGGGGTTTTTGAACTTTTGGGAGTTCTTAAGGTTTTTGTTAAAAGACTGGCTTGTGGAACCTACGCTTTATTGTACTGCTGATGCCCAGGAATTTGCTTTGTCTTTTGTTTCAGAGTTGCTGCTTGAATCAGTGTTTCTTAGTGTTGATCCTTACATGAGGTATGTCTTCTTCCCCTTGTTTTCTTTTTTCCTCCCTTTAAGTTGCTCGCTAACTCACTTGAGCTCCCAACTGAACCTTAAAAGAACATGTACTGGGAGTGTCCCACATTGCCAGAGTCCCAGATTTTAGCAAGCTTGTTCTTAAGGATACATATTCTAAATAGTCAGTTGCTGATATGCCTGTGTTAATAGTCAGTAATTCAAGCAGAAGGAGACTGGGAAAATTTACCCAGAGCTATGAGGATGTCTGGTAGACTCTAGTCTCAGAAATAATTCTTTGGAGTCCCAAACTTTTCATAGTGGTGGACCATGCAGGGAAGATTAACACTATCCAGTCCCGGACACTTTAGCTCAGTGTTCAGTCAGGGTGGTATGCTTGAGTAGGTGTCCATGGAAGACATCCAATTACGTCATTACCGTGACAAGCTCTTTGTGGTCTGTTTGGCTGCACTGCTTATTACTGTTTCTGGGTCAGGCAGTAGATACTACTTAGTATACTTGGAAGATCATTGAAGTTGCTTACAATAAGCTGTGTCTCTGCCTGTGTTACAGACCTTACAGTCAAAGGGACATGAAGGAAGGAGACATAATGATAGGCACAGAGGTTGCCAGGTAAGATGTTCAGTTCTTTTTTTTCCATCCATGCGGCAGATGTCGAAGAAATGTACTGACACTTGGAACATTGTAGCCTATGTCATGTTTTTTTGCCTTCTTGGAGAACAACTAGGCCTCTGTTGCAAACTACATGTTATTTCTGGAGACGATATTACAAGGAGAGGCACAAAGGGCCAACTTTTGTACATGGCATGAAGGGTCAACTTCACGTTTTAAAATCTGATGTGCAGAAATTGCAAGCCCCAAACCATGCATGCTTACAATTCCAGCTGTGACTATCTCAGTGTCACCTAAGATGCAACTCTAGATGTAGCCAAAAGGCTATCTGATCTTAAGTATATCCTTTTCTAATCTTGTGGTAATGATTTAGCTATACAGATGGTTCCCTTTGTCTGCTTGCTCCTGCTGCGCTGCCTCTAAGTAGCCATCTGAGAACATCTGTAGCCTCTTACTCTTGTGGTTCTCTGCAGGAACACTGAGGGCTGGGATATTTTCAGTATTTCAAGGGTGCTTACCTACTCCTTCCCAAGCTAATCTTCCCGTTGGGATGAGAAAGTGGAATTTCCATTTTGCGTAGAGATATCCTAAGTGTGAACTTCTGTTATTAGATACTGCCTTCCATCTGTTCCTAAGGAGCATTTTGTTACCACAAGAGGTTCCCTCTTCAGGATCTTCAACTTTTAAATGAGGTGCAGGTTTTCTGAAAAGGTAACTGCTTGTCGTAGCCTGTTTGTGATTCAGCTTCTCACTTTTCCATCCTTTAATCCTAGCATCCTCTTTCCTACCTTTGAGCTCATAGGAACCCAGTCTGAATTCATACCAGACTGATGTTAGTCGTTTGTCATGGGTCAGGCTGAGTTTAGAATCCTCATGCCCAGTTTTCCTATGCTGATAAGAGACAGTAGCCATTTCAGGGAAGGCATCAGAAGCCTACAGCATCAGTAGGGTATGGACTAAAAGTCCTGACATGAAATATTTCTTTTCTTCTGCATCAAAGGGCAACAGGAATAGAAGAGGAAAGAGACAGTTAAGATTTTCTCTCTGACAGGATATTCACTTTTTTTAAAATCTTTTTTCTTTGCTTGAACAGGATTGTAGAAAGCAAGAATCCAGCTTTTGCGGTTGGGGCCTTTGTTGTGGCTAACAGTGGCTGGAGAAGTCACTTCATCTCTGATGGGAGAGGCCTCCATCTCCTTCCTTCAAGCTGGCCAGAATCACTCCCCAAATCTCTGGCTCTTGGGACAGTTGGCATGCCAGGGTGAGTATTATGATTCATAGGAAGCTGTCCTCTGGATTTTGCTATGCAGGGTGTTTCTGATTTTTTTTCCATCGTATTTTTCTACTACTATACTGTCTGGTCACTCTGCTTTAAAAAAGAAAAAGAAAAAAAAAAAAACACAAAAAACATGTATGTATCAGGACGCCCTCACCCTACAGAGGGTCTGAAGTTTGGTCCATCCTTTTGATCAGAGACTTGCCTTGGAGATTTTGGTGCCTGTCCTTGAGGATTTGTGGTAAGGCAGGAAGAGGATCCAGGAGGGATTGCAAAGAATCAAGTCTGGATTAACCTGAGTGGATTATTATTTAATTTATTTAATATTTTTAATTAATTAATTCATTATTAACTATTATTTAATTAACTGAGTGGATCAAATTTCAGTGGTTTATTGGCCATTCTGCTTCTGCCTATTATGCTCTTCTGCTATCGCTGTATTTCCAGAATTGTTGCCAAAATGGCAAGAGACAGCTGTTGTAAGGTGGAAGAAAATAGCAGTCCTTTAAATCACACTGCTGCAGACAGAGCTATTATGCAGGGGAAGCCATAATCACACGATTGCTTTCTCTCAGAATCCTGCTCATATTTCTTATCTCCTTCTGCGTAGTTTTTACAGGAGCTCAGGACTCCATGAGTCTTGCTGACACAGAAGGCTTTAAAAATTGTAGGAGTATTCCAAGTGATGCAGAACTCCTCAGATTTCATTCTGACATCACTCTAGATGCATCTTTTTCTAGACAGCAGCAATTCACCCTTTCAGTTAGGAACAAGTGGGAAGGAGGCTCTATACCTGAAGTTAGAAGAAATTAAAGAGAAACTTCTTGGGATTCTGGGCCAGTTGATCTCATTACTTCTTACTCCTTCAACTTGTGAGCCCAAGGAAAGCTGTTTTCACATAAGGCAGACTTCTACCACACCATCCAGCTTCCCAGTAGTGTGTCTTATTTTTCTGGAGTGGCTGTAGCCTTATAATGGAAGTAAATGTGCTTACAAGCCAATTTAGAAAGTTGCACCTTTTTTCTTTTTTAATAGTATTTTTTAAGGAATGAGGAAAACTAAATCTTGTTCTGGTTGTGATGATATTTTGCCTTATTGTGGTCAATTCAGACCTCTGTGTCTGTTTTCTTTTATTGCTTGTTGAGCATCTTTCTTTTTCTTCACAGCCTTACTGCATATTTTGGTCTGTTCGAGGTCTGCAAGATGAAGCCAGGAGAGACAGTGCTGGTTAATGCTGCAGCGGGCGCTGTGGGCTCTGTGGTGGGGCAGCTTGCTAAAATTGGGGTGAGTGGCATGAACTGCTTGTCCTTTCACCTCAGAAGGCTGACCTGGCCTTCTGAGACCATGAATGGTCAAGGCCATGAATGATCAGGAGGGCAGGCATTGCTGAAGGCATGCCTGTAGTAAGCTCTTGAGATGGAACAAGCTGCTGAAGAGGTAGCAATGCTAGCTTTGGTTTGCTAGAGCTCAGGAACTCCTATGGTCGCAACAAGTGAATGTAAGGGAGAGCCCTCCACCCAACACTCTGACTGTCATCCCGTGTTGTGAGGGCGTTTAGAAATGTTTTTCTTTCTTTCCTTGCAGGGTTGCAAAGTGGTTGGCTGTGCTGGCTCAGATGACAAGGTTGCTTATCTGAAAAAAATAGGCTTTGATGAAGCCTTTAACTACAAGACTGTTACATCTTTGGATGAAGCACTGCGTAAAGCCTCTCCCGATGGCTATGACTGTTTCTTTGACAATGTGAGTTCAGAAAGAGGGCCCGGACCTGAACAGACTATTATTTTCCTTAGACTATAGCAGAAACTCAGTATGGAGTTTCATCTAAGTGATACGTAGGTTCTGTAAGAGCTTACTGTTTCCCTGTTCCCTTCCCAGATTTTTCTGCAGCTGCTGTGGGTGGTAACAGACAGAACAAACATTGAAACGCGAAGTTGGATTGTTAGTGCTAATTGAGGCTGAACAGAGAGGAACAGGTCTATTCCTGGCCCCACCTTGGAACACGCAGTCTTCTGCTGTTTCTGGAAACGGAGGGAGGATCAGTGGTCCCATGTTAAGTGGTCCAAGTGGCTACAAGGGTACCAGTAAACAAAGCAGTTGCAAGGCAAGCTTGTAAAAATTCCTAGAGTAGTCTGTCTACAGTTTCTGACCTCTCGCTGGTAGAACAGGTTTTAACAGGCAATGTGGACTGGTCTCAGTAGGCTGCTTGAATGTGAACGTCTTGTTCTATAGGCTGGGAGAGTTTAAGAGTATGGATGCAGTCAAACCATGTCAGTTCACCCTCAAGCCAGAGAATGAGCCCACTTTTTTTTTTTTTTTCATTTCCTAGTATACCTGGTGTATGCATTATACCGAGCTTTGTGAAGCAGATACAGAGTTAAAACTGGTTCCCTCTGTTCACAGATAATTTTTAGAAAGGTGATGTAGTCCTTGTAGGCGTTGGCTAAGAGTAAGGGTTGCTGCAGCCAGTCTTTGGAGGAATGGAGGTCAACTTCCCACCCTTGATTGAACCTGTTCTTTTCAGCACAACATCTCAATGCTGGCAAGTTTTTGGCAAACAATGCCAAAGAGTGGATTTTCTCTAATGCTGCACATCCTCTGCTTTGTGTAGGTGGGTGGAGAATTCTCCAGTATTGCCATCAACCACATGAAGAAATACGGAAGGATTGCAGTCTGTGGAGCCATCTCTCAGTACAATGACTCCGTGCCCCAGAAAGGTGTGTGCCTACTTCCATGTCTCTAAGTTTAGTTACTATTTGGTGACGGCAGAGTGGGACATAGTGGGAAATTCCTGAGATTTTGCTGGTTGTTTCAGCGTGCTAGTTGAGTCCGTGTGTGCGTATATATTCAGATAACAAACCACTGCTCTGGGGCAGCTGTTGTGTGACCACACTTACGTGTACACGCAGTCATACTCCTTAGTACACACTCATATCAGATGGAGAACATCAGCTGATTAGAAATGAAGGAGAGACTGTGAAATAAGAATCCCCAGGGCTCTGAGCAGATACAGATCAGTGGAAGGCAGCAGGTGTGGTGGAACGATGGCATTTACACAACGCATACTTTCAGATGAGAAAATGGATTTCCCTCAGGTTTTTAGATGAAACAGTTGGTTTTAATTTGTTTGTGTGTTCTTGTTTCTTTCTTCGCCCATCTCATCAGTGCTAATGTTTCAGTTAGTGGTGAAATTGTTGGGAAATATGTCTGAAATTAATATTCAATAGCATTAAATTTTCCAAATTTGCATTCTAGAAGAAATGAATGTTCTTAGGAACTACATTCTTTTTGACTTTAGACTCTCAAATCACTTTAAAAATGGGACAGGCTTTTTCAAGTGGGGAGATTATCACACATTTTTATTACTGAGGGAACTTTTTTTTATGTATGTAACTTTTTTTGAGCCTTAGCCAAGAGCACCAGAGCTCGGCAGGCTATCTAATAATCAGTGAAAACAGTACTTTGAGGATTAAGCTGAAGCCCCTCGGCAAAGGCCATTTTACTTCTGAATGAAACTTTTCACAAGTGCTGGGTGTTCAGCCTCACACAGCTTTAACAGCTCAGGGCTTTGTTTTCCAGGATGGCTCTGTCCCTGAACCCATGATCTTATTATTCTGGAAATTCTTTTTGGAAAGAATTGAAGTTGCCTCTGGCTGGAACAATGTGATTCAGTGTCCTTTACTGGCTAAAAGCTCTCTTTATGCATTGGGTCTCATTTCAAATGAGGCTGCCATTACAGGCAGCTTGAGGGTTGGTTTCTTTCTCCTGCAGGACCTTATGTTCAGATTCCAATGATCTTCAAGGAGCTTCATATGGAAGGGTTTATTGTCACTCGCTGGAATAACCGCCGGGAGGAAGGTCAGAAGGCACTGCTGAAATGGGTCCTGGAGGTAAGAAAGGCAGGGGTAATTTTCTTTAAAAGGTGTACTTGCTTACCTCTTTGCAAGGGCGGGTCTCTTGTCATAGCTGGTGAACTGAGGTCCTGGTATGATTTTCTTCTACCTGACGTGATCTTTGAGCCTTTTGAGGACACTCAAACCATGCTGAATATGCCTGATGCCTTCCACTTCACTGAGACTTGCGATATTAGCCTGTGGTCTTAGATTAGAATCCCAGAAAACATATAAACTTTGGAAGAGGATCCTTCCAGAACCATTCTATACAATTCTCTGGCAATGAAGAGTTTCTTATTTAGAGTAATTCCTCTATTTCTCCTTCAGAAATCTCCTCTCATTTGTAGTATGAGCAAGCATTTCCACTGTACTGTTGTGCTGGAATTACTGGCAAAAATCAGTGCCCTTATGGAACCGGGAGCTGGGCTCTAAAGGGAGTTACCAGGATTTTTTTTTCTTTAATTTTATTTTTCTAAATGGAGGCCGAGTTTAAAACTTGATTCATGGCTGTGAAAAATATGTGAGCGTGAACATTGAAGGCTACAAGGCTTTTATCTTTTACAAATTGAGGATTTGGGGAGGGTCATCATTTTGATTTGTAATTCCATGCTTCACTACAGATAGAAACAGGCCTGGCTTTGAGGAAACAATCTACTTGCCCATTGTTTGGGGACTGAGAAGCACTAAATCTGTCCTGGTGATTTTTTTCAGCAGTGACTGTTGCTCCCTCTTCTGACTGCAAGGGGGGGAATCGTGCTACAAAAGCAGATTCTTTTATGGAATCACTATACCCAAACCTAGTTTTGCAAAGTTACCCTGTTGTGCACCAGCTTGCATGTTTCAGACGGAGCATACAAGCTGGAGAAAATTCATTGGTGGCAATTTAGTCTCATGAAGATTGTGAAAACTAAGCAGCTGATGAATGATCACTCAGCAGTTTCCTTTCCTCCTTTTGACAGGGAAAAGTGAAGTACCATGAACAAGTCACTGAAGGATTTGAGAACATGCCAGCAGCTTTCATTGGAATGTTAAAGGGAGAAAATCTTGGAAAAGCTATTGTAAAAGTCTGAAGGCCACACATTCCTCGGGAGGCAGGCAAAGGAGAATGTTTCTGTTCAGCTTTGTGCTTCTAACTCACTGTTCAAAAGGTATATTTCAATATTTTTGGTGGAAGTTGGTGAAGATAACCTCTTAATAACTGGTCATATAACTGTAAGTGTATGCCAGTGGGTTTGCTCTTGAAGAACTTGAGACCTGCTTCCCGAAGCTAAACAAAAAAGCCTTAAAACTGTTTAACCTCATCAGAAGTGTAACTGATTTAATAGTAGTTCGAACAAATCTAAGTTGACTCGTAGAAAGAAAAAGGCCATTCTGAAAGGTTTTCCAGCTGATGGCACATCTGATGACTAATGTTTACCTATTGATTTGGTCCAGAACTCAGCAAGAGGGAATTTAATTTTGTAAACAATATTAGGGAGCAAAGATCAGGCAAACTGTTCAGGGGTTCCCAGTTTCCTCAAAAGGCTGGCAATTTTTTTAAAAAAATATCAGGAAATACAGGCATCTTAGTTATTCTGGGCCTATGGAAAGAAAAAAAAATAAACCTATAACGGATACTTCAGCTGTGTCACAGTTCTCTTTGTGGAATGCCCTGCTCTTCACTTCCTTGCACTTAACACACATGCTTGCAATATTTTAGCCACCCTATTTCTCCCAGCAGATCCCACAATACGGGTGGTATGGCTAGGTCACGTATTTCCTTGAGTAATGCGGGGATTGGTGTGTAACCTTAAAGCTGGGCTTGCCGTGCTGTTCACCCTGGCTGTCCCTGAAGATGACATCCATATGCTGGCCCTATCTGTGCTACATTCATGTGCAGGACCTGCATGGTGCTGAGTGAAGGAGACTCAGATTAGCAACAATAAACATCTTAGACATATTGAAAGAGCTGAACAAGAACACTGTTAGCTACAGGCTACAGTTAGGTTACAGAAGGTGATGATGTTCCATCTCCAAGTGAAGAATAAACACAGATATAGAATTCTTGGTTAATTTTTGTTTTCTTGTTATTGATCTCTGAAGAGAGATTGCAAAAGGCCCTAGTGTCTTTACAGGGGCAGAATTAGATGATCTGTCTGTCAACAGGAAGAGATCATTTAAGATTTAGAGCAACTACTAGAGGAGAGGTGCTTGTTGCTTTTAGGGGTTTCTGAAGGGAAAGGAGCACCAGCCTGTGTTAGCTCCAATGCTGTGGTTTTCAACTGGCCTCTGAGAAAATTAATACCACTGCACAGTGTGGAAAAACATAAAAAAGGGAGTTTGTTGCCAGTAGGTTTCCATTCTCCTATGTAGAGGCTTGCTTTTGTTTCACCTTTCTTTAATGAGAAATTTTCAGAAGACTTGCAAATCCTAAAATACTGAATTGTTTTAAGGTCACTAATTTCACGATCTTTTGTTTCAAGTAAAGCTGTGATTTGTAGCCAACTAAAAACAATCACCGGGGGTTCCTGTGAACTACCTGCAAGGTAGTTCTACTACAAAAACAACTTTATTTGTAAAACAACAACACCTTTCATTGTCAGGTATCGAGATATCGCCTTGAGTTCTCCCCGTAGTTTCTCCACTGGTTGTCCTTGTAGTTTTTTTTTTCCAGTGTGTTGAAAATAAAGAGTATGAAAACCAAAAGTTTTCCTGACTGTCATGGGACCGAGAGTGTCAGTGGCACAAGAGTAAAGATAGGTTAAAATTCACAAAAACTTTGTATTTTTCTACCCTTGGTCTATTTCTCCCTGTGAAGCACACAGACTAACCTTGTGAGTACAGCTGGCATAAAGAATTTAACAAGGTGCCAGGGTCCCCTGGAGAGCAAACGTACAGCTGTGCAGTGCTGGGATAGGCCCTGTCTGCCAATAAATGACTTGTGTGCTTTTAGGCAGAGCACTAGTAGTATCACTGCTGTCCAGCCTGTCTTCCATCCAATTGCACAAGGACTGTGAGCAGGCAAACACACTGGTGGCTGTCACCCTTTGTCTAACGCTAACACTCTGAAACTGAAGAGAGAAGCTTCCTGGGAAAGGAAAAAGGAGTTCTGGAGTTTCTAGAAGTTCCAGAAGGCCCCATGCTCTCCTCTAGCCCATTACCTAGAGCTACCACCACCCCCGTGCACAAAGGAAAAGGCACAAGGCATTCCCAGAGTGCCTGCATAAAAAAAAATGTACAGAAACAGTCACTGCCGCCTTGTGGAGACTTGCATGGCACAAACGTGTTTTCTCAGGCAGCTGCAAGTGGGAGCAAGTCCTCATGCAGCTCTCACGCTATTGCACCCCATTTACCAGCCTGGACCATCTCTAGAGCGGAGGAAAAATTTCACTTGGATTGTCACCACACAGCTTTTTCAAAGTTCCCTCAACTCTTCTACATGATCCTTACCAAATCTGCAGGCATCTGAGTGGGTATAATTCTTACCTGCAGGAAACATCCACTGAAAAAGAGGAGGCCAAAAATAAGGATGCCACAGCATGGTTCCACCTCTGCTCAGCTTACGGAGCTCACCACCTACTAGTCCCACACAACGAGGGAACGAAGGCCAGCAGCTGCATCCCACGCACAGCTCCTAATCAGACTTCTCCTCCTCCTCGCTATAGCTTTGTGTTTGGTATCCTTATCAAGACCTACAGGCAGATGTTTTGAAAACTAGGGTAGACTTGCTACACCCTGTTAACCACTTAAGATGAGCTGACTCCATGCCATGGCCAGGCCCCTGGTCCTCCCTCAGGCCTGCACTGCCTCCTGTCAGCACGTCAGCCTTTCCCACCCCTCACAAAGGGTCAGGGCCACAGGCTTTGGTCTAGCTAGGATTTCACAAACAGTCCTCAAACAGCTGAAATCTGCATGCACTGGAGCTTGGCACAGAGGAACTGCCATGCCGCACTTCACTAACTGCAACAGTAGAAGGAACCTGCTCCCTACGCATATCCCAGTACTTAGAAACTTGGCCCAGTTGCTCCTGCTACTACTACATGTGTTTTGTTTCTATAATCAGTTAAAAAAGACAACAGAACTAATGGACTACAAAATTGCTGGGAATGTGTCTGCTATGAAGTTGATATCAGGCAAG
This sequence comes from Anser anser, assembly GCF_964211835.1. Lineage (NCBI taxonomy): Eukaryota > Metazoa > Chordata > Aves > Anseriformes > Anatidae > Anser > Anser anser. The sequence goes on from NC_139723.1 coordinate 12,174,558, forward strand.
TTTTGAACACCATGTACCTTGATAAGGTATTAAAAGCTGTTTTTTGTCCCTGCTACAGCCAGTTAGCTATGATGAATGAACACCAAGAAATCAGAACTATTTCAAATGCTATTCTATCAAATCCAAGCCTAACATAATTCAGGTCTGGGAAAGAACAAAAAGGTAACAGTCAGCTGGAGCTGAAGTTCGGCTGAGCACTAGTGATGTGGAAGTGATGTGCTGGTGCTTAAGAATAATTTCCCCCAGTGTATTACAGCAGTCTTGGAGCATGGCTGGAATTAAGGAGCACAGCTATTTCACCTCAGTCTAACCCTGCATTTTTCCCTTGTCCACTCACTGTAACGCCTTTGTCTTGGCCTTTCCTTTCACAATTCTCTGGTAAAGCCTAGTCATCCCAGCCACTCATTCAATTTCTGTGCACGAGGAAGTATTTCTCTTCCTGTCAGCCAGTCCACTCTGAGGCTGGAAGCTACGTAACAGGCACCTGGAGAAAAACTTCTTGCTCTACTGGTTTGACAGCAAGGCACAGATCTCAGCCATTTTATAGCCAAATAAAATAAGACTGCAGTCATTACCTGAGGGGAGGATAACTCCTTCCCTAAAGGAACCCTTGCTCCCAGAAGTAGCCTTTATATGTTTTCTCCACCAAACATGTAAGAAATGTGGTGTACGTTCAAGTCAGTCAGTCGTCTACTGTTTCCCCTTTAAAGGCATTTTCGCAGATCACGGGATCAAAGCAGGTCGCATCCCTGCTTCTCACCAGAGCTAAATGATTTCAAGGAAAGCAACTCAGCTGCTTTACGTTCTGAAATATGGTAATACTGGTCTCTCTCCTTCAAGCGAAGGACAACTCCATTCAGCAAGCAAAAACCACACTCGTTGAGTTCTCCAGCATATTACTTAATACCTGTGTCTGGGCATATGCCCCAAGTTTTCAGCGAGGTTACTTGGAACCACTGCATTTGGGTGGTGTGGTTTAACCCAGCAGGCAGCTCAGCAGCACACAGCTGTTCCCAAACCACACTCCCTCCCCCTCACTATCCCTCTGTGGGAGGGAAAAGAGAACCAGAAAACAGGTAAAATCTGTGGGCTGAGATAAAGACCACTTAATAGGACAGAAAGGGAAAACAATGACAAGAGAATAAAAGCAAGTGATGCACAAAGCAATTGCTCACCACCCACCAAAACCAATCCCATCCCCTATCAGCAGCATCCCGCAGTGCTTCTGTCCCACATGACGCCTTATGCTATGGGACCTCCCTTTGGCCAGCTGGGGTCAGCTGTTCCTGGCTGTGTCCCCTCCCAGCTCCCTGTGCACCCCCCAGCCTCCTCCTGCTGGGGCAGCATGAGAACCTGGACAGGCCTTGGCTCCATGTGAGCACTGCTCTGCAACAGCTAAACATCAGCGTGCTGTCAGCATTGTTCTCATCCTATATCTAAAACACAGCACCATACCACCTACTTGGAATAAAATTAACTATTCTAGTCCAAATTATGACACTAGGGCAAAATATACATTTTTAGCAGGCTGAAGCCCATGTTCCTGCCTGTAGAAACTGAAAATACTGCAACAGAGGGAGCTGAAGACTTGCTGTCCTTGCAAGAGCTACTTTGCAGCCTTCTGAGCAGAGGACTTATTTCAACCTTTCTGATCCTGCCCCATTCCTAAGCGAATTTGCAGTCACTTCTGTATCACCTAAATATTTCAGAGCTCCATCCTGTTAAACACAGCATTACCTCAAATTTAACATGAGCATTATTTTCTAATAAGTTCTTTTGCCTGCTCTTAACAGGTAAGAACCTGGTCCTGCCTCACCTCAGCAGAAACACTGTAGGTTACACTTAGGTTACTGCTTCCTTAAAGGATGAAGGGGTTCCTGCCACACTCTGCAGCTGCATTTGTCAGTAAAACAGCCAGAGCAGCAGGGAAAATAATTCTGCTCCTCATTGTATCAGCGCAACCCAGAGCTTACATCCAAGAAGATTCTTGATGGCTCATCCTCAGCCAGAGGGTGTGGTCACTTCTTGGGAATGGAAAAATCGTTTGGACAGGGAGCATAGGCAAAGTGCTGAAGGCTCCCAGCCCTCCTGTCCACCAGGAAATTCATGCATGCCTCTGATGTGAGTGTGATCTGAGTCACACATGAGCTGCTTACCACAAAGAGGCTCACTGATTCCACATTTGTGGACAGATGTAGCAGGAAGTCTTGCGTTTTCATCAGTGACAGTCCATGAGCAACGCAGCTCGCCTAGCCCCAAAACCACCGCGTTAGGTGTAGCTGCTAGCTACAGCCCCGCTTCCTTGTTTACTGAGCCTTATCCAGGAGACAACACCAAGGCCAGCAAGAAAGCCATTTTGATATGGAGGGGACAAGGCAGTTCTCCTCAGTAACTCTGCAAACAGCAGTTAAACAGCATGCAGAGGCTGGCAGGTTAATTAATCTAGACAAATGACAGGTCTGGAGGACTGTCGAGTCCAGTTTACTGTCTAGCACAAGGTGTATCCAGCGTGGTGTAGGAATGCAGTAGATCAGTTAAGTGAAGACAAGAACATACAAATTTAAAATATCTCAGGCTTAAGACATGATGAGTTTTGCCTCTTTAGCCCTGTGCCTAGGCAGTAATCTGGAACAACCAAGCAGCCCAACCCAGAGGCTATACGCACACCACTGCCAGCAGAACCAGATCATACCCCAGTGGCAAGGCAAAACTGAAAAGGCAAGAAGGCAGCAGCCCCAAATCCTACCTTACTTCCCTGGCAGAATTTGTAGTATGTTCAGGTACTTGTACTATGTTTAATAAACACATCGCCTTATCTTCTAAGCCTAAAATAAGGCTTGAGAAGTGAACCTTTAACTAAGAAGAAGCCACCCATATCAGTGATACCCACTTTTCCACAACTCCCAAGCTAATCTTTTTGTACCTGCAAGCCAGACAGCCACCCTTCAGATACAGCATGGCAGCTACCACCTGAGTAATGTGCCAGCAGTCTTCCCCTAAAGCAACCACCAGTGATATCCTTTCAACACTTACTTTCCATGCTCAGCAGTAACCGCATATTAGATTGTTGTTTGACAAGAGCCTTTACATCCAGACAGTATTCCTTTAACACCGCAAAAACCGGCATCTCAGTGACATTAAGAACTCGCTCACATCTTCAACCAAGCACAAGGCAATAATCAAAAGTGTAGAATTTACACTTTATTGTATTCATTTACATAGATTAAATGGTAGAACCTTCTTGATCTAGATAGCTTGGTTGGATTTTTTTTAAGTAGAAAAGTTACAGGCTATAATTTAGCCGAAGCAGGCATGCTCCAATGTCTCCACGGCTGGAGATTAGACTAGACTTTTAATGGTCTCTTCCAGCTTCTCTTTATTGGCCCCAGAGAATTCCTGCACCTGTAAAGAAAGCAATTTTTAGAAGCGCATACCATCTAGTTGCATAACATCCAGAAACATAGGTCTATGCAGCTCTGCTACCACTAAGATTTCCTTATGCCCAGAACACGGCACATTCTGCATGGGCTAAGCTATTCACCCCTCCCACTCAACTCACAAAAATTGGTGCGCTCTGTTAAGAATCACTTTCAGACTACCACGGTTGGGAGCCTTTGACATGTAAAAGGGAAAAACAATTGATCCTGAACCAGTGCTGCCTAAGAACTAAAAAAAACAGGCTTGAAGGAACTCTGGGTGTCACCTCTCAGCACAGGCATCCAAAGTTACCTTGGGTTGCTCCAGACCCTTTCCTAACAAGTTCTGAAAGGATTGCTCGGAATGACCTGCCCCAGAGCCTGACTTCTACAAAAACTGTCCCTGATGCAACTTAGACAGCAAAGACAGGCAACATTCGTGTCTCAAAAGCACTGGCTGCCTTCCACTACCTGCAGGGGTGCAATATACTTATGGCATTACACAACAGCCCATAAGACTGCTTGCTTGATACTCATGTGTTCAGAGAACACATTGACTTTTCCAATTACATTTTCTTGTTTGAATCAGTGGAAGTTTATCCTGAGAAGATCAAAGGTTCATTATCACTCACCATTTGGCCCCATATTTATGGGAATGGAAGCTCAGCAAACATTTAACACCTGCTTTTCAAGGAGCAATTCCATTGCCTTCAGCCATGACCTCATAAGGCATTTTTTAATTTTAGAAAAGCTTATCTTCAGCTTCCTCAAACTATAGCCCCAGATTACACAGTTATCTCACTGTGTCTTTACTCCAGGCAGATAACCAGTACCCTGTGCTGTCACTACCCTGCATCTCACCTATCCACCTTGGCAGAGGGGCTCTGTTCAGCCCTCTGGCAGAGGGATGACCTCCCCTCCACGGGTTGTACAGTCTATGTGAAAGCACCCAGGCAGCTGTTTCAGCTGGGTGTATATTCAGCACAAGTTAGGCTTCTGTTAGGGTTGCATAAAGTCATGGAATCCAGTCATGTCTCTGCTTGAACATGATTTCCATCCAGATAACAAATGCTGACCAAGATCAGTAAAAGCAGGGCACTACGACAGTCTAGAACACTTAACCTGGTGTCTCCTGAACATCCACCTGTATAACCTGTGACGCTCAGTTCACTACGCTGCTCAGTAGGGCTTGCTTTATCAGCTGATGGCCCTCGTTGCATTTGCTGCAACACTAAGATGAACCAACTGCTCTCCTGACTGTCCCAATGCCAGTTGTGCCCCAGATACACTATTAAGAGAAAGCACACCATGTGATCTAATACTCTCAATCCTCTCTTTCAAGTGTTCGAAAGAGGCCTGCCTCTTCCAGGAAAATGAACTCCGGGAGTTGAGCCTACCTTCTTTCCGTTCTTGTAGAACTGGAATGTTGGCATGCACTTCACCTCACAGTGTGCAGCAACATCCTGGAAGAGACAGAAAGCAACTTTCAGTTGTGCACATCTGAAGGATGTTCAGTTTAGAACCCACTAGTTTCCTTCTGATTAGGGAAATAGGGCAAAGCCACTACTGTTGAAAACGAAGCAAAAGCATCTGATATTAACATCTCCCTGAAGCAAACCTATGAGATCCTCTCTTCAGCATCTAATCCATAGATAACAAGAGCATGTTCACTATACCTGGACTGTGCTTTTTTTTTTTAAAAAAAAAGGCCCCTGCATCAAAACAGAACACTATTTGCCAGGCTCCAGAGCTCTACAGCAACTCTTCTGTTTCAACCTGACGTTGTTCAAGTACTTATTGAGCGTTGCCTGAATTGCTATAGAGCAGACATTTTATTGGTCTCGATTCAAGACATAAAAGGGGCAACAGTGCCAAAGGCAGTGGCAAGACCAGACAGTCTTGCAGTTGTGAGCCATTAGTTTCAGGAAAGATTGCATCAAAGCAGATTAAGGCCTCTGAGACTAACACTCCCTCCCAAAGCACAGAGCACCAGTGTTCGCAAGCTATCTAATGCATGCCATGGGGGTTAGACTATGCAGACAAAGCAGTCTGAATTTTTAAAGGACACCTGAGAAGAACATTCTTTGCAGTATAGTTGCTAAGCCCCTATCTCATTTTGTTTTAGTATCTCCAAGGGCATCTAAAGACATTCTTCACTGTCACATGTGTGGATCTCATCAGCAACCCTCTCTCAGCACCACCCCGACCATACCTGGGCATCATCCACGTCGATTTCGATGAACACCACATCCCCAAATTTATCACACAAACTCTAGAATGAAATACGAAATTTTGTAGTTAGTGCTCCAGGAAAGCTAGCTTTTAAGAGAGACGTTCACAGAAATTGTAACCCTGGTGCTGCTTCCCCCAGTGCGACTTGCCACATTATCTTAAAGAAGCTATGTTACTGACCAGAGCAGAAAAAAATAAATTTTCTGCTCCAATACACATAAGACTGATGAAACTTGTTGAAACCCATTCCCTGGGGAGAAGCCTCAAATAAGCACAGGAGAAAGGCCTCTACTTCTCTTACAGCCTACAGTTGATCACAGAAAGGTGCTACAGCTTATTTCAATGCAGTTGGAGGAAGTTACAGCCAGTATATACACAAGGATAGACATTGTTTTAACTCCATTATCCCAAGTTCTTGAAGCAATGCAACTATTACACCCCCATAGACAGATGCATGGAAGCCTTAGGACAGCAGCAGCTCAGTGTCGGCCCTCAGCTGTATCAAAGGCCAGCACGTTTTACTAAATAGTAACAGAGTAGATACTTCTGCAATTTCTCTCCCTTCCAGAAAATACTGCAAATTAAGTGGACAAAGGAAGTTTCCTCCGTATTACTGACAAGCACCGCAAAATATTTGTATATACTTCAGCATAGCCGCTGACAAAAACAGGTCTTAACAATGCTACTTACATGGAAAAACGGCTTGATCATTTTGCATGGTCCACACCATGTGGCCGAGAAGTCGACTACTACAAGCTTGTCACCAGCAGACTTCAGTTCTGTCTCAAATTCAGACTGGAAAGAAGAAGGAATTGAGCACGTTAAGAACATTCTCTGCTATGCAAAAGGATTTAGACTAAACCGGAAGCTAGCTTTCCCCTCAGCTTTCACACACTAATTTCACTTAAAATAAGTTATTTGTATCATCATGCACATGCTTCTGTGTGAATTGCTTTCATCAGGATTAGCATCCTCCAGTGTCTGACTCATGTAGGACATACCACAACGCCCAGTCGCCACAACTCAGTGAACTGCTGAAGTTAACCTAGAAATTAGTCTGGCCTGTAATCCTCAACTCATACTGAGTAGTGCTACGCTCTTAATGTGAACCTCGTGGTCTGGAATATTCTTTTTTTTTTTCCATCTGTGGCTTGATGAAAAGACTTCATTTTCTCCTGGAACACCTTCCTCTGCAGAATTTGAGGGCAAGCTTTTGCACGCTCTTCCAGTTTGATACCTCTTCCAACCAACAGAGAGTAACAAATTGATGTTGTGTGGTTTACAGCGTATTTTCTAAAGCAACAGCTTCACAGCGTATTTTACTTATTTTGCCAAGTGAACCCAAGCGCAACTTCAGTAGCCAAGCCAATGTTACACAGGGACTACACAAATAACAAGTCTGTTGCACTTGGTCACACCAGTCATTTCTAGATTATGTTCTGTGCAATTTAGGGCTCCTTACATGCCATTAACCATATTTTCAAAGAGTGAATGTTCTAGCCGAAATGCAAGACATTAAAAGCAGTAACTATTTGCATGCTAGCAGAGGGCAAACAAGTATCTCAGGCAGAAGCAGAAAATGCTAATGCTCATCAGCTACTTCCTGACAGCTTCTTTCTAGAAAAAGGACGAGCCACTTCGATATTGCTCAACCCTGCTCTCACAGCAACGCAGGCTTCAGGAGAGCTGTTGATGTAGGCTTAGTTTCAGACGTTGCACCCAAAGGGTAGCTGCTTTACTCTCCTCAACCCCACAGGGCAGCACACTGGGGTGCTGTCAGTAGAGGCTGAATAAAAGCAACATGTGTGCTGCCATGCCTGCAGTGTTTAGCCTTACCAACACCAGCTAACTTGAGACTGGAGCTTAGTAAGCCATCTCCCCACTTAGAGAATGCCGTGCAGGCAGGCAGCCAAGAGCACAAGCAGCCTAATTAGTCAGAGTTTTAACAGACAAGCAGAGGACCCCCCATCAGCATTCGTAGGCATATGCAAGTCTTCATAACTTGTTGCAGCTCCACACACATCAGGCATCACAGCTTCCCACTGAAGCTCTCACAGCCTCCCAACGCAGCTATCTTCAGACATGCTGCCTCCATACGCTGAGCTCTTCCGCCCTTGCATCTTGAATATTTGGAGCCTACTCTGCTGTAAGATCAGCAGCTAACACTCCCTAACACCTGCTCTCGGTCTGAGAGACAGAGCAGGAAGTTTTCCTGTCTCCCCACACTCCTGTACTAACACAGAACGAACTCCTGCAGCCCAATCTCAAAAGCACGCTGTTCCCACCAAAGCTCAATGTCCATGTATGTAGCAGTCCGCGCTATCTGCTCCCTGCAGCTACTTGAGCCTCAAGTTCCTCAGCCAAGCCCCATTCCTCACCACCTCCAAACCGTACAACTAGATTTTTCGGTATGGCTTCTCACACCTCTGCATTAACATCACCAGCTCTTAGCTAGTTCTGCTTCCTGCACCTACCAATCAGACCACCTTCCTCATTTCTGGTTCTTCTGTCCAGTTCCATAATTGTCGTGTTCTACAACGGGAAGTCCAGCCCTGGGATGCACTGGTCATATGGCCACACGTCTCGGGTCGCTATTGTACACAACAAGGACAGAGCAGGAGGACAGGATTCCTCCTGCTGGCCACGGACCATACACCCCTGGACGTGTGGTCTCCCTTGACTGCAGTCAGGTGTTACCCTAAGAGGCACCTCCACTATCAGATGAAGTTGCTGTGGGGAGCCCAAGGAGAGACGCAGGGCGCAAAGGTGCTGGCTCTTGTGAGTCAAGAGATATCAAACTAGGAGAAAGTGTTGATTCTTTTCCCAGAGAGCTTGAAGTCCCTGAAGACAGCAGTGACAGAAAAACTACTTGACCTTTCTGACTTGCATTCTGTGTCAGCTGTGTGACTTGACAAGCTTTCATATAAAAACCTTTGTTAACAGACAGGACACCTCCCACCACAAGCCTACTTAGTCACACTGTTAGAGGATCTTTACAACTTCCTTAGCAATACTTTCTTCATCTTACTGTGGGGAAAACCTCTGACCAGTTTTTTGAGTATTCAGCGACAACCTCCTCCCCGAGCACATGGAGGACCTCGTTTTGCTTGCACCAATGCTGTGAGAAATTTACTGCCCTCAGCAGCACACGAGATAGCTTTAACACAGCACCTTAGTTATAAACATTTCCAACACGTATCAAGTCGCCCTTGAACTTGGATTAACTCAATCATCAGATGACTGCCAATGGCTACTACATAATTTAGTGCCTGTTTTTTTTTTTTTAAAAAAAAACCACAAACACAGAAGCTAGCATAAACAGACCAAAGACTAAACTGCCTGAGCTCCTTAGCAGAGACCACTTCTGAAACTACCACCTGCACCCAAACCTGCAAGTTGCCAAGCCTTGCTGTGACTCAGGTAGTAGAGGCAGCTGGTGTGAAGAGGAAAGCTTCAGCAACACCAGCTTTTTAAACAGGTCATTACACCCTGTTAGCTTCTGCTATAGAAGGCACCATGGCCCCGTCATCCAAACCTGTTACAATTTTCACAAGTCATCCATCTCAGGGTGACATACTTCAGTCATGGGTTCACTACTGGGAACCTGAGGTGGACTAGCGGAGCACGCTGTGGGTAGCCATTCCTCCAGGGCTAGTCAGGTTTTGAAGACATTGTTAGGACACAGACCATATCTAGCTAGCTGTTGTGCTCACATTGCTTTAAAATCACATATAGAACAGTTAAATTTTGCAAGCAGCAGGAAAAGGGGTTTCCCCTCTGTATCTGAACAGAATGCAAGTCTGCCTCACCGCAACACGGAATTAATCTGGAAAGCTCAGCTGCGCTGTACAATGTTTTACCAATGTTAAAACCTTGATGTCAGCGCGACCCAAGTCCATGCCCTCGGTGGACGAGCAACACAACTGTGCTTTAAGTCCAGCTCAGTATTTAAATCAATGCGCACAGACAGCAGCGGAGGGAAGCCCGCACCACCCGTTGCACTAGAGCTGGCCCTTCTTGCAAAGCCGGGTCCACTGACTCCATTTTAAGCGTTCCAAGACTACACCAAAACTCCCAGATCTTACTCAAAGCTATCCTCTTCCGCAGCTCTGTACGGCAAAATGGGGGGGATGGACACGCAAACAAAAATAAGAGGCTGAATTTCTATAATAACCCATCTTGGGGAAAATAAGGCACTCCGTTGGCTTTAAGCTTCCTGCCTCCGCAGGTATTTGAGCTTTGGCCATGAGACCTGTCAGACGTAAATACCTCTGAGGTTTAACACGGGAAGACCGCGGTGTTTTTCATTATGCTGCAGCAGGGCGCTGCCCAGAAGGCACAGGGGAAAGCACACCAACCCGGGTGCCAGGCACCACTCGGGAGCCCCTCACAACCACACCAAGCCCGGCTTCCGACCCCATTTCGAGCTCGGAGCACGGGACCAGCCCAACAGGACCCTCTTCCTCCGAAACGGCCTCGCTCGGAGGACATCCGCCAAGCGCCGAGCCCCACTCACCGCCTTCAGCCGCCCCCAAGCCCAACAACGCCCGGCTCTCCCCGCCGCTCACGGCGCGCCCTCCCCCAACCCGCGGCTCCCCTCAGCCCCCCTCAGGCGGCGCCCAACGGCTCACCAGGCTGCCCACGCTCTTCACCATGGCGACGGCTCACAGCGGTTGCCCGGCGGCAAGAAGGGAGCCCGACGGCCTCGATCCCCGCGTGCGCACGCGCGTCCCGGCTGCGCTGCCTCCGCCCGCCGCCTGCCTCCCGGCCACCCGCCCTCCCGCCGCCCGCCTCAGCGCTCTGCCGCCGCTGCCCGCGTGCCGCCCTTATATAGCCGCCGCCGCCGCGCGCGCCGCCGCGCAGGCGCGGAGGGCTGCCCCCCCCCGCCCCGCGGCGCCGCTCGGCTTCCCGCGGGCGCGGGTGACGTCAGGGGCGCCGGGAGGAGGGCGGGGGGGCGGCGCTGGGGGGCTGCGGGGTTGGGGGGGGAGGGAGGGAGAGGGACGGGCGAAACCACTGGGGCGGGTTGGGGCGGGGGGGGCGCGTGGCGGCGGCAGAGAAGTGCTGAGTAACGGCGGGCAGGAAGTGCCGGGCTGCGGGCCCGGGGACGGGGCCTCGGTGCCGCGTTTCAGCCCAGTTCGGTCCAGTCCGCCCCATCCCACTTCATGTCATTGCATTTCATTCCATTTCATTCCATTTTCTTTTAGTTCGTTTCGTTTCATCTTGTTTTATTCCGTTTTTATTTCATTTTACTTCATTAAATTTCGTTTTTTATTCAGTTTTTCCTTGTTTATTTCGTTTGATTTCATTTCATTTCATTTTACTTTATCTCATTTTATTTTGCTTCATTTATTTTTTGCTTTTCTGATTCCATTTTCCATTATTCCATTTTCTAAAACGAAATTTTCACTATTTCCCATTATTTCGTTTTCTAAATTTCATTTTACTTTATTTTACTTTTATTTCATTTTATTTAATTGTCATTTTTTTATTTCAATGTCCATTTTTTATTTCATTGTTTAAAAAAAGTCATTTTGTTTCATTTCATTATTTCAGTTTGTTTCACTTTATTTAATTTTCATTTATTTCAGTGTCCATTTTTTATTTCATTTTTAAAATTTCATTTTATTTCATTATTTCAATTTGTTTTATTTCGTTTCCATTTCATTTCACTTCACTTCACTTCATGTTTCACCTAGATTCCCACCACCAGAAGCACGGGGTGTAGCACCAAGCAGCACTCCAGCCCTGCGTGTGCCCAGCAATAAACACTTTTTTAGCGTTTATTGTCCTCAAAACCCCATTTTGAGGACTCCGGCATCTGCCGCGGTTCCCCCCTTGGCGGGAGCCCAGCGATTGCCCACGCGGAAACAGCTGGAGGGGCCCCGCCGCGGAAGCACTTCAATCTCCATTTATTATCTCCTGCACTTCCCGGTGCCTGCCCCGTGTTTTGGAAACACATCCTCACACGCTGCGAGCACCCTCCGCGGCCTCAGAGCGAGCCCCGCGCGGTTTGTGTCGGTGGCTTGGCAGCGTTGCTTTTCCCTCCGTCTGCCCCTCACGTCTGTGTGCCCCTGCAGGACTTCTGTCCATGCTGGCTGCTGAGGCTGAAGCATACAGCAGCTTGGAACTCAGAAACAGTTGTGCAAATGTCTAAAATAACATAAAAAGTGACATATGGTGTGATCTGCGCCCGATTCTTAGAGGAACGAGCGTTAGTTGACAGCTGTCAGGCTGTGCTGAGGGGTCTTGAAGGGCACGTTTGTGCTCCTCGGGACCGTGGTTTTGCTTCCTCCTCCACACCGGAGAATGTGTCCTGGCGGAGGGCAGAGCAGGCAGGCCACGGAGGCCTCGGAAATGTGGCTTTTTTGTTTCTGCAGGAAATCCTGCCACGTTAAGGGTGAGTTGTGGCTCTCTGATGCACGGAAAGGCTGTGGGAGAGAGAGTTGTCAGGTCTGGATTTAGGTGCTCTCGAGTGGATTAATCAGCACCACCTAGGAGTAGGCAAGCACAGAGGGATGTATTTTTGCAGGACTCAGGTACCCCTGGCCCTTACAAGCCTCCAGGTGGGGATCAGTGAAAATTTGGTGCCGGGGCCAGAAGACCTCAAAAGGTGGCAGCAGCACCTGCAGGCCATGGGACCACTGCCTTCCCTTCATCCACTAGGCAGGTAACCTTGTTGTGAAAGGACATGAAGTTAGATAGCCATGAATTCCCCTTCCTGAAGCCATGTTGGCTTTGCCCGATGACTACATTGCCTTTCAAGTGATTTTCAATATCCCTCAGAGTAATCTCCTCTGTTGCTTTGCCAGGCACCGAAGTGAGATCCAGCAGCTTGTGCTAACTTCTCACAAGTCTCACGCTCCCCTGAGCATACCCAGGACACAAGAGTCTCCCCAAAACACCATGGTATCTGCCGATATCCTCAACTGTGTGATGCAGTAGAGGGGACAATTTCATGGAAAACATGATTTTGGCCATGTCTCAGGTGGCTGGGCACGTCCAGCGTTAAGCAGTGCTTACGCACTGGTGCTTACACCAGGAGGCAGTGCTTACAGGAATTAGCCACATCACATTTTATCATAGGAAGGCCAGCCCCTTTCAATGAAAATTAGGAGTGTTTCGTCTGGCCCTGACACTGCAATGAAACAGGAGCCTTTAATTGCACTTTCCCTTTCCTTCCAGCCTGCTCTTCTGGAAGATTTTGCTTTTGTAACTGACCCATTAAAGGCGCAATAAATATTTAACAATTAGATAGGTGTGCTGTGTGCTGTGCCAGCCTAACTCACAGAGCGAGCACGCTTCTCTCTCCCAGGATGACGTACCAGCAGCACAATTACCCCGAGTCTTTTGAACACTTGGCACAGCATGTCTCGTTGAAAGACGAGATGAGACACTGAGAAACAAAAAAAAAAGGAGGAGGAGGAAAGCAGGCTGGCACGCACTCTGCTTCCCAGGATCAGCCCTGCTCTTCCAGGGAACTGGCAGAGCTTGTCCCTGGACTGGTGGGTCCTGCTCAGCCCCACCACCACCTACCAGGTCCTCTCAGCACCCTGCATCCCAAGTGCACCTCCTGTGAGTGAAGTGTGCCGGGTTCAGTGACCACCCAGCTCTCCTCAGCGTGTTATCAATGAAGTGGCACTTGCATCTGGGCCAAAAGTAGCACGCAGGATCCTTGTCATGCCTGGATGCTTCGTAAAGCAACGCAGAGAAGTTTCAAGCTGTAATTTCGCTTAACTGCTTTTTAAAAGCTCGATAACAGAAAGCAAAAAATCCATGCATGCTGGAGACAGTCTTATGTAGTTTCACCTTGTGCTTTCTCTGGCTACTGCCATTCAGGTGTCCAGTCTCCAGGGTGGACACTTACTTGCCTAATGCCTTTTGCGGGAAGCTGCATCTGAGAAGCAAAGGGCGGATAATGGAACTCCAGCTCTTAATTTCACTCCACATCCTATCCATATAACAAACTGGTGTACTTTACAAACTTCGCTTCCAAGTACTTGACACCCACCCCTTTTCACATGGCTGGTTTGCTTTGTTTCCCTTTCTCTCTCTTTAGCCTTTTCCCTGTGTTGCTTTTCACTTCATTCTTGACCTCTCCTGTAGCTTTTGTTTTTATTTTTTTTTTTTAAATTCTTTTGTCTCTCTCCTTTCTGCAGAGAGAGATGCTGGGACCTCCCAGCTTTTCTTCTGCACGAGGTACAGAGCTATTGGAAGACTTTGACCTTCAGCAGTGATGCACCCACCATGGATGACTTAGTACTGCTTGATGTGGTTTGCACGCTGAGGCTGGAGAGTTGTCCAGAGCCTTATCAGGAGGGTGTGATGTTCCCATAGCCCTCTCCTTCCGGTGCTGCGTGCTCCCCTGGTCACCACAAATTTGGCCCCAGCTTCCCTAAACTCAGAGGGCCTGCATGGTGTTCTCCGTGGGGAGTGGCAGCCTCCAAAATACAGAACAGATGCTTGGCATTGGGTCATCTTCGCTATCTTCAGAGGGGCAAGTGTGGTATCTCTCATAGGACATCCACAGCTCTGTTCTCACGTTGGTGCCCCAGCTGGGACCATGCAATGGACAGACCTGGTGCCTGGAGAGATTTTAGCAGACACAGTAAGGAGCTCACAGCAGTGTGGAGGAAGAATGATGGAAATAGAGGAGCAATCTGGCTTTGGGCCTTCAGCACTTTGAGCACTTCAGCACCACCTCCTGCCCTTGCACCCCTGGCTGTCCCTAGGCAAGGGGGTTGTGGGACCCCCACACTACAGGTGTATATGATTGCATCTGCAGTGTGTAAATAATTAGCATGTCACTTCCATGCCCAGAGACAAGTGTGCTGCACCTCCTGATGCAGTGGAAGTTGACTCAGGTTAAGAGGTGTTTGTGTGCGGGCATGGAGCTAAGCTTAAAAAACACAGAGTCTGTGGTATTATGGAGGCTCAGGAACAGAAATGTAATCCTCACTGAAGGGAGACGTGCAGAAGCTCCAGTTCCCAAAAATTACATATGCAGTTGCATTTCTGTGTCTGAACAGGTGATGCTGAAGAGCCTGTGTTTACACTGTGGAAGTGCTCCAGCTGACAGTTTTCAAAGCAATTGCATTTTTGGATGTGCAAATTATGCAGTGTCAACCTGTAAAAGTATCACATGACCAATTTTAGAGTGAAGAGAAGGGTGGGAGGATGGTCACCACATCCCCACATCCTGAAAAACCTTAGGCTCCTTGAAGGTGCCTGTAATAAAGTATTTGAAAACCAGGGCAACCAAAATCACTAGTCAGATCAAAACGAGTTGAGGACTTGTCTTCTGCTGGGATGCCCTAAAGCAGACAGGAAAAAACATCACTAGCTGCCTCATGAGACATGCACCTACTCACTTGCCTCTTCCACGTGCTCGAAGGTGGCTGTGATTCATACAAAGACAAGAAGGCTGGAGGAGGCACGCAGCCAGACCCCCAGGACAGAGAGGCTCCCCTTCAACCTGCCTCATCCATCGTGTGTCTCAAGCATGAGAAGGAAACAAAACTTTGGCTTTCCCCACCAAGTGTGGACCCGTGTGGCCCAAGCCACTGTTCTTCGTAGCTGTGGCAGTGCCCAAAGGGGAGAGAAGCACTGGGTCTCTTTCCAGCCTTCCTGAAAAGTTGGGATGAACCTCAACCTCTGCCTGAGGTTTTGGGGGAGGCTTTCAAGTCAACCGTGCTGCTTGTGCTTAGTGGACCACGAGCCTAGCAAAGAGGCAGGGAAATGCAGGGGCCTTGTCTTCATTTCCTGCAGACACCAGACAGCCCACCTCCAAAAACAGGGTCCCCCAAAATAAATAAATATATAAATAAATGAAAGCAGCTGGGACCTAACCATCTACGTGCATCACACGATCCACCTGCATAGTTAATGTTTACTGACTTTGTGGCTAATTAAGAAGAGCCAAACAATCTGGGTTTATAGCAGTGCAATTCTTCTCCTGGCAACACCTGAATGACTTATGAGGGCTTTCTGAGAAATGTGACATTTATTAACAGGCCCTGGGCACCCCAACCTGACGCAAGATGCTTCTGGCTGAGGGCGAGAGGGCTGGGCACTGCCACCGGGGTTCAGGTGACCTTCTCCAAGGTCTTGTGTCCCGGGATGGTGTCAGGGTTCCTGCAGGGGTTCACCTGAGTGATGCCTTGGACTGGTGAGCAGCTTTTCTGAGACCTAAGAAGCCCTGCATGGCCACGGACTGTGGAAGGTCCTGCCTGGATCCCAGCTGCTTTGAGATGTTCTTCAGGCCAACCGCACCTTGGGGTGCTTCAGGCCCAGCACTGCCACTGGTCGAGGGAGGTGACTGCCCTGCTCTGCTCCGGTGCAGCCTCACCTCAAGCACTGTGAGCAGTTTTGGGTGCCACAATATAAGAAAGACATAAAACTATTAGAGAGCTTCCTAAGGAGGGCTACAAAGATAGTGAAGGGTCTTGAGGGGAAGACATATGAGGAGTGGCTGAGGTCCCTGGGTTCGCTCAGCCCAGAGCAGAGCAGGCCGAGGGGAGGCCTCATGGCGGCCTGCAGCTCCCTCACGAGGGGAGCGGAGGGGCAGGCGCTGAGCTCTGCTCTCTGGGGACAGCGACAGGACCCGAGGGAACGGCATGGAGCTGGGACAGGGGAGGGTCAGGCTGGGTGTTAGGGAACGGTTCTGCACCCAGAGGGTGGTCGGGCACTGGGACAGGCTCCCCAGGGCAGTGGGCACGGCACCGAGCTGCTGGAGTTCAGGAGGCATTTGGACAGCGCTGTCAGAGATAGGGTCTGTTTTTTGGGTGGTCCTGTGTGGAGCCAGGAGTTGGACTTGAGGACCCTTGCATCTTGGCTTATTTTGACATTCTGTAACTCAGACTCATCCCAAAACCACGGTGGAAATGTGGACCTAGTGGCAGATGTCCTGGGGCCCACCTCCAGCGCTGTCTTTATGCTTTTCTTCTGGCATGGTCACGTCCCTGCCTTCCTCCCAGTTGCTGCAGGGCACAGGGATCCTGTAGGCCCAAAACTGGTGGACATGCAAAAGGAGAGAAGAAAAAAATGCAGAAAGGAAATAACAAGAGCTGGTGATGCAACACAAAGAAAGGAAATTCTGAGTTTGAAAAAACATGATCTGATTTCGACATTTCTGAGAGATGCTGCAACAACAGAGGAGAAGCAGCACCCAGACACTGTGCTGGTCTAGACAGACAAATTAGTTCTTGAGTCCTTCAAGCTTTTAATGAAGTTAAGGGCTCTCTTTACTCACTGCTCCTTTCAGTGCTGGAATAAAGGCCCCGTTTCCATCAGTATTCTCAGACAGCAAGGATGCTTGTTGCTGTGGCAAGGTAGGTTATTTTTGGAAAAGGAAAGGAAAAGCATGGGACCGTAAGGAACTGCTCACTGGAGAGCCTGTCCCCTTTCTCTGGTTGCTCCCCAGCTTTGCTCACCACCTCCCAGCAAAAACTATTTCCAGTGCCATGGGACCACATGCTGGTTTCCACCAGTGTGGCTGCTGGTGCAGGGGCAGTGTTTGGGATGCAGGATTTGGGCCACAGTTTGGCAGAGCATCAACACTCGCATGCCTTTGCAGATGCACCTTGCTTGCTGCTGTTGTGTTTTGTGATCCCTGAACTCAGAGGCTTGTTCCTCTTAACAGCGAGGCCAGTGGGCAGCTAGCTGAGGGGTTCTGGGGAAATTTGGTAAAGGAGCTAAAATGGAGAGATCAAGGTGCTGAGGGCACCTGGCTCTGGGCTGTCCCCCATGGCATGGACTCAGCACAAAGCTGGTGGCTCCAGCAAGACCTCTGGCCTTCATCCACGCTGACTGGTCACCAGTATGAACAGGGCAGGAGGCAAACGCTGTTGAGAAAAGAAGGGGAAAGCAGGTGTTTTGTAGTGGGTGTGTTAGTATTGCCTGCTTAAGTTGCTGTATGCTCTGTTACCACTAAGTGAAGGGGAAAACAATTGGCAAAAATATTACAGGTGTACACTGAGAACCCCCTCTTATGTATATCCATAACAGAAATAATCTCTGCCAAGTAGGACCTAAACCTCCAGGTTGGTGAAACAAGAACTGCATGAAATCCCCAGAACACATTTCCATCTGGAATGATTCGGGATATTTGGTGCTCAGTGCTCATCCCAGTGTATCTGAGGTCTTGGTCTTACCACCATCAAACCCAGGAGCAACTTGACTCCTGCTTTGTTTTATTCTAGTCGCTGGAGGACAGACTTTAGGAAGGGGACGGTGCCCATGGAAATCCCTCACTCTTCACCCCTCTCAAATCCACTTTATGCCCCAAGTTGTTAAATGTTATGTGTAGAAATGAGTTTGCTTGTTGGCCTGGCCCTTGAAATGGCAGCCTCTTGTAGCCGATGGGGCTGCTTTACTTGGGAGAGCTGGCAATATTTCACATTCCTGCAGTCTGGAGCTGGGGGGGTAGAGGTTTTTTTTTTTTTTCATGTTTGAGACCCAATTTTGTCCAACGTTACAACTAAAGATGACTCAGCCACTGTTTTACTCCACCTAACCACTGCCAAACCGACTTTGGAATTGCAGGCCATCGCACCGCCCAGTCCTCCTGGAGTAAATGGAATAAATGGGTTTCCCGCAGCCGGCAGCAACAAGCTGGCACTTGCCAGCTCTCTGCCTGCCATGCAGGAGCTGCTCTCAGAGCTGTCTGAGCACCGTGTCCCCCCTCTGCAGCCCCGCAGGCTCAGTGGGGATGTGGAGGCAGTGGGTGTGCGTGGATGGGACGTTCTGCCCCAGGTCAGCCACTGCCCCTCCGAATCTGCTGCTCTGGGGCAAAGCCTGCCCACTGTGGGCTGCAAGCCCCTCTCCTGAGCCTTTTCCAGGGGTGGGAACTGCTGGTGGTCTTCCCAGCACAAGGCAGGGTGGTGGGTGGTGGGAGGAAAAAGTATTTGCCCACTGTACTTCCTTCCCTGCTGCCCTTTGGTGAAGAGTAAAAGCACCAGTGGGTATTTTTCTGAAAATCATGCTCTCCCCCATCCCCTTTTCACCAAATTTAAAAGCCCTTTTTACATCCTTTGCTCTTTAAGCACAAACATGGTTTGGAGCTGAGCCTCCCAGAGGGACGTGGCTCACATAAGACGTCTCCTCTCTGGGCACTGCTGTAAGAGCTCTGCTGACAGTCCATTGCTATACTATGGAGCGGGGCCAGAAGAACACCCATTAGTGACACTGAGCCATTAGAGACACATGTTTGCTTCAGCCTTTCTTCTTGGAGATCTTCAAAAGCTACCTGGACTTGATCCTGGGCAGCCTGCTCTGGCTGTCCCTGCCTGAGCAGGGGTTGGACCAGGCGATCTCCAGAGGTCCCTTCCAACCTCAGCCGTTCTGTGATCCTACGATTCTGTGATTTATTCTTTCTTAACGTCAGTTGTCTTTATTCGAGGCTGCAGCCTGGTGGTGAGGTGTGCAGGAGTTCACCCTGTGCCTGCGTACTGCACAGGGCACACGACAAAGTAAGGGACATGCAAACAAAGTGCATTACGAGGAAAGATCAGCACGCCTACTGAGGATTTTGCTCATTGAAGCCACTTGCTATCAGCAGAGTGAAGAGATAGTCAAGGTACACGATTTTATCAGGTGACTCAAAAGCCCGTGTTTGTTCCTTCCGAGCACCCTTGCATCATTCTGACTCAGCAAAACAAGCTCAGCGTTACGTTTCTTCCTCTTTAGCAGATTTTCTGGGGACTTTTTCTTTAATGAGAAGCCACACTACAAACCTCCGTGCTCATGCTCAAGAAACTTCACCCAGGAGCAGCACCACGCAACGAGGTTTCGTTTTCTCAGCAGTCACATCTTGTCGTTTAGCATCAGACAACGTTTCTCCTCTGCAGTGAGATGTTTCTTTTTCCTTTAAAGCCGCCTCAATCACAATCTGTAAGTTATTTGCGTCCTCCCCTGCTGGGTCAATATTAAATTATTCAGAGCTTTCTGTGTTACGCTCCACCCAGCGAGGAGGTCACGGCCAGTAAATGTGGCACGGTGAGATACAAGAGGAGCTTGCATCCCCCACAGGAGGGTGCAGGCCTGTCGGGAGATAAGGCTGGCCTTTCTTTCCCACATCCTTGTTTTGGTTGCTTCAAAACCACCAAAGACTCCTTTGACTGGCAGCCCAGGAAGCCAACCTCGTGTACCTGGGCATTAGTAAAATGCTTTTCTTCCCGGAGTGCAGTCCTTGCGCCCCTCTGTCTGTTTTAAGTTTAGATGTCTCTGAAGAAAAACACAGAGTGCAAAACGCACAGTGCTAGGCTCATTTCCCCCTTTTCAGTCCTCTCCGAATACAGAGGTGAGACTGTCTGCAGAAAACAATCTGCTCTCCCACTGGTGTCAGTGGGGGTGTGCACAGACCACGGGCGAGCGGGATGGGAACCACGAGGAGGACTCTTGAAGCACAGCCACCCCAAAATGGGGAAGTTACGAGTGAAAGGAGATGAAGAATGGAGAAACTGCTAACTGACTCAGAAAAGGCCAGTGTTTTTGCTTGTTGTTGGCTCTTTGATGTGTTCTTCAGCAGGAATTTTCCATTCCGTGGGGCACTAGGGGTGTTGAAAAGGGAATAGGGAGCAGGAGAGCTTGCTAGAAAGCTGTTTCTGGCTCCTCCATCTCTGGGAGCTCCTAGAAAGATGCTGAAAAACAGGGAGAGGTTTCAAAAGGAAGCCGTAGGAGTGATGTGAAGCCAGCAGCAGCCCTGTACCCAAGGTACAGGCACTGAAATGGCCAGGCTGGGCTAGCAAAGAGGCCCAGAGATCTCGATATCTTGATGCCAGCAGTGGCCAGGAGTGGCTGCAAACAGGGATGGGGGATTTCAGCTGGGTCCCCAAGTTACAACCCCAGTGGCAAGTATTTCTCACCTGCCTCCTGTTGTCCACGCTCGTCTGTAGTTCTTGCTGTTTTGCTACTTAAAAAATAATTTAAAGAAAAGGCCAGCCCCTTCCTCTTTTGTACAAAGCTTGTTTTCTTCTAGCTCTAAAGAAACTTGGTGGTGCAAGACAGGGCACCGTCACCCACAGCCACATCACCACTGTGTTTTCCTGCAGTTATCTGAATATTTCTGGCCGGTGCAGTAATAACACTTCAGCCCTCAGTGCCAAATTCCTTTGTAAGCCTGGGTCACCTTACCCTGCTTTGTAGGAGCACAGGACAAGGCAGAGCCTTTGTATGAGGAAAAACAAGTTCTGTGAATCCTCGAGTCTGTTATTTTATAGCTGAACAGGTTTTTATATAAGTGTGTGTGCTCCTTCTGTGCACACTCTGAGCAAGGCCTTCCTCTGGCAGAGGGGGTCACAGGAAGCCTGAGTCCTGCTGATGAGTTTCTGGGGAAATGGCCAGCCAAGGCTGTGCAGTCACTTATTAAATCCTTGTTGATGGGTTTAAACAAGACCAAGGGGTTTATCTGGGTGCTGGTCAGTGTCTGTCAAACGCTGTCCGGCTGGTGCCCACGGCAGGCTTCCCCTACCTATCCAGAGTCCTCTGCTGGGGCTTGCTGTGCACCGAGGGGGTTGCTGACTGTCAATTAAAGCAGCCAGCTCCATACACGCTGCACGGCCTGGCTTTAGGAAGCCCCATCCTCATCGAGGATGCTCCCTCAGCGCTGCGGTGGCACCGCCAGCAGCCCCAGGCGCAGGCGAGCCGGCTCCCGAGAGCGGAGCCCCAGGTGGCGCAGGAGGTGAGTTGTGCTCCACGTTTCAAAACCATTTCCTCCCAAGGATGAATGGCTCGAAAAGAAATGCAGCTTGATGGGGGACAAAGGCTTTTCCAACGAGGCGCTGGGTTATTTTTCAGGTGCGTCACGCTTTGTCGCTACCAGCAGCCGGGCGCTCAGCTACGAGCGTCAGGAGGAGCCTCGTCAGGCGACACGCGGAGCTATTTTGCAGCCCGCAGATTTCCTCTTGCCCTGACATGCTGCTCCTGCTTGCAGGGAGTGCCGGCAAACTTTTTCTCCTTGCAGGAGGGGCAAAGCCCTTCAAAAATGTGACCGGCCCTGCGCAGATGCAGCCCGGATGCACCAGCAGGGCATTCCTGCATGGGGCCGGGGCCTCTCCTCAATAGCAGCTTTTTGGGAGAGCGCCTTGCAGGGGCTGTTTTATTTTGCTGGTCTGTCCCCACGTGGTGCTCCTCTTGTTGACCTGGACGTGGGACAGGGACAGGACCTCTGCAGGCGGTGCTGAGCGGGGAGGTGCTGCCCTGGAGCACAGGAGCAAGGCTGACAGCGAGCTCGGCAAACTGGAAAAGCCATCTGAAAAACAAAAGGGATTGGACTGAAAAAGGGCCAAGTGTGACCACCTTGTGTAAACCACCTTTTACTGCCCCGGCAGCATGTCTGGGAAGCTCCAGTCCCTTCTCACAAGCTTCTCCTGGAGCAAAGAAAAAGGGAAAAGCACCTCCATCAGCACAGGATGTGAAAAAAAGCCATCATCTCTCCTGTCCCAGGTGCCCGTGGGGGGCTCGGCCACCAGGAGAGGTGGTCCTGGGGCAGGAAGGGCTTAAGGAGGGTGGGCGAGCTCCCCACCTCACCTCGCTGCTCCCTCCCCGCCTTCCTGTGCAATTAAAGCAACCAGCAACAACACCCCCCGGGGACGGCCAGCAGGTGTGCTAATGAGGAGGAAGGCAGTAAAGGTGTGTTTTGTCCTCCCATTCCCCACCTGGCGCCAGCCTCCGTCTCGGGCACGAGGTGGCTTCTGCCCGGGCTTCGTTTGCAGCCACGGGGACTGGGAGGTGGTGGCACTGGGTGACACGGGACAGCCCGTGTGCGTGCCACCAGGAGAGGATGCCACCTGCGTGCCCTGAGCCTGCCAGCCGGACGTCATCACCACCTCCGTGGAAAATAATCAGACGGGAAGTGGAAAAGTGGTTTTGGCACTGCTTTTGGGGGCAGGACAGCGTCTGGAGCAGGGCTGGGGTCATGGAGGCGGGGCGGGAAGGGGGTGCTGCAGCTGCTGTCGGGAATACCTGGGGCACAGCCTGGGTCTTACCAGGCAAGCCCAGCCATCGGCAAACAGAGCCCTGACACAGCTGGCTACCTTTGAAGGATTATTTATTTATTTATCTATTTATCTATTTATTTATTCATTTATTTCCCTTGTTCTACTAGGGGCCTTCTTCAGCAGCAAATACGCCTTTGCAATCCTTCCCCATCAGGCTGCAAAAAGGGCATGGGCATGGCAAGCCTGGGAGCCAACCCCCCCCCCCCCTCAGATCGAGACTCAGGTTTTTACCCACTGCCTCTTTTTTATTCCTCCCTGCTGATTTATGGTCCCGGTGACCACCCTGTGTGATCGGCCGTGTGGTTCCCCAGGGGTTTCCCACACCCTCTGAGGCAGAGGCGAGGTGTGGGACACCCCCTCCTGCATCCTCAGAGGAGCTGCAACACCTCTGAGAGCCCAGCTGGGTGCGAGCCCTGCCCGGGGGCCATCGGCAGCACCGAGGGGCTGGGGTTGGTGCCGCAAAGCCCCAGCACAGGCCGGATCTCCCTGTCTCCACTGCACATCAGGGCAGATCACTCAGTGCCTGTGCGTTACTACCCCTGTCTTTGCAGATAGCGTTGGTATCTGCCAGCCTTGCTGTGGAAATTAACTACACGTGGCTGCGGTCGGCAACCGAGCCACGCCGGAGCCCATCTGCTGAGGATCTGGGCTGCATCGCTTGGCCCAGCAGCTCGGCACTGCACCAGCAGCAGCAGCAGAGCCAAGCCAGCCCTGCTGCAGCCATGCTTTGCTCCTGCACGCAGCTTCGTGTGCGGCTGAGGTGCCCAGGGGGAAGGTCTCACACGTGGGCATGACTGGGAGACCAAAAGATGGAAGAGGAGAGCTCTCATGTAAGCCAGCACCTTCACCTCTGCCATCCGCTTCTACCTCTGCTGACCTAAGGTGCAGTTACGGATGGCCCTGGAAATGTAGGTGGGAGGACAGGGCTCCTGCTTCTAATCCTCAGTGTCTGTGTTTGATGCTTCCCGAAGTGTCAGTGCATCCCTGGGCAGGCTGTCTGCATTCCTCCCCTTCACTCCTTCTCCTCTTTCCATGAATACCCTGCAAGAACCCAGAAAACAGCAGGAGCCTCTTCAAAACAGAGGCCTGCCCTTACGCCTCCCTCCCCAGAGGCACATTTGTTTTATTTTATTTATTTCTTTGCTCAGGAAGCACCGACTCGTCATTCCCAACTTTAATTTCACGTCATTTCCCCCTTAATATGATCATCCTCCCTTTATGTAATTTGTTCCCACAGTTGCTCGCAGCACCTCCCTGCTCATTACCAGCAGGATTAATTAACGAGCTGCTTATCCCTTACCCCAGATCGTTAACCCAGCTATTTAATAAAATCCAACCAGACACCCGGCCTCGCAATACCTGACTGGGCTCCTGCACCCCGCGCCAGGCGCCGGGCAGACATCTCTCCTGCACGGGCAGCAGGCACGGGTGTTCCTATTTCTTGTAATCCCGCAGTGACTCAGCCTGCTTTCCACTGCAGGGCACGCTAAGCACCCTTCGTCTCCCTGGCGGGGCCCTACACTCGCAGCACAGCAGTTTTGTTGAGGTTTCTGTCCCTGCTGCACTGTGCGGCCCCTCGTTTTGCCCTCCTTGCTCTTGGCCATGTGCCCGGATGCTGGGATGGATCTGAACTGGTGCTGGTCTGGGCTGGCCCACGCTGCCATAGCGTCGTGGTTTTGGGAGACAGGGGACACCAGGACAGAAGTGAGGTGCACACACAAGCTGCCCTGATTTTGCTGCGTCCCTTCACGTGGGTGTCCCCACCACCAAGAACAGTGTCACAGAATGGCTCAGGTTGGAAGGGACCTCAAAGATCACCTTGTTCCAACCCCCTGCCATGGGCAGGGATGCCAAGCCACGAGGAGAGCAGTTGAGGTGGTAAGGTCGTGTTCCTTCCCGTGCTTTTAACCAGTCGCCAAAAAAGCGATCTCAAGTCTATAGCTGAGACCGTGGGCTCCCACACGGGAAGACACTCCTTGTCTGAAGGCATTTACGCTCCCCTCAGGGCTCTGCAGGGAGGCCTGCCCTTAATAATGACGACAATCGTGCTTAAATCTCACCTGCTTTTATCTGCAGTGCTTTGGAGAACAAAAGGGTTGTCTTTCCCATGAAAGGGGAAGATGAAGTGACCTGCTGGTGGTGTCACAGCACGATACCAGCAGGGAGGAACCAGGTGTCCCCTCCACCAGGCCACACGTGCAGGGTGAGGCGGTCACCCTGGTCCATCCCCAGACTATCTGGCACCCAAGATCCATGTCCATCACCCCGTGAAGAGCAGTGTCTTTTATACGGAGATACAAGCGTCAGCAGCTCCCTCCAGCTTTTCAGCTTGTTTGACTTTCAGGGCAGGGCGAGAGCCCCGCTCTCACCGCTCTTCCTTTTAGTTAGGGCTGTGCTCTGTAATTCTGCAGCTTGAGAGCCCACGTGCAAGGGCAGCCCAGCTGTTCCGACGTGGGATTATTAGCAGTATTTGGAGGATTAATGTTGTTTGTAGATTTGCCTCTTTCCTATCAGATGCACATCAAATTTCAGGGCTTCGTTAGCAGCATCTCTGTAACCTTGTGCCACCTTCTGGGCTGGTGGGTTACGGGAAGGCTTTGAAACTCTGCTTTTGGCACTCTGAAATCTCCTCTTGCTACACCCATGTATCAAAGCACGGAAAGGCTTAGTAACGTTACCTGAAAAAAACCCACACCCTAAATCTTTTCACTGCGATGTCATACACACTCCTTGTGTGGAGGTGTGGTATTGGAGTTACAGTTTTCTTTCTGTTATCGTACACTTTTCACCTCGATTGTCTCTCAGTATAGAGGTCTCCATGGCTTTAAAAATTCCACTGCCTGTGCAGAATGAAACAAGTTGAACCTCCATCTGGAGTCAGCAGTGAGTGGAGCAGGTTTTAAAGCATCTGTTTGTGCCAAGGATAAGCTCAGCCCCTACGGGTTTTGAAATGCACTCTAACGGCAGAGGGGATCTGAAAAATTATGTGCTAACTGCATTTTAATCTGAGGATCTGGGATAATCCAGCACACGTATCTAAGATTACTGGCAATTATTTCATCTTTTCCCCCGAGCAGAGCTCTGTTTTCATAATACTCATGATCCTCCATCAGGCTCAAAAGGGTAGCTAGACATTGTTGTTGCTAGGTGCTACGAAAAAATGCAATATTGCCTCCGTATGGGTACTAAACAGGGTGCAACTTTATTTACAGTGTAAAGTGCATCACACAGAAGTCGTTTAACACACACAACAAGCAGTGACATAAATGACAATACAGCACAGAACGGGGAAGGGAAAATATTCCAGCGAGTATCAAAGCATCATCAACAGCACTAATATAACAGCCTATAGTTTCAGCTACTCTGTCCTACCACCACATCAGCTTATGAAACGTATTGACTGAGTATATCCCCAAACTCCATGTACTAGTCACTAGTGTGAAGCTGCAGTGCTAAAAGCCAACCCTCGGCCCCAGAAGTCTCCAGCGATGTCCCACCAGCTCTGAGCACCTTCCTAACCACAGCTGTCTTGCTCTGGAGATCACCAGGGCAGTGAGGGCACGTACCAGAGAAGCACACTGAAAACGGGACCATTTACTTTTTAAAACATGAGAGTGACATAAATAAAGATCTGCTTTTCTGGCTGATGCACTCTTTCCCTTGACGTATCCCACGTTGCTCACTGCAGCGCACTCATCCACGGTTTACAGCAGCAAGAAGGTCAAGGAAAAAAAGCGCCTACACGTGGTGGCGACTATGTGATGAAGCGTGGGTATTTCATGGCTCACAACTTCACTTGTTTCTTCTGGGGTTTTCGCATGTTCACTTGTTTTGGTCTTGGGCTTGTTTGGTCATAACAGCCATCAGTTATGTGTCAGTATTTTCTAGTGGCCTAGTCCCATAGCTATCAGCTCATTTTTGGGTCATATCACATTTCGCTCGTGCATTCATAAAAGGAAGGTAAATTTATAAAGGGGGAAAGGGTGGGGCAGGGTGTGCACACTCATAATCCAGAGGGTAACTAAGCAGTAATGTTGCAGAGAACAAAATTTATTCCTCCTTCTTTTGTAGTGTTGGCTGCCAGTCATGCTTTTTTATTATTACTGGGGAAAATGGAGCTTCTGATAAATGGTTCTCAGGTTCTCACTCTAACATCTTCTTTCATAGGTCAGACTTTTTGCTATCTGATGATATAATTAGCAAAACATTTGACCTCAACACATGTGTGTGATTTTCACCTTACAGTTTCACCACACCGCTTAACCGTAGGTAAGCCTTGGCATCTCGGTTCATTAGAGCATGACTTAATGACGGCACTCAAGTATGCGTTGCTCTCACATGCAATGGGATCGGCAGTGTGCAAAAGAGAAATCTGACAGCACGTAAGCTCTCAGTATTTCTTTCCCTGCCAGGCATTTCTGCCCGCGTGTGTGTTCAAGAGAGGCCTTTTCCAGTTCTCTGAGGGTTCTGCGTAACACAAATACCACCTTTCTGTACGCAAATAGCAAAGTTTCGCCTGTAAACACTACTGTGCCTTCTCTCCCTACTCCAGGGCTAGTCAGGACTCAAAACCTGTGCATCAAAAGCCTTCACTTGGCAGGCAGCTGCTAGACATGTGCTGCGTAATTTACACAGGAAAGGGGTGCTGGTTGCAGGCAAGTGGTGGTGAGTCCCATGCCAAGTGGGAAGCATCGGTTTCAGCGGTCTGACCGCTGCCCACTGCCGCACCCTGGATTATCCAGCCCTAAGAATGAAACCTGAGCTGCCTGTAAATCAAAAAGCCTCAGAGGCTGTTGTTGCCTAGACAGTGTCTGTCTTTCTCCAAACGAAATGATGTTCTCTCATCTCTTTTACATTTTTGACCATTTTACCAATAAATCTCAGGTAAAATCCATGTCAATGCCTTCCATTAAGTCACTTTCCAAGGACGCTAGTGTCACATAATGAACATTACAGAATGTTCTTATGTCTACCAGAAACTCTGGTTACAATATGGGCTTTATCAGATGTACTTCTAATTTACATCAGCGTGTGTTCAGAAACAGGCCCGACGCGAAGTTCAGCTGCTTGGTTAGCCTTACGTAACTATTCTTTACTATTGGATTGCTGGATTTCAATGTGCCTTGGCAGATGATAAGCAGAATTGCCACATTATTCTGTTTAATCACGGTTGGCAGTATAGTAAGTTTTAATTAGCTTACTGTGTGTAAGAAATGGGAGGGACCATTCACCATACACAACTGCTTCCTCAGTGGACAGGAGGAATCTTTGCCTTTGTATGTGTATGCGTGTATGGTGTGTGTGTAGCAGCATATATTTGATAATACTTTTGTAAATGGAAAATACAGAGAATTTCTTTTAAAATGGAGTGTATAGAAAAAATATATCACAAAAAAAATACAAAACAAGGGAGCTGGGGGGAAGGGAAGCAATGGATGTGATTTACACTGCATTAAATTCCAAGCCCTGGTACCTAGGTTGAAGAAAGGTTTCTGAGTGTAAAACTGCAGCTCTGCTGTTAAAAGGGATAGAATCCAGCCTTCCGTTTCCTGTGTCAAAACAAAACAAACAAAATAAAATCAGTGCTGTGGTGAGCATACAGAGGAAGATCAACAGCGAGGCATGTGGTGAAGGTGTCTGAAACTGCACCAGGGATTAGAGGGCCATAGCTCAAGGCAGTACATAGAGAGGGAAAGGGAGGGAGATGATGTCTAATGTAAACCATGACTCATCACGGACTGGTTTGGAGCTCATCTAGTCCTGGATGCTGATAAAAGCTTCTGGCCCTTTCAACTTCCCATTATAAATCACACCTAGTTAACCCGCAACAGCGAATCTTTGCTATCATGGCACTTACTCCTGTTCTGCCTGTATAGTTTTTAAGTCCTCAGCACAGTATCATACCCAGTAAAGAGCCACCGGGGGCGAGGCCAATGTTTAACAAAATACAGAATAGATCCGACTGCCTGTTTCTGTCATCTTCCCTCAGCCCCTCCAGTTCTGTGTGGAAAGTTTCCTCTCAAACAACCCTTGAAGGGATGAGCTATTGGACCACAAGCCTACAGGGCCAATCGTCCACCTTCTCTCGGGTTTCACAATGCTGCTTGTAGCTGTGGACCTGCACAAAAAAAACAAAAAAACAAAAAAACCAAACCAACCAAACAAAAAAAAACCAACCACCCCACAAAAAAAAACAACAACCAGACAACAATAAAAAACCAAACCAAACCAAACCAAAACCAAACAAATAATACACACACACACAAAAAATAATAACAAGAGCAGTCCAGTTTGGTAACAGCCTGAAACTCTCAGAGGGTTATTCTCAGCAATAAACTCTAGAATTTTTGGCTGATAAATCCAGCGGATTTGGGCTCCCCTGCTTCATATTCTAAATGGAAATATGATCAGACTTTAGATCTGTAACTTTCAGCCTAAAGCCAAATACTGTTTGTTGGCAGTAAATTTAAGCTGCTTCACTTATATATATATATATATATAAGCACAAATGAAAACTATTCATTTTGGACAACATAATTTCTGAAGCAGGTACCTCTTCTGGAGCTTTAAGATGAATGGTACATCAGAGAGACAGGCTGTCATGGCTGGTGAGGAGTTGAGGTACAAATATTTTTGCCAGTATGTGTTTTATGGCCCTCATTAATCTTCCATGTGGGGAGCAGGAGAACTCACGCTGCACGTTGTGTTATTGTATCTGATTCCTGACCACAACAACATCCTTACAATTCCACCTGCCTTCCATCTTCAGGGCCGTAAATGGCTCTTAATGGCAGCGTGGAACAAAGCAGCCTTCCAAAGGTAGCTGGGTCCTGCTCTGACTCCCCTGGAAGCCAAATGCCTGAACTTCACAAATCATCTTTAAAAAACAAAGCTGCAATTAAGGCTTTTAGATGCTGCCTTGCATTGCGATGGCAATTGCTGATTTGAAAACCTCCGCTACTGGCCCTGTTAGACATGAATCAGCAAACCAAAGCACAAGCACAGGTAAAATTCTGCAAAAGAGAGCATACGTGAACAAGATCTAAGCCCAGTCCTTGTGGCTCCTGGCACAGGGATGGCACTGGCAGGCAATCTGAACTGGGACTTGACTCGGAGTCACTGCGTTTTATTCTAAATAATGACACCACCCAACACTAAGTGTAAGAAGAATTATCATTTACAACGCCTGTTGCATAGCCCTAGTCTGCAACTTGGACCCAGCTGAGGTATACAGAGTTCAAACTGAATGCTTGCTGAGAGTAGGCAACCCGGCTTTCCTGAAGAACATCCTGTATTACATCAGAGCAAACACCTCCACTTACAGCATTACAATAAGGCTAAACCTTGCAGGTTTGCCTGCTTGCTCACACATAAATGTGCCATTTCCTGTGATTTCCATACGTTTGGCAACCACGTGGCAGAGCAGTCTCTAAGGTCTTTCCAGACTGCCCATAAACGGTGAGTTGTCCAGTTACCACTGATTTACAGGACCTAGAGATGCTCTTCTGCGAAATTAATTGCAGTCTTCAAAGTTACTGCTCAGTAGGAGCCAAACAGCATAGCCATGGGAGAGCACTCAGCAACACTTACCTAGAGCAATCATGTCCAGTCCATGATGAGGGGCAATAACATCGATTTGGTCGTATGCACTTCCCACCGTTTAAACAAGGCGACTGGCAAACAGCTGCATACAAATGTACACACACATTGTGTTAGTGAGAATACCAAATCGAAGCTGTTAAGGAACGGCACACTGAAAATCCAGCCTGCATTGTTCTGTTACAAACAGACTGCACTCAAAGCTACAACAGTAAATGTCAGCTTCGGGCTTCTTGTAAAAGATGATTTGCTTTGGAAAGGGCAGTCTTAGAGGCTCATCTCTGCTGAATGTGATTTGAACCTCTCCACTAATTCTTTTGTCTGCTGCACTATATGACCTGCATTGAAGAGCCAGTACATGTTTTTATGTTGCCTTAAAAATTCTGTTCTTTTTGCCCCAGATTGAGGCAGAAAAGGAATGCAAGTGGGAACAGGAGGAGGGATTAGAAAAGAAAAGTCATAAGATCAACAGAAAAATAGGCCTCATTTCTAGGAAGAAAACGTAGATGTTTATTTGACAGGAATGTGATGGCTGAACAGCAGCCAGGACAAGCAGAAACCAGATGTGGTAAAAAGTCCAGAAAGAGGTAGAACAAACAGGGAATTAAAGGTCAAGAAGCCATTTACACATCAACAGCAGGCAAGGAGTACGAGTTCACACAATGGCACCTGTATGGAGACAAAGAAAGTAAGCAGAGAATGACAGCAAGTTCGTAAAAGGCACTGGATATCCCTAAGATGTGTGACTAGGGGGTATGGGGCATCTGAATTAGGGAACAAGCACAAGCCTTCCTCATATGATAGTGCCGGGAAACAGCAGCACCTGCTTTTGTGTGACAGCCAAACCTAAGGATATCAGGCAGCCAAACAGAGAAAGTGAAAGCTTCGAGGCTTCCTATCAGTTTTGAGACTAGGAGATAAAGCACCACACAATTTACAGAACAGATTCAGAGATTCACTTAATGAGCTCCTTCCTACACAAACATTTCTAACACCGGGTTGCTGAAAAGCATGAAGTCTTTCAAGCAGATAACAACATATTAAGAGGATAGACTTAAAGACACCAGGGAAGAGAAACTTTGGGTAGTACTTTTGCCAGTAATATGCATCACTGGAAACACTGATTAGAATAGAATTACAGGAAATGGAAATGAGTAATCCCAGGAATGTGTAAAGGAGATGGAAATAGTCTACTTGACTCCTCTGGGCCAAAACACAACAAACAATGGTAGGAGGTTATAAAGAGAGACCATCCCTGTGCAATTAAGTGTGCCGGGCTTCTCATATTGAAAATGACTTCAGATTCTGGAATGAAGAATATGAATGAAACATCTTCACCTCTCACTTCATTTACCTAATTATTCCTGTGAGACCAGCAGTTAATCCAGATATTTCCCATTTCACTTTGCTCTGTTATGGTAAAACGTCACAACCAGGAAGTGAAACAAGAATTGGTGTAGTAACTTCATAAATGGTGCTTGTGTACTTTGTTGAATGGATTTTGGCACAGATGGAGTTGTCCACCAGATTTTTTCCTTGAGCTACTGAGAAGCAAGTCAGCCTGAACAGATTTGAATTGCTGGCCCAGAACTAAAAAAGCCATCTGTTCTTCCAAACACCTATGTTGTTACAGCTGCAAAGTTTCCAAAATACTTGAGGAAATACGGCATTACGTGCTAGGCTAGTGTCCCTTCAAAAAACAGCAGTTCTGAGTTAAATTGGTTACTCTGAAATTTTGAACATGAACATTCATTAACAACAGCATGCATTCTTCTTGGAGTTCACCCAATTAACCACTTGAAAGACCTGCAGGAAGGCAAAGCCCAGCTTTCATGTTAAGGCCCTGTTAGCGCTCAGTTAAGGTGCACCTGAACAACAAAAATACAGTGAGCAAACTCTATAATAATTTAAAAAAGTAGTTAACATTTATTAATGATTGAGATTCAGTAATGATTGAAAGACATTTCAATGATCACTCTGTCTCTATGAGTTTTATTGGCTATTTCTACAGGGACAAGTTTTTAAAAAGCTGCCTTTTGTTCAGACTTGTGGAGCCAAGTATGCCAAACCTTGGTTCAAATATTACCTGTAATTGCAAATCAGCTTCACCTAACACAAACTGACTTGCCAGGACACAGGTCTGGCACCTAGAATCGCTCCCCTGACTACCCTGGTGTGCTACATGCCATTGAAACTCAGTTAGGTGCAAGCAACAGATCCACTCTGCACATTATGTTTGTTCACAGAACTTAGGTGATACCTAAGCGATCCATGAAACCATTAAACTCAACCATCCTTAAATACATCCTTGCTTTGCTCTGCCATCTCTTATTATCTTTGCACTTAGGCACCAAGTGGGAATCCCCCACACCAGACAGCTATGTGGTGAGAAACCTCAGCAAAACCTGCAACTTGCTTCTGAGTCCAGTGGTGAAATACGTACAGTAATGAGTGAGTACATAAACAATGTCCTGGCTCTTTTGTGAAGCTCATATACTATCCTCTCGCTACTGTACTTCTTTTTGCAGACAGCCCTCTTCTGAATGCTGTTTGTCCTTTCTGGGACTAAATTTCTCTGAGGATTGTTAAGATGCATCATGGACTACTCTGAAAATAGTCTGCAGCTGAGGACAGCAAATGCTCAGGGAATATTATTTTAGGACTGGGTTTTCCTGTGAGAAGCCTGTGAGTTGCTAAAGAGTCCTTAGTAAACTGTGCTATGTATTGACAGCAGAGTCACAAAAAATTAGAAAAAAAATGCAGGTAAAAGGCGTTTTACCTGTATGGCACCGTGATCCAGTCCATCCAGCGGGGCAGTCACACTGGTAAGGAGCCACACAGCGACCTCCGTTGAGACACGGCAGAATGCATATTGCTAAGGAGAAGGGAAGATAACCAGTAAGAATAATAATCTCTGCAAGTGCAGAGGAAGGTGTGTAAGAAAAGAACTTACGTTTATTTAGAAACTCTACTCTCGAGGTGTTTGTATGCAGCATCAGAGAAGTTGAGCACAATCAACCCACAAGGCATGAGCAGCAACTACCACTGGCTTGGTGGGCACAGAAGAGAAGGAATGGTGACAGACAACGCACGGACTGAAGCAATTTCTAGAGTCCTCGAGATGCCTGTAGGCTCTGTGCTCACTGGAAAGGAGCTAGGCCTGTTTGCTTGTTTCTCACCTGTAATACCCATAGACAATGCCCACCTCTGCAATGGTGGTTAGCAAAAAATCAGTTCACGCTTTAATCACATGTAACTGGAGTATTTCTGGATTCCCTAGGGTTCCACAGTGCAACATCCAAAACAAGGGAACTACACGCTGCTCGCAGGAAAGCCCTGGTCTGGACCAGGGAAAACATGCTGGGACAGGTGACACCACAAGCCTCGCAGTGAGAGACAGCTCCAGCAGTACAAGGCATTTTGGGTGCAACGGGCTGACTGTGGCTGTAAGCTTTGGGGAACAAAGACACCAGAGCACTGCTGCGTCATACCAAGTAGTAGATGGCCCATGACCAATCAACCTATGCTGTGCCAATGAGGACATCTGCAAAATGTTGCAATGTGCAAACTGTTTGTGATTTATGTACTTTTGTACATAAAGGTGTATGTACATAAAAGATTTAAATACCTTTCAGTACTTGAAGGGGACTTAAAAAAAGATGGGGCGCAACTCTTTGCTCAATCAGGTAATGACAGGATGAGGGAAAATGGTTTTAAACTAAAAGAGGAGAGATTTAGATTAGAGGTTAGGAGGAAATTCTTCAGTCAGAGAGTGGTAAGGCAGTGACACAGGCTGCTCAGAGAGGTTGGGGGTGCCCCATCCCTGGAGGTGCTCAAGGCCAGGCTGGATGGGGCTTTGGGCAGCCTGGTCTGGTGGGAGGGGTCCCTGCCCATGGAAGGGCAGTAGAACTGGGTGATCTTTGAGGTGCCTTCCAATCCAGGCCATTCTGTGATTTCTATGATTCTATGATTTAAGAACCTTCATAAAATAACCATCTGTACTACCCTAACTGAATGGAGTACTTGTGTGAACACGCTCTCACAGGAGCAAGAGTTGAGCTGGGCCTTGAATTTGGACCCATGTGAGGCACTTCTAAGGGAGTTTTGTTCTGGGAGGATGGACGGGGGCTGCAGAGGACTGATGGACGCAGTTTCTTCCTCTTCTGCTGCATAGTAGAGATCAAGCTGAGCAGGTACAGTCAGCTTGGGTAAGAAAGGAATGGTGAAATTCTGGGAGTTCACGGGACTAATATATATCACCAAGATTTACTCTTGTCTATATCATTAAATGAGTAGTGCTCTGCATGTTTTTCAACGTGGTCAGGCCTTTCTCAGAAAGATGTACCTGTCTTATTATCTGTGAAATGTACCATGAGGTAGGAAGCGACTGAATTATATCAAAACTCTGTGGCCTCACCTGGGGCCTGGCCCTGACAGATCAGTGCTCACTGCTAGCACTCAAAAAGCCCTTTGACTTCCAGAACAGGCCCTCAGCACCAAAGACTAAACCTATCTTTTCTGTTCACTGCTGTACCTTGCTCGACAAGCAATACTGCAGAATTAAGGTGGCATTAACCAATTGTGGAAAGCCTTTTCTCCTCATTACCTATGTCAAAGTAAAGAAAAAAAATAAAAGAGGGCTATTGCCTGTGTCTGCCTGAACTGTAATCTAACTAGTCAGCTGTCTGTTCATTTTCCCCATAAAGGAAAACAGGGTCAGAACTGGGATGACAGATCAAAATGTCTAGGGGCACAGAATTTGTCTTCTGGTTCTGAAGAATGCATTAGGTATCGTTACTAATGTTAAAGTAAGGAAATCAGTTGTGGCATTCCCAACACAATTCTGCCAGCCACAGGGCTCAACCCCCCTCCTGCTGAAAATGTCCAACATACAGGGCCGAGTTTGCATGCTTGGCTACGGTGGTACTGCCAGCATGAAGGGCATGACCTCGCCAGCCCTTTGTGTTAAGAACACTGCCAAAGAAACGGGAAATATGGCAAAACCTGGCATCTCCAATGCCACCCAGCGAAGTTCTGACAGACCCAGAAGTCAGATTTGGCTGTTCCCAACCAGAACAGATCCAGTTCTCTAATTACACAGCGGCCCAGGCCAGGAAAAGCCAGTCTAGCATTTGTAGGGCAGTGGAACACAGGTCACAAAGGAAAGGATGGAAAGGTGCCACAGCTGTATTATCTGAGCAGCTATTACTATCACAGCTGTATTATCTTTTTATTGGTGTTAGAGGACAGCCATTTGTCTAGAAACAATCAATTGCTTAGTCATTTCTAGTCTAATTTGTCATGCAGAACGAAGTTACGATTTTTATGTTTTTGGCTCTTATGCCTTTAATTTTCCCACTCAGCAGTAAATTCACTTGTCTCACCTACAACATCCTTAAAAATTACTCTATGGATGATACATACGCTCTTCACAGAGACGACCCATCCAGCCATCTGGACACGAGCAGGCATTTGGTCGCTCACAGACTCCACCATTCTGACACGGGAACCGACAGACAGCTGAAAACAGAACAATTTCATGACCATCTCAAGAAGGTTAATTAGAAAATCAGTAATTCAGAATCTTAGACAGATTTTTGCAGTTGTAAGGTTTCACGCAGGACAAACAGACACAGTAAAGTTCAGAAGCTTAACTTGGTTTTGATTTCAAGGGCGACATCATTTTCTAGCTGTGTGCATGTGACTAGGTATGGTAAGCGAGAGCACAGAGGGAAGCATACATAATACTTTCCTCATTATTTACAGTGCACCATTAAAACAACCCATTAATGTCCTTGAACAATGGCAAGAATGAAAAATAATATGTTTTTAGAATGGTCTGGTAAATTATCTGGACAATGCTTCAAGGCTAATACTGTGCTTTACTTGTCTCCCCCCCAGAAAAAAACTATTACCCATTTTTTTTCCTCTTCTTGATAAAATCAAGCTTCCTTCTAACCTTGGTATGAAGCACCAAGATAATGCTGTCTGGCACAACGCAAGGTTTGTCGAAAGTGAGATAAAACACTGCGGTTGCACACGGAATTTTTATTGCACTATCATCCAGAGTAATGAGGAGTGCCCTACAAAGGGTGCAACAGTGGCACAGCAAAGTGTTTACCTGTGGAACCAAAAGCATGATTATAAACCTCATTCAGCATTCATGCTGACTGCTTTTCTGTGGCTCACATACCTGCTAATAAATACTTGATCATACAAGTGATGAATTTGAAGCGGGCTCTAACACACCACCCCAGTAAGTTGCCTGAACTCAACAGGCTTTGGACTTCACCATCTTTTGTACAACATTGCACTGTATCTTGGCTAATATTTCCAGGAAAACCAGGACTACTTTACAAAACTGGGTGGCAAGCTAAGTACAAACACATTAGACTTAAAGATCATTGGAGCAAGTACAATCCCTCTCATGTTCATGTACACGCCATATACATAAGATCAAAAAATGTGGCTTCTAGATGGTACTACAGAACAAATAAGTAATCAGACAAACTTCTAATTAGTGGTAGTTATGAACACAGAGTAACCTCAGAAAACTCAGTCTGAACTGTTAATTGCATCCTATCTTCAATTAGTTACTAGCTGAGCAAAATAAGGCTGTTTAGCCTTTGAAAGTATTTCAGATCTTTTTCAAATGCTAGTATTAACTACAAGCAGTGGTTTAGCACACTGGTTCAGACCTGACTTCCACACTGGAAAGAACGCAAATCTTGCACTGACAGAGCAGAACTTGAGTCACTCTTGCAACTAAACCATGCCAAGCTGCAAGTTACAGCTTGGAGTCCATTGAAAGCCTTAGCTGAAGCTTTAGCTTTTTTAAAAACTCAAGAACTTTCCCATCAAATGTCATCTGATAATGAGATTGGGAAGAGACCTTATGCCCTGACAGGTTCACAGAAGTTGCAATATTTTCAGAGGTATTTGGAACGATCTTTGTTGTAAAGATATCTAAGAACATACAGACAGCTTGTCTCTAGGTGTTGACTGAAGTGGAACAGTGTGCCAAATAGATTTCTTCTGTGCAATGAAAAATTATGAAAGTTGAATCAAAAAACATTTGAAGTTTTGAAGGTGTCTGTGATCCAGACCACTGAAAAGATGTTCCATGAAAGTATAATAGGATATTAAGTAAAGGGCTGGTATATAAATTAAAAGCCAAGTTAAATTCAAGGCCGCCCCCCATGTGGTTTCTGCAATTTATTCTCTCTCATGCTGCTGATGGAGAAGATGTGTACATTTCATGAGTTGCAGAAGTTGCTTTGGATTCAGGATCTCAGTCAGAGGTATGCTTCTATTGGATTTTTGCCCAGGACCCCTGTTTGTGAAACTCTGAAGAATTAGTAAGTACCATCCCTAGGTGTGCTCTTGTTATACACCAGTTTACACAGGGAGAGGCTCTATGTGTCTGTAGCTGTAGGGATTATTATTCACTCAGCAGACAAAAGTAGAGAAAGGCTTGGAGCAAGAAATTAAGCTGGGATCTCGTTCTCTTTTTCTACTTCTGTGAAAGCAAGCAGGAGAAATGCAGTCCTGATCTACTGAAAAAAAAATGGGAATCATTAATTGCAACTTCAGTTTCTGGTAGCACATCTCACATCCACAGTATCAGTCTTAATCTTTGAGACTCCACACTTTATAAATCCATGCTGATAATTATTTCCAACCATTACACTGCTGCAAGACCAATTTGGGTAAGAAGAGGTAAAAAAGAGATTTAATTTCTGTCAAAAAACTTTTATGTGGTAGCAAGTGAACAGTTTCCTGATGCCTCTGCTGCCCCTCAGAATGCTCGTCTGCTAGCTGGGTACCAACCTTTTGGTTAGCTGCTCCATGCCAGAAGACCTCTCCCAGCCAACAAGACGTGGGCAGAAAGCAAATACCTGACACAGATTTTAGAGCATTTCAGAGAGGAGAGAGAGGAGTTCAACAAGCTGTGTGAATCTGTGAAGTCTGATGAGTTCCACTGGTGTTTATGTTTGTCAGATCCAGCCTAATACTTCTCACCCCTGAAACTCAGATCGGAATCTGGCCTGCAATCACTAGCTCGTAGTGATTCAGCCAAGTGCAGCTGTGGTTACAGCTCTTCCACAGAAGCCAACAAAGTCTGCTTTTTAATTACAATATTTACGTTAACTAACCTGTTCAACCGGGCCAGTATGTTTCAAGCAGGCTCAGGACATATTAATAATCAGCTCACAGAGCCAAAGAGAAGAAATGCAGGATGAATCATTGCAAACAGTGCTTTCATGTTGCTTCTGATGTACACCACAAAGGCTTGGGTCCTGTAGGCCTTTTGTTAGGCAAATCCCCCAAATGAATTATAAAGCAGTTCTGAAAGAGTATTTTGACATGTGTCATGAAAACACATCAGTCCCCTCAGAAGCATCTTTGGTCCTTTTTAGTTTCCCTTTTAGGTGAAAGGAGGAGGGAAATTGTTATTTTTCTCCCTTAATATACCAAAAGGCAAGTTTTTCCACTTCGTTTAGTTGCACTACCCTAATCATCTGTCCACCTCATCACTTTGTATTTCAAAATAATCCCAACACTTATTCCTCTGAATAGTCCCATGAATTCAGTGGTATTGGAAACAGGATGTTTAACAGTTTTTTGCATATCATCCCCTTCAGTTTGTTAGCCAACAATGGCAAGAACCTCTTTTAGCAGAAGACTACAGCCCTTGGCATAAGGTAGTGTTCTGTGTAACTAAAAACTAGTAAATAAGAATAAAAACTAAAACTGATGATATTAAGGAGGCAGCTGAAGAATGCACAGTGTTACAGTCTGGAGATAACATAAAAAGAAATTGCTAATAAACACGTAGCTTAGGTAGAGTAGCTATTGTGCTGAGATCCCCTGAATTCTGTAGCCTCCACAGTTTAGAAGAAAATAATAAAATCCTCAGTAAGCTTTTCAGAAAGGACTTGATTGTTTGTGAGGGTAAGTTTCCAAAAGGACTTCTGGATAACTCCAGGCATCTGAAATAACTCAGGTGCTTTTACCACAAATCTCCTCTACTTGGCTGCTTGACAGCCCACTCTTCGGGGCAATGCCAAACCATGAGCACATTACTAGCAAAAACATGGTTTTCAGAAGTAGCTTCTCTATTCCTGAAAAGTTCAGGAGTTGCAAATCCACTTTACTGGCTCTGTGCCTCCTCAAAACAACCTGCTGATCTGTGATTTTTAGGCAAGGCAATTTTAACTATTGCATTTGGACTTTTAACAGAGAGCCTGCTTTCACAAAGGAGGGCAACTCAAATTATCTAGGTCTTAACATCCATGTTTTGGTGGCAGAATTCAACAACAATAAAAAAAACACTACCAAAGGGACACTGATTACTCAGGCTAAGCACTGTATAGAAACCTCCAACAGCAAGGGGTTTCTGATCTAAACAGAAAGATGGCAGTGGAGGGAGGAAGTATTGCTGCTTCAATTTTAGACATGAGATGCTGAGACACTTGCAAGGGCAGAGGCAGACCTAACAACTTTGATTGCGATTTTGATGTTTCCAGATCAATGTTCTGGCACGTAGAATCATCAAGGTTGGAAAAGACCTTCGAGATCATCTGGTCCAACCATCCCCCTACCACCAATGTCTCCCACTAAACCATGTCCCTAAGCACCAGGTCCAACCTTTCCTTGAACACCCCCAGGGACGGTGGCTCCACCACCTCCCTGGACAACCCGTTCCAATGGCTGACCACTCGTTCTGAGAAGAAATGTCTCCTCATTTCCAACTTAAACCTCCCCTGGTGCAACTTGAGGCCATTCCCTCTCATCCTATTGCTTGTTATCTGTGAGAAGAGGCTGACCCCCAGCTCCCCACACCTTCCTTTCAGGTAGCTGTAGAGAGCAATAAGGTCTCCCCTGAGCCTCCTCTTCTCCAGACTAAACAACTCCAGTTCCCTCAGCCGCTCCTCACAGGACTTGTGCTCCAGGCCCTTCACCTGCTTCATAGCCCTTCTCTGGACACGCTCCAGGGCCTTGATGTCCTTTCTGTAGTGAGGGGCCCAAAGCCAAACACAGTACTCAAGGTTCGACTTCACCAGAGCAGAGTACAGGGGGACAATTCTCTTCTGCAGGAATTCTCGAGCTTTGGGAATGTGACTGCTTATGACTGCCACTGATGTGCCCTAAGGTTTTTACTTCTAATGCTCATGTTTCTGAACAGAACACCTAAGACTTAGTTTGTACTCTAGTGGCTGTTACACCATCTGAGGTAAGATTTCAGGCTGCAGCTAACTCACACAGCTATATAGTGACCCGGCAGCAGGAGGGCTAGTCAAGCTTCTGGTGGGGAAATGGCAGGTGGCAAGGTCTCTTCCATGACAGCTGTGTGAACCTTTGTTTTCAGTTAGTGCTTGAATATTCTTATATCTGTTTTTAACTGTATAGTTTGTCGTCTATGTTTTGTGTTGTTTTCCCCCATTTTCTGCTTAAAATTGATCATTTCTACAAATCTTCAGTGTGAAAGAGTTAATTCTGTAATTTATAGAAGTCAAGGATGGAAAGGTAAGACTTTGTACTTGGTATTTTGCTAAAATCACAAATTTTCTGCAGTACTTAGTGTGCACTATTTAGTGAGCTGTACCAACCTATCCTGAAGTACTTTATTGCAAAAGAGTTTTCAGGAGCTGCCAAGCTCTAAACACAGCAAGAGGCCAACCACCCATTCAATCTCTTACTTGTGTTTTATGCAGTGCTTGAAAAAATGACCAGGAGTGCTTTATTTGAAACAGCCTAGCATGTCAACAAGATGACTAGTTCTGCGTCCTTCTTACAAAAGATGTGGGAAAGAGAATCTGAAGTGTGGGATGCAACACTGCAGGAAGAGAAACCACAGGGTTAGTAAGGACTAGAGAGGAAAAATCAGGATGACCTCTCTTTCACTTGGAAATAAAGCAACACCCTGCACTTAACATGCCTGGGGTGAAATCACAGCTGCACTGAAACCAGCAAGAATTTGGCTTTTGTTTCTACTGCAGCTAGGATGACACCTCCATGCTTACGGCTAGTTAAGAAATACTTCTGTTCAAAAAAATACTTACCTTTGCAGGTAGGTGGTGTTGTCCATGTTCCATTTTCTAGGCAAATGCTTCGCAGGGGCCCCTCCAGCATGTAGCCACTGTAGCAGGAATAGGTGATCATGTCTCCATACTGATAGAAGCTACCACGGATGAGAGCATTCTCTATGTGAGCTGGGGGCCCGCAAGATATCTCTAAACAAAAGAAATCACCCAGAGGCTGGTGAGCTACAAAGCCTGCATGACATGGTTTCCAACTCTTTTGTTTCCAACAGCTTTGCCCGCAGGACTCAGGAGATGCTGAGACATCTCTGATGAAAATGTAGCAAGCGGGACTTCTCCACAGAGCAGGTA
The DNA here is from genome assembly GCF_964211835.1 of Anser anser. Lineage (NCBI taxonomy): Eukaryota > Metazoa > Chordata > Aves > Anseriformes > Anatidae > Anser > Anser anser. Next base: position 12,216,195 of record NC_139723.1, read on the forward strand.
CCCACAGGGCGAACCTGTTTGTACTCTCTTGCGAGCACCAGCAAGGATGGAGAAGACCAAAGCATGGAGAGGACCAGCAACAGCAATTTTAAGTAATGCAACAATGACTGAATCTACCAGACACAGCAGAAACTTTCAGATGGTCCTAGGAAATACATGAGACTTGGTTTGCAGGGTGAGGCGATGTCATTGTCTGTGCTAACCAATACTGCTTGTAAGAAGCCAAAAAGCCTGAAAAAGGACTTCATGCCTTTTATCAGTGTCAATGAATACAATGAAAGAACACCTCTCCCTACAGCCCTTGTCTCAATCTCACTGGAATCATTCTCAAGACATTCAGGGTATGCAACAGTCAAACACAGCTGCATTGCTTGCAAAAGATAAATTGAAAAGAAAATTACAGCAGAGCCTAACGGCCAGTAGCATGAGTGCACCTGGGGCATCAATTCATAGACTTATTCTGGATCTTTTTCCTGAAATAACTCTCTTAGAAAGAAGATACAGCTCTTTTATAGAGCTTCTTTGGTTGCTTTTATGAGCCAGGGTCTCTAGAAGCAACCCTGCTCTCCATAAGACAATTGTAGATAAAAATGCTGTTCTTTATGGATAACTGCATCTAGATAGAGAACTTTGCTAACATGTCTGTGCTGTTATGCTCCTGTGTAATAGAGATGTGTCACCAGCCCTACAGAAACAGACCGTGTCCTCGCAGAACTGCAACACCTGTACTTACTTTCACACTTAGCCGTTGTCGGAGTCCAAGTCTCATCGGCATTACAGGTGATCACAGCCTGCCCTTTCAGCTGGTAGCCTTCCCTGCACCTGATGGAGACATTCTGCCCAACATAAAAATCCACCTCGGAGAGAAGGGCATTCTCTGGGATTATGAAAGGCACAGGGCAAGGGTTTGCTGTTCAAAGAAAAGGTGTGAGGGAAAAGGAAGGAAAAAGAGAGGAAAGGAAGGAAGAAAGAGAGAACTTTATTTCTGCGAATTTCAAAATCAAATCATATGAAGAGCAATAGAAATGGATGCTACTCACAAGTCCCATGTGTAATTTGATGTAAAGTTATGAGATTTGGATTATAAAATAAAGTTAAAAGGTTTGATTCTCTGCTGTCACATGACTTGCTACATACTCTGTCGAAGTCAGTGGAAGCTATACTAAGGATTTAAGTGGAGAGTATCATATATGTTACAATCATGCCATTCTCTCCTGTCCTTCCTGGTTACCATAGCTTTGGTATAAAAAAGTAAGACCTACTCCACTTTTAAAAAAGTCAAACTTATACCACTCCTTGTCCTGAGGGCCTGGATCAATAGAAAACAGCATAAAATCCAGGTGTTTGCATAGAGACATTAGAGCTTTGAATTTCTCTGATAACCTTATTTATTACTGCCTGTAAGCTTGCTGAGGTATTTTTGCATGGTTTATTGCTCTCACCAGGAATGTGGAGAAGGCTGGACCTTATCTACAGCACAGATTAATGCCAGATTCCTCAAACTAAAATCCTCTGAGTCCTTTGTTGTACAAAAACTAAAATGTCTCAATTACTACCCTGAGACAACAGTAGATCTTAGAAGTAGTTGCAGACAGATACAGCAACAATGACGGCTATTGTGGCTGTGCATGCACAGTATACATGTGTATAAGGTGCTATTTCATAGAATCACAGGATAATTTCTATAGACATTTAGTTCAACCTTCTTTACAAAGCAGGGCCGACTAAGTCAGGTTGCTCTAGGCCTCGTACAGCTGACATCCGAGTATGTCTGAGGATGGACGTTTCTCATTCTCTGCAGGACCCTGTTCCAGAATTCAACTGCTATCATAGTGAAAAGTTTCTTCATACACTCAACTGGATCTTCCTTTGTTGCAGCTTGGGTCCACTCCCTCATATCCTACCACTGTGCGCCTCTGAAAGGAGTCTGGCTCTTTTTCATTTACACCCTGCCAGTAGTCATTTGCAGACAACAATAAGATCTCTCCTTGCCTTCTCTTCCAAAGGCTGAAAAAACACCTTTCTCTCACCTGTTCCTCATATATCAAGTCGCTGAATCCAATTGACTCCATTTAATGTCAGCTTTCCAACTAAAGGGCGTTATGCAGAACACAGCTTGTTATTTTACTGTCAGAAAAATACACCCAGACAAGATAATGCTTTAACATCTCTCAGCAACTGCTTCCTTTGTTCCTTTGTAAAAACAGGATGCACACCAACATATCTCCTAATGTGGGTCAAACCAATTTTTTAAACTATGAGTGACAAATTCTGCTCATGGCCACGCCAGAAAAAAATTACAATGCATCTCCACAAATATCTGCAGAAGTTGCTCTCAATTACTGTCATTTTAAATGAAGAGCAATCTAGCCTTTAACGCTTAAAAGTTGAGACCTCTTTTTCATTACAAAGCAAACACACACGTTTACAGAGAGGCAAGGGATTGCTCCATCTTCCATCCCTTGTGCACTCTGCTGCAGGTTCTCCTTCCAAGCTGTATCCTCTCTTGCAGAAATATGCTATAGTACTGCCAACTGTATTGTTTTCATAAATCGCCTTCCCATTCAGCAAGGAAAGTGGAACTTTGCATCTGGTCTCTGCAAAGGAAGAGCTCTCATTAACTCAGCTTGATATCAGACCTGGACTTCCAACAGTTCCTGAGTTACTCACACAGTATGTTTAAAGTAGCAGCCACACACTAATAAATCATGAAGAGCACTGAGGGACAGTTCAGTAGCCCCAGTAAGGCAATGCAGTCAAGTCAGGGAAGGACCTCCTCCCAGTGATAAAGAAAAGCCACAGCCACACGTTTATCAGGTCAGCAAAATTTGGCAGAGATAGGGAAGGACATATTTATGGCCTTGTACTGGGGTAAGTGGGGCAGAACATGGAAATGGTTCCTTCTCACTGCTAAGAGATACCTCAGAAACCTGCAGCCCTTTGCAACCTCCTTTTTGACAGACAAGAAATACCAGATTAGATGCAGGATGGGTTTGATGCAAGGTGCTGAACACTTAAATTACTATTTGGTCCCCTCAAGATTCTCCGCTGTGTTTCTGAAGCCAGCAAGCAGACAGCCCAAGTCAGGTTACCACTGCTACACAGGACACTCTGTTCTACATCCTGTTTTCCATTCGATTTTCCTGGGTGGTCTGCATAATAGGACGAGTTAAGATTAAACTAGCAAAGATGGACGTAAGGGCATCAGGCAACAGGAAGAGAGAAGTTGGGAGAAGTGGCCATGCTCAACCTTGTTCAAGCAGTCTTTCCTGATATCTTGTTTATTTCAGCACTGCTCATGTGTGACTTCTCTTAGGTGCCTGTCTAGGTACTTGAAACCTCCTCTGCAATGTGGACAACCCCTACCAACTTTGCAGATTGCTACAAGAAGGTCTGCAAAGCATTAAGAGTACTGTAGTGCACAGCGAGTTGTACACCGTGTGATTGCCAAACACAGCAATGATCCCTAGGCCTTGTGCAGTTTTCATGGCTCTGGTGACAGGCACCTAACACCTGCCTTGAGTGGAAGATCCTTATCTGTCTTACTTTGGTGAAGCTGTCACAGCATGTCGGTCCCTTTTGAACCTGTGTAGGCAGCTGGCTGTGGAGACATCTGCAAGCCAGCTCCATGTGAGAATGTAAGGGGCAACTAAGGCAAGCAAGCAGAGTGCTGGATCTGGAGTCTAGCTTAGGAGGCCAGAGTATGTGCGGCAGGACAAAAACAGCCTGAAAGGAAGTGAGATGAGCAAAAAATGGACTAGTGTGTTTCTGAAAGGAAAGGAATAGTGTGAAGACTTTGTCCTTTCATGGCTAAAAGGCCAGGAAAGGAGAATACTCATACTTAGTGATATTGCGATTTACTATGCTTCTATACACTTTATATGTTGAACAGAGTCATCCAACAACGGTGGCTATCTGTTCATGCTTGGGATCTTAAGTTTTTGTTCCATTTTTATGTCGACAGCCTTGTTTCCACCAACTACTGCCCACTCTGTATGATACAGATAATTCCTGCTCGACACTTATTCTGCTTGGCATAAGCAACAGGACCTTCCAAGGGAGCATCTGAAAGCAGTTAAGTGCAAAATGGTACGTCATGCACTCACAGTATTTATTCAAGCGAGGAGTGGAGATAAAGGCTGAGCTACTGATACTGTCCTTGAGACAATCCTGTTGCTGGGTTTGGAGCCCGAAATTCAGAGAAAGAATATCAACGTAACAACTGACTTCAGAAGGCTGCTGGGAGAAGTTCCATGTCCTCACAGTCCATCACCTTTAGTTAATAGTTCAATTTTCTCAGATGATAAGCAATGTCATCTCTCACTAAGACTGTAAAATTGCAGATTAAGACCTAAGGAAAAATGATGTCTAAGCCTCCTTATGGTTTGGTAATAGGCACTGTTCCTTTTGAGACATTTCATTTTGCAGGCACAATTTTTAACAGACATTACAGAATTGTCTCCAGAAAGCAGCTTACTCCCTGGATTATGTGATATACATGCACATGGTGGGAGGCAGTGCTTATCCCAGATCAGAATGTGCCAGGCAATGACACCAAATGATTACCTTCACACGATGGTAATGGTTTACTCCAGCTCCCATTGGTAAGACATGTGATGTTCTGGGGTCCAACAAGATGATACCCAGCGCTGCACACAAAGGTTACATTACTTCTGTATGTGCTTCCCGTAGAAATGGCCTCTGCTTTTTCTACTGAGGGATGCAGCCCACAATTAATTCCTTAAGAGAAGAAAAAATTTTGGTTTTATACAAACAACAAAGCCCATTCTGTCTGGCTGGTATACACTGTCCGCAGTTCTATTCACAGACTGAATTAAAGGAAAGATGGGAAGAAAGAAAGAATCTGTGAAGTACTATATGAGAAAGGTTATATAATGCCTTGCTTGCCCTCTCTCCTGAGGTTCAGGCTGCAGACACCTGAGAGAGACCCTGCCTCAGTGTATCTGACAGTGTAGTAAGCAATCAGTGATCCAGAATATTTCTTCTGATTAACCCAGAGGATGCATCTTCAGACCTCTCTGCTCCCTGTACAGTGAAAGACAGCCTCAGGATGTCCCCAGGAAAAATGACAGTAGTTAAAGAAGATCTTGTCTGCTGTCCCGTCCCTATTGCACAGACCATGAAAATTGGTCAAAGCTAAGAGAAAGGAATACAAGCAGTAGGACTATGACATCACCATGAAAAGATGGAAAATGATTTATTGGTAGAGATTATAGAAGAGATTATAAAATTTGGGCATTTTATTTATAACCTGTATGAAATAAATCATAAATCCTTCTTTCCATGCTCGCACAATTAATCACCTTCTGCTTCACAGGACCAAGATCTGATCCTAAGGAGCAGAGTCTTGATCTCCAGACATACCAGGGACCAAGATATATTAGCCTTGACATTGCAGAGACAAATCACCTCAGCACATGATGTTCAAGGCCCTGCAACCCACAGTGCAAAGCAAATCAAATAGAGCAGGCCACACTTCTCCTCTAGTAACCTGAGCACAGCTCTATGGTTGTTCCATTTTCTTATGTCAAAAGGAGCTCCCTTCAGATCGGGGAGGAACTGCCAGTGAGAACTTCTCAGCTGCTTTTCTGCTGGCTCCTCCTGTTACACCCCCAAATGGAGTAGGAGATCAGGTGGAAGCCAGCAAAAGTACCATGACAGTCAGTTTCCTGGCCCTCCTGGAAAACTGCCACCATGTTGCTGTGCTGGCTACTTACTCCTGCATGAAGGAACAGAAGGGCTCCACTTTTTGTCAACGTGGCAAATCCTTCGGCTTGGTCCCTGTAGTTCAAAACCAGGGTCACAGCTGTAAAAAGCCTCACTGCCAAACAACAACTCCTCTCCCTGAACAGATCCATTTTCTATCGCCTCTGGTGGCCCACATGATACTCCTGTAACATAAGAAATATACTCCAGACACAGTGCATATAGCCTGTCCTGCTCCCAGCTCCTCCACATTTTTACCCTGTGAAACAGGGAAAGAACACGGTGTTTATATGGGCATTCCCAGATATTTGCTCCTGAGTAGCAGAACAGCAGCAGAATAATATTCAGTGCTCTCAGATACTGCTGAAAGACAAAATCCATTGTGGCTTTATTGGCAGGAAGCCTTGAAGCCAACAGCTGAACTGCACATAAGTATTTACGTAGACAGCTTCTGTTTTGGCACTGCAGGCAGAGGGAATCAGACAGAACTAAGTACCTTTGAAAAAGAGTATCCATAGAGCTACAGTTCAGAATGCTGAGTACCCACAGCTCTGGGTAACTGTGGTGGTCAAAGGATCTTAGCAACCCGAGAAACCATGACCTCAAGTGGCAGAGCTGTTTAAATTTCAGATATTACTCTTCTGAGATGGACAATAATCTGTTAAAGTAATATGACAGTAATCTCTTGTATCAGTAACTTGATACAAGAAAACAGCTCTTCAAGTTGTCATTGCTACTCTTTATTTGTGTAGAGTTTCAGAGAAACTGATGTTTCTCTAAACTCTCTGTATCTCATCTTACTTAAACATGCAGTTAATAGAAAATGTTTAAACTTCTTCACATCATTAACAATTTCCATTAAACTTATCTAAAGATGCAAAAAGCTAAAACAGCAGAAGGAATGTGTCAAAGGCCCCATTGTGCATGCAGCCCTATGTCTGAAGTAAAGGATATGTAAATGGAAGGATTCAACAACAACCCCTTTGCTACCTGTTTGCCCAGCTTTCTTAGAGGTACAGGGGCACAGCAGTGGAAAGCTGTATTGATTTCCTTAACACTGTTACCTGCACAAAACGGCAGTTCTGCATGTCTCCCATTGTGTTATCAGTGGTACTTACTGATGATTTTTAGACATATGAAGACAGTATGAATTATAAATCAGGCAAAACGACCACGAGTGTCTTCTGGTTAAAAACACCCTTGACCAAATTCATCAAGTGACAAACTCAGATGGAACATACTTCTGCATGCTGGCACTGTGCCACTCCAAAGCTTGTCTTCTTGGCAAGTCCGTTCTGCATCACCCTACAAAACAAGAGACAATGCTCAAAGAACAGCTTCACTTAGCAATCCTTTTTTCTCCCAACAGCTCTGGAATCCAGCAATGCCAGTGTGTCTTCCCTCCATGTACAACCCATATGAAGACAGAGTTAAATGCTCACAGCTCAAGTTGACGAGGAGAGTTTAGGCTAGAACTCCTTCCTGCAAACTGCAGGGTACTGTTTACAAACCAAATGCTTGTGGGTCAGTTAGTCAGTTTCCTTGTCCTTCTCCCTGGAGTACCATTGTTTTTGTCAGTTTTGCCATTCTTGTTCCCAGAAATGTGTTACGATGGCACATTTTCTCATTCCAGTACTCACTTAACGAAAATCTAACTTGCATTCTTTTCACCAACAGTATAAGCCTATGGTTTGTAAACATACTGTATTGACTTTGATCATGTCCCAAGCACTCATGCTTCAAATTCACTTATAAATGACATTATTTATATCTTACATGCACATTTTATGGTTAGTTAAAGATATACTTAATTTATACTTAAAGATTTATCTTGTATTTTATTCCAAGACATGAAGAACAACATCTAAATTTGTCCCTTGAAGTAATGTACTTTCATTACAATGCAAACCCACTGACAAGGGCAGCTGTTTGAAATGAGTGTTGTAAGGCATTACAGCCAATGTATTTTGCTTTCTGGAGAGAAAAACACAGGACCTCTAACAAGAGGGAAACACACTGACACTAGGTGGCGAAGCTGGCGTACAAAGGACGGATCAATCTTTTACTATAAAAAAGCACTGGTTTATCACCGCCAAAAATACATTTAACAGCAATTCTACCTATCTGTCCTCTCTGTTTCTGTCTGGAAATTAGACTTCTTGTTACCTGTGAATTCTCTAAACTCTCCTTTTTAAATATACTGAAAGACCATGTGAATGCAATCCCGTCTGGGTGTATGAAGTTTGTAGTTATTATCAGAGTTACCACCGTAACAAGGAAGCAATGCATTTTGTTTGGTACTCATGAAGTGCAGTGTTAAGAGACAGCACCTCTCATTGCTACCTCATGCCTCTGGACAGGATAGTCCCATATTCTGCCATCACCTGGGGATGGTGAAGACCATGCTGGACCTCAGCAATGAATTTTCATTTCTGAACTCACTGCAATTTTGAAAACACATGAAGCTGCTATGAATTGGCTAGCATGAATCCAGATAACTGGACATCAGTGGTGCTCCAGAGCTCAGAAAGGAACAATAGCCTAATGCTCATTAATAAAAACAGGAAAGGACTTTGTTCATATCTCCACCAGGGAATAAAGCTGCCATTAAACAAACTGCAATCTCTTTGTCTTATCAAAAAAGACAAATCACTTCCACATCATCTAGCAGTATCACAGAACTGAGGGCAGTGCCATTTATCAGGAGCCTTGAGTTTCGAAGGCAGAATGCAGAAGACATAGGGCTTGGAATGTTATGGGATTGGAAAAGGGAAGAAGATGATCTAACTGAGAACAGAGAGCTAGTTCAAGAGAGCACATGCGAGAAATTAACAATTCCATGATTTATGGTCACAAGTATGTATCATTTTGCACAGAAGTAACATAAAAGCTGTACTTTGAGGATTGAAATAATCTTCAGCTATAAAAAAAAGAAACAACACTGAAAGGTATTTGCTGAATACATGCCTTTGAACAGGATGCTTACATTTGCTTCAGTTATACAGTTAACTAATTCATATAATACCCCAGACATACCAGGAGCATTCTACAGACAACAACAAAAGCAGATATTGAACTTCTGTAGCAGCTACGGAAATATATCTATATGGAGCAGGCATAATACATTCTCACAGTCATTACATAAGGACAGTGAAGAAAGGACAACTAAAGCTCTAGAATGCTAGAGATTGAGCTTGCTTACTTGTAATTCATAGCCAGGATCACATTTATAAAGAACCAAGTCTTTATAACTGAATTTGGTGCCAACCACAAATCCATGCTCTGGAGATTCTGGGGTCCCACACGACACAGGAATGCAGATGTCATCAGAAAACATTGGCATCCAAACACCACTCTCCTGAAAAATAAGTGTGATAAAAAGCGTGAATGCATCATTCCATATGCTAAATTCATATCTAAATGAAAAAGTTAGGAAAACAGTAGCAGAAACATCCAATAGCTGTGGGCATACTGATGTAGTTAATGTAATCTGTGAAATCTTTAAAGAAACTCAGTAATATAAGTAGCACTTCTAAGACGTCAACAAAGACTGAAGCTCAGCTATGAAAGGAATGCCCTGCCATGAAAGACAGAGGGAACAAAATATAAAAGGGGAAATAGAAACCTGAAAAACAAGTTCACCTATACAAGGTCATCTAATAGGTCAGGGAACTCTTCAAGAGAGGAATGAAACTCAGTTCCATGTTCTATACTTTTCTCTTAGCTGAAAGCCTCCTACTATGGCTAAGTGCTTCAGCTGCCTGCCCAGGTCGTAAAGGAGGTCTAATAACTGAACAAACAATCATCAAACACAATTACTCTTACTTCAACAGACCTTTTTAAGAGCAAACAGATTGTTTGCTTAGAAAAAGTACTAATCCTGCAAAAAGTACATGATTTACTCTCCTAAATGAGACAAAAGGAATGCTTTTCTAAAGGACAGCATTAGTTTTAACAGAAGAGATCATTAATTTCCAGTCCTGAAAGTCTATTATGTGCTTACTGGTGAACAAGAAGGCATATATATTATATTTTACAGGACATGCTTTACATTTTTTTGTTGTGTGCAATTAAGAGCCAAAAGCTAATGAGGGCAAGAGGAAGACTCTTGAATTCAACAGCCTGCAAAATACAACAGTGTAGATAATACTATACCTTGCATGTAGATGTGCTCACTCCCACCAGAGTATAGCCTTCCACACATGACAAAGTGATGTTTGCATTCACAGTGAAGTTGTCCCCAAGTACTATTACATGGGTGATATTTCCTGGGAGCGGACACTTTCTGGGACAACAGGAAATACTTTGAGGAGACCACTGTCCATCTTCCTGGCAAGTGCATACATCCTCTTCTGTCACCATTGTGTAGCCTTCCAGGCATCTGCAACAGAGCATTAACACCTGACCAAAGGGACACAGCTAGGGACAAACTGATCCACAAGTTTCAAAGACATTTTTCAACATTACTTGTTCATAAGCACACCTGGTGACTTCTCTATTATTTCAAGGGAACCTTGCAAGAAGCATGCCTAGACTGAGTTTATTCTGTTGCAAGAGTTGGAAGTTTCAGACTTCATCTCCAGCTGCTTCACGTTGCTGAAGCATCACCAGGGAGAGTGAGTTGGTAGCTTTAGTGCTTAGAGAATAGTGAGTGCCTTGGTGCAGTCCCTGCCCTTCCCTTTGTGAGGAGGGCTTTTGGTTAAGTAAACTGTGAGAGTGCCAAATGCTACTGCAGGTTCTCAGTTCCCAATTGCTGAATATCCCATATGCAACCACCAATTCTAAAGATGATCTCACTTTCTTCCAAGAGTAAACTGAGCCTTATGCTGACCATGGACTGCTTGCTTAGAAGTTTCAGGCTGATTTGCTCTGTGCCATGCAGTGCTTGACCAAGATCACTCAACTGGCTTGCAGGATCTGGCCAGCAGTGGGTTTAGTTGTAGGTTGGCAGACCCCCTTCATTTTGTTAAAGATGAACAGGAATATCTGATTCTGTTAAACTCATCCACATGCAATCTCACAGTTCTGCCCCTTACTGTTTATTGCTTTTACTGCTAAAACCTCCCCTTCTGCCAAGGAATTCCTCACTTTGGAGAAAGAGATCTGCAGTGTGCACTTTACAAGAAACCATCAGAAACACATTTTTCTTGTCTACGACAAAGGAATAACTGTGCATCAACAACACTTGTTGACAGTGCAATGCTACAGTACAGAAAATGGGACTAGGAGATCAGCCCTTCTGTGTTACATTAGGTAGCTGAAGCAGGAAGAGGAGGTAAAAGGCATGCCAAAAGAGGAAAAAAAATCCATGCCCTACAGACAAGAGTGTCAGAGGAGGAGAGGAGGAAAGCAAAGAGGAACAGGAAACCAAGGTGGTGGAGGAGTGCAGCCCAACGTGCTGAAATACCTTGCTAAAGTCTTATCAGTGGCCCAAACAATATTTTTTATGGGCACGGGAATGTGGGCTTTGTCTATCTACGCATACGATAAGGCATAACTTTTCTTCCAGGTCTTCTAAAAATGTGCACTAATTGAGGGTGCATAAATTTCCCATCTTCATTCCTTCAGAGACTCTATGGAAACAGAATGGCAGCAGTGTTCTTACCTGTACTGGACCTTGCTCCCATAGGTATGAGTGCTCCCAAGAACCTCTGCATTGGGGACAGAAGGTGGCGGGCCACAGCTTAGCAGCTCGCAGCTTGGGTATGGCTTCTTCCAGACACCTGTCTCCACACAAGTCAGTTCTGGACTCCCCCGCATGACAAAACCTGTCAAGCAGGTATATATGATGGTGTTCTCATCTGCAGAGCTGCTCCCATTGATAAACGTGTTGGGGATGATGGGTGGGGAGCCGCAAGAAATCTGCCCACACCGAGGAAACCCCGAACTCCACCTGCCAGCTGCCTCACAGGTGATTTCGGAAGGCCCTAGCAGTTTAAAGCCCTCCAGGCACTGAAACTGGGTGCTCTTCCCACAGCTGAAATCTTCACCAAGGACAACCCCGTTCTGGATCTGTGGTTCAGGACACTCACAGGGGAGGCAGGATGGAAGGCTTCCACTCCAGGAGCCATTGGACAAACACTGCCGTGAAGGATTACCATGCAGCTCATAGCCAGGGAAGCACACATACTGGGCAAATTCCCCATAGGTGAAGTCTGAGCTGTTCAGAAAGCCATGGGAGATGTCTTCAGGAGGTCCACAAATGACTGGCTCACAGCGTGGAGCTTCTGAATCCCAGGTACCATCACTCTGACAGGTGAGTGTGGACGCTCCATGCAGGTTGTATCCTTCATTGCAGTGATACTGAACTTCTTTCCTAAAGCCAAAATCTGAGCCAATAATTCTCCCATTGGCAAGAGGCAGAGGCATGGGGCAGGTCACAGCTTTGCAAACTGGAGCAATTCCACTCCAGCTGCCATTTGCAAGGCAGACTCTACTCCTGTCCCCATCTAACAGGAAACCTTCGTTGCAGCTATACTCTGTATGCCTCTGGAATGTGTACTCCTCTCCAGACACTTGACCATTCTCCAGAACTGGTGGTGGGCTGCAGGAAACAGGGATGCAAATCGGTTCACTGCCATCCCATTTCTGGTTCTCTTGGCACCTCCTCTCTGCGGGGCCATTTAACTGGTAGCCAGGATCACACTCATAGTAGACGACACTCCCATACGTGTAGTTCTCCCCTCTTATGCTCCCATTCATCAGCTGGGTAGGTGAGCTGCATGTTACTGCTTTGCAGTACGGAGCAGTGTTGCTCCACTGCCGATTTGGCAAACACAGCCGTGTGTCTGAGCCAACAAGTGTAAACCCTGGCTTACAGGTGTACTGCACCACGCTACCGAGCGTGTTCTCAGTGAAATATAAAATTCCATTCTCTGGAGGCGACAGCAATGTGCATTCTATTGAAACACAGGAGGGGGCAGTGCCATTCCAGACCCCATCTTCTTGGCAAGCTAGAACAGGGTTTCCCAAGAGCTCATAGCCAGAGTAACACGTGTATAAAATGATAGTTCCAAATAAGAAAGTGGTCAGCTGCATTGCACTGTTCTCCTTCACAGAACTTTTGAAGTCCTTCAAATTGCCAGCCAGCAGCATGTGTGAAAGGGAGGGACTCTCTGTAATGCTCTCCTGGTCTGAGCGTCTTTCCCCGTGTCTCACCTGCACATACTCCCCAAAGTCAATGTGAGGAGGTAGGCCACAGTCTGTGGGGAGGCAAGATGGAGTGGAGCTAGACCAGCCTGATTCTTCACAGGTCTGCATGGCAAGGCCAGAGAGCTGGAAGCCAGGCACACAGCTGTAAATGACCATGGCCCCATAACTGTAATCTGCACCCTCCACAAAGCCATTTTCGATAGGCTGAGGAGGCTGGCAACTTATGGCTTTGCAGGAGGGAACATTTGTACTCCACTCTCCTGTCTCTAGGCAGCTCAGCGTTTCCTCCCCTTGGAGCTGGAAACCTCTGTCACAGGAATATCTAACAGTCTGCCCATAATGGAAGTTTGTGAATGAGTATTTGCCATTGAGGATCTTCTTAGGCCTTGGGCATTCAATGGGTTTGCAAGCTGGCCTTCCTCCAAGCCACTGTCCATCTTCTCCACAGAGGATAGTTGTGTTCCCCATCAGCTCAAAGCCTGGTTTACATGTATAGAGAGCTGTGCTGAGGAAGGTGAGGCCCTGCACATCAACAATACCATTTTGAATTTCTTCTGGCTGGGGACACTCCACAGGAATACATTCTGGCAAAGGCAAGCTCCATGAGCCATCAGCCTGGCATCTGATAGTAGATTCACCCTTCAGTAAGAACCCATCCACACAGATGTACTTCACAGTGCTACCAAAAAGAAGGGATGAAGTCAAGGGGTCGCTGAACGGGATGTATGGAGGTGCAGGACACTGTACAACCTTGCAGAAGGGAAAGGAATCATTCCACTGTTGAGACGGCAAGCATTTCAGTACAGAGGAGCCATGCAAAACATAACCCTCTTTGCAGGAGAACTTTACAACACCAACTTGGTTAGTCACTTCCCTCAAGACCAGATGGTTTTCTGCCAAGGGTGGTTCTGGACATTTTGTTGGCACACACTTTGGGCTTTGCTTTTTGTTCCATTTCCCAGACTTCTGACACGTCCAAGAGACATCTCCAATCAGCTCGTAGCCTTCATCACAGAAAAACTCAACTTTGGAGCCCAAGTCAAAGGTTTCTCCTTTGGAGTAGCCATGTTGGATGGGTGGTGGCTTTCCACAGCTGAGGGGAACGCACTGAGGAGGTGATTCACTGTACCACTGCCGATTGGCTTGGCAGATAAACAGCGAGCTCCCAACCAGGTGGTAGCCAGACTTGCACTGATAATTGGCCTGATTCTCGAAGAAGCGTCCAGTTGTTTCCTGTAAAACAGATGAGACATGGACATATCTGAAATGAAGATGCACGACAGGCACACAGGGAGAGTGATACTTGTGTTTTCTCAGTCTAGATTCTAGCTGAATCCCAGGCAGCGGTCAAGGCTGTCTGCAAAGAAACGAATGTAAGTAACAGACAGAGCATGTCTTGCCTCAAATACTGCACTCTGCTGTCAGGAAATCTGAACACAACATCAGAAGAAAAGAGAAAACCCAAAGCCTAAAAGGCAAATCTAGAAAGTATTTCCTCCTGCTTTCTCCCTTCCTGACCTTTAAGGTCAAAAGTTATGCAGACAGGAAGACAGAAAAGAAACATATTGGGAGAAGCTGCTAGGAAACTATTAGCCTATTGCTGTTCTGGTTCTTTAGCCTACAGGTGTATTCAAGGCTGGAGCCTTCAGGCGTACTACCAGGAGACTTTTATAAGTGCCACATGTGCTGTTGGAGGGTCCTGAGCAGGCAGCTGAGAAGCTCCTCAAAGTTGCAGGCTGAGCTCTGAATGCAATATTAAAAAATGTCTCTAACAGAAGGAGTATCTGGAGGAGTAACCCTGCTTAGGCGAGACAACACAGAGTGATATACATTGTTTAGAAGACATATCTCTGTGGGAGTCTGAACAAAAATTGTTGCTATAGCTGATGAAAGCTCATGTAGGAATTGGGATGCCCCAAAAAAAACAGTTTTTAAAAAATGTAGACTACCTGGTGGCTAGATTTAAGGAAGGAGGGGAAAAGTTCAGAAGAAAAATGCTTAAGAAATTCTAAACTGAATCTTTACAATAACAGTTTATTCTTCCTTGCCACAGTATTACCCTCATGCACCAAAGCACAACACAGATTGAGTAGTTTTTACAGCTTTGGGCTGCCACAAGGAGATCTTTAATTTTAGGCGTTGTTGCAATGTAATTTGACAGAAAAAGGACAAGTTCTGACCTCAGTAAAGAAATGTTCTTGCATCCAAAGCAGAGAAACTATCCCAAAGTGATGTATCTATTTCAAATTAGGATATTTTTCACAGCAGTAAAAAGAGCAAGGCTTGTGAACTGGCAATAGTACTTCATACATCTCCAGATGGCTCTTGGAAATCCACACATGGACTGAACAAGTGAAGAGTGAGGTATCAAGGAAATCAATTGATTGTAATACTATGCCCCGAGTTTCCTAACTGAAAACCCATTTTATGATAGGAAATACCATGGAAGTGTCTGTGTTTTTTAAACATGATTCTTCTACAAATCCTCCCATTTTTCCCTTTGCTTATTTGTTCCATCCAGTCACATCTTTCCACAATTTTAACAGCAAAACGAAAAAGAAGAGAAAAAAAAACAACACAGCATCAATTATGAAGACATTCAGTTTGCTATGCTACCAGGCAGATGAGAAAACTCATTTTATACCTTAATAAAGCCATTCTCAAGCTGGGGTGGTTCTCCACAGGACACGGGGTGGCATGTGGGCAAATTGCCACTCCAGTTGCCGGTGGCCTCACAGGTCCGCTTCTTCTCCCCCTTGATGTAAAAGCCCTTGTTGCAGCTGTAAGCCACCACTGCTCCAAAGCTGTAGTTGGCCCCACTGGCATAGCCATTGGCAATGTGGGGAGGTTCTCCACAGCGAACTGGGATGCACTGGATGCTCAAAGGAGAAGGATTCCAGAGACCCCCTCGAAGGCACTCAATTTTGGCTGAAGTGTTCAGGACGAAGCCTTCCATGCACTTGAAACTCACGATGGAGCCAGCTGCGAACCTGGCTTTACTGACGGACTCCAGGATGCTGTATGAGACAGTGGACGGCTTTTCACAGAAATCAGCTATGCAGTGGGGCATCTTCTTGCCCTCTGGAGGCACCCACTTCCCTTCTGCATTGCAAAGCAGCTGAGAGTTATCGGCCAGGCTGTAGCCATCTGAGCAGAAGTAATAAGCTGTATCACCAAAGAGGCGGTGGGCTCTCTGCGGCGATGCGTTTTCCACATGGGGTGGTTCATCACAGGATACTGCCAGGCACTGCTGGTGGTTCACGCTCCACTCACCACTGGCTAAGCACTCTATGGTTGCAGGGCCATCTAATGTGTAACTGTGGATAAGGAAACCACACAGGGAGTCAAAAAAGCAAGTATTGTCAAATGTATAGTATCCTGAAGTCCCCACAGAACAAGTTAGCTAGCACCCTAGAAGACAGATAGGTTGCTTTACAGCAGCCGTTTCGAACATAAAATCTCAAAGCCAACATGTCCACAGGTGAGGTATCACAATAAGGGAGAACCCAGAAGACCTTGAGCATAATGCTCTTCTCTGGTCTGTCCATCTGATTACCATTCCTGAACTTCCATTTTGATTAAAACTTTGATATTACAGCAAACCTAGTATTGTGCTGTGATGGCTGTCCACCCCTCAAAGAAACTATCCCACTCAGAAATTATTCCTCTCTAGCAGGACTGAAGGGAGGAGGAAGAGATGAAAAGCCCATAAGTCTTTTGGATTCCTGTATCAGCTGTATCAATCAATTTTCACACTTGAAAACAATAAGAAGCTCCTCAGCGAGTTACCTAGAAGTGCTGTTGCTAATGATGCACGTAGTAATTTTGTAACAACTTCTTCCTAAAAAAACATCGTAGAAACTGATATAAAAGCAAATATTTTTAGTCCTGATTAAAAAAAAAAAAAAATTATAATGAAGTTCTACTGTGTGATTACTCTGAATGCAGTTATGTTTCTTTACTCTGTCTCTGGGATGCAGTGACAGGCATTATTCCCTGCTGCTCATCAACTAATTTAAATTCCTGCTGCTTAAACATGCAATATGTTATCTTTGACCATCTTTTTGCTAAGTTTTACGTTTTCTGTAGTGTCTCATGAAAAATGAAGAAACAATATCTATTCCAAAGGTCCCAATAACTCCAGCTGCAGGCTGGGAACCGGTTGTTCAGATTTTGACGGCAACTTCTGTAAAAGTGTTTTGTCTTGCCTGCAGGATATGTTTTCAGAGCCCTGTGACTGGATTCCAGAGAAATAGCCTATTATGTGCCAATGCTTAATATTATCCACTCTATCAATTGTCACACAGACAGCAGTGACCCTCTTTAAATGCTGATATCCTATCCTATTTAAAATACTTGCACAGGGAAAAGAAGCGGCTTTTTGAATCTTAATAAGGCCAAGAAAAAAGAGTAAGGAGGATTTATTTCAATGGTGTTTCAAATAATATTGCGAAACTAGTTTAAAAGAAAAAATGCCGTTGCACTAATCTACCTTTTTTCATCAAGAAGCACAAAATCCTCCAGTTGCTTAAGGCCTGACCTTGCAAAAGCTCTTCATATGTACTCTGCCTTTTGGACAGAAAAGTTTCAAGAAATTCAATGCGGCTGCTCACAGGCCGTAAAGATACACTGTGCTAAGGTTCTTCCAGGATCAGAGGCCAGCATTACACTCATGCTAGACCACCGAAGTGGAGCCATGTTTTTGATACAATTGTGCCTGAAAAGGTCACTACACTGCATAGATGGAAATCAAGAAAAATCATGCACCTCAATAAAGGAGCAGAGTTTTAAGTAAGCAGAGTTTAGAACACCAGAACACTTGTGTTAGTTCTCAAAAGGAAACAAATAGAATTCTTACAGTGTGACGAGACATGGGGAATTCTTTGTGACCACAGCCTTGAGTTTACCAGAGAAGGACTAGTCCAAGAGACTGATCTATCATGCCCTCTGAATCCTCTCCATTCTTCTTTTCTGGGGTGTATTCAGCTGATGTGGAGCTGACCACTTTAGGAAATGCCTTGGTGTCCCATGCTAACCTGCCAGCCCACAAAACGTCTCCTTCACATTTAATTTCCAGAAAGTCACGACAGGAGAAGTGAAAATGAATTCATGTGCAGTTATGAAGTCATGAAGCAACAGAGCACACAGCTTTGCCAGTAAGCGTGCGAGGCCTGCACCAGTTTTACTTGTCCTGTGTATTAGTCCAGTAGTAAGAATATACATACCCTTCCTTACATGTGTAAGAGACAGTGCTTCCAAATGTAAAGTTATTTCCATTTATGATCGCATCTTTGATGGCAGGAGGGGATCCACAAGAGACAATGCTGCAAGCTGGCGGTGTGCTGTTCCAGTTCCCTGAAGATGCACAGACAAGTACGGAGGGTCCCTGAAGGCTGAGACACGAAGATCATTATTAAGACTGCTGTTTCAGGCTGTGTGAGAAACAGAGAGAGCAAGAGGTGCTTTGCTTCTCACTGATTTCCTGGCCTCAGTGAAGCCAAAGGGAGTCTGACTTCAGCAGAGGCCAGAATCTCCAATTCATGAAAACACACTGCTGATGCTCTCAGAAAAGCTGATTTTCAGGTATTTTGAGGAGAAAGCTGGTGGAATTCATGTGGGGCCTCAATGCACTCTGCAGACACACATATTTACTTCTGCTGCAGCTTTGTCCATTTTTGAGCTACGAAAGGTCATGGAGTGCTTAAATGTTTACTTAAGCTTAAAGATTCACTTGTATACCACCAACACCATGCCTATCTTGAGAGTTGCAACCAGGCTTAAGTCTGAGACCTGATTCACTCATGGACTTAAACACTTAACTGCAGCCTAATAAAAATGTGTTTCTGATATATTTGCTTACAAATGTAAAACAGAATAAAAGCCTAAAACAAGTAACTACTGCAGAGCTTTCAAGGAGTAAACGGGGAAATTCCAAAAGATTCTTTCACCAAAGGCATTGTAAAACAATACTAAACATAATACTGCATATGCTCCAAAGCTAATTAGGTGAATGATAAATTAAAGACAATGATAATGATAAATTAAAGATTAGAGACAAATGAGAGCTTCAAAAATAATGAGAATTGATTTCCAAATATTCAAAATATGTGTTAAGAGTTTAATGGTAAAAATGAAAATGTTGTTTATACATACATATGTATGTGTGCATGGAAGATACTGAATGGCCTTCTTGAATTTCTCCTATTGAGTATGAAAAACAGGAATTACTTCCAATATATAAATATTTTTATTTTTTCTTTTAGTTCTCTATCTTTCTGAGCAATCATCCCAGCCTTGTCTATTCCAGATGTAAGTTAGATCTTTCAGAAATTTTTTTACATGCAAAGGCATGCTGCCTGCATTTGATTCAGGAATGTTTCTGCATTTACCTGTATCCATTGTCACAGGTGTATGACACAGAGGAAAGGTAGGTTGTGCCAGTAAGTGTGTATTTTCCATTGCTGATATTCTGTGGGCTAGGACACGTCACCATTTCACAGGAGGGGGGAGGAAGATTCCAAACGCCACTAGCAAGGCACAGAATTTCCTGTTCACCCACTAAGCTGTACCCATCATTGCATCTGTGTGAGAAGAAAATAAGTGTTATCAAATGCAGAGCCTTTTATGCACAACCTCATTGGCCACCCCTTTCACACCCCTTCATCCACATCCTCATATGCTAGTTTTCTCTGTAGTACAGAGAATTAGCACAGCAGTAAACATTCAGCTTTGCTAGTGAACAGCCACAGCTATAAACAAATGTCTTTCCATTACTTTAATATCATCTTCGTCCTCCCCATTTATTTCAACCACTCTCTGAATTTAGATAAACTCTCATTTGTTGCCAGATGCTCAGTCATTAATAAAGCACTTCAAATATACTGAATTCGTACCTGTATATCACCTTACTGCGGTACGTAAAATTTGAGCCCAAAATGACACCGTTCTCTGGAATAACTGGACCTCCACAGGATATAGCTTTAAAAAGACAGGATCACAAGAGAGGTTGATACAACACAAATCAAAAACGACGTCAGGATTTTCTTCTTTTTTTACTAAATAGGCTTGAAGAGATCTAAAGCTCTTGAAAACAGTGTGTTCTTGGCTAAGCTATAACTGACATGTAGGGCTCTTTATTTGTCTTCACCTTGTGGAGAAATTTGACTAACTGGAAATTGGCAGTTGGAAATGTTCCAAAACCCACATGCTTTACCATCAAGAGGACTCCATCTCTTCCTATGGAAAAAACCCTTTTGGTTTGTTCTTTGCCACCCCTTCCTTTTGCCCTGTTGTTTCACCTTATTTGTTCTGTTTCTCTAAAACTATTTCCACAATTATGCCATGTATATGTATGTGCAGTAGCCTGTCCTCCCTGGATGCTTTTTATCCACTGAAATACTGTTAATGATCTTTAAGATATTAAGTTTCCACAAGTTCCTTGAAAACAGGAGGCTGCTTGGAGAAGAAAGACAGTTTTAAAGCTTACATTAAGAGAAAGACATGAGTCTACACCTTTGTCACTTCGGAGAATCTGTGTAAGAGTGCCACTGTGAACATGACAACTGTCAGAAAAGCTTCAGCTGGTGCTTATATCTTTAAAGACAATAGAGACTTCAGCCTTGTGACCCAAGACTGTTGGGACAAGGTTGCATTAGCTGTCAAGGTCTCTGAAGTCTCTCAACTCTCTAGTCTCTTCTCCTTCCAACTCTATCATAATGCATGTTACAATCAGCATTCTCCCCAGTAACTACACCTTCACAATATGGTATTGGGTGGCTCCACTGTCCAGACTCCATGCATGTAAGTTTAGTCACTCCTGTCAGCTGAAACCCTTCTTCACAGGAAAATGTTACTTCACTGCCAACACTGTAAATGTCCCCGTACAAACGTCCATTCGCTGGGTTTCCTGGATTACGGCACTTCACCGGTTCTGAGGAAGAAGAGAGAAAACTATTAATAACATCACTAAGTACCAGGTTTTATGAACAAGTTACAGGAGATATCCTTGGGAATCTTCTGAAAGTAGGAAAGACAAATGTGGAAAATACCTACAAGCAACTTACAGGCTTGCCAGCTTTTCCCTGTTCTGTATGTAAGTGACAGAAACTGAAGACTCATGCAAGTAAGCTAATCTTGATAACAGCCCTCTGTAACTGAGTTTGCATTCACAGTATGAGCACTATGGCTGCTTGCATTCATTGTCAGAAACAAATGCATCTTGCAGCCATTTTTCCCCCTGCGAGAGAAAGCCCAGTCCAGCATGTCCAGCCCTCAACTTCAAATCAGCTCAGACACCTTTTATGCCAACTTATGCCAATGTTTTGCAGTCTTTACACAAAGCCACCTTGCTTAGTGTTTCCAGAGGCAGCTCAAACCTGACTCAAATGCCTGCATTTAAATATTTCTTCATCACACTTCATTGCAGCCTGATTCAGGCCAAATTGATTTGGACATGAGAACATGCTTGCTCTTGTACCTCCCTCCTATCAATTACTGGCAACAGTAATTTGAATAATTATAAATTATTCAGTTATTGAAATAATTGAAGTCAGTCTTCTTCACAGCAGAAGACAGGATACTAGCCCATACAGACTCTTGGAAGGCTAGCCTGATGTTTTTCTTTCTCATACCTGCACATTTTTTACCATCTCCTTTGTAAGGAGGGATGCAAGTGCAAACATAGGATCCATTTGTGTTAAGACAAGACGCGTGCTCGTCACAGTCTGATCCAACAGCACATTCATCAACATCTACAAAAAAGAAACATAATGATGTCTCTAGGGTGGTAATTGTAATATACATCTGCTTCAAACACGTCTCACTAATCAACAAGAGGAATCAGTTTAGTTAGAATAATGAAAAATCACTCAACTCAATCACAGTTTTGATGTACTAGTAATAAGATTTAATCTTTAAATTAGTGTTTACATTTCCAGTTAATTTACTATAAAATACTGTAAAAGTGAGAAAACGGAAGACAAATCCCCATTATCCTTCAGTCAATACTTTCACAAAAAGTACCTTATTTCCAGGTAGGGAACTCATGTGCAGACATTGTAACTCACGTTGCTATTGTCTACCAGTTTTGACAGACACTAATTTAATGACTTTGCATTAAATACTTACTCGGGAAAACCTCTACACCTCAAACTTCCCAACTGCTTAGCCAATATGGGAAACTTTTTGAACATAAAATACAAGCAAAGCCCCATCTTTGCTACAGAGAATTACACTAGATTAGGAAAGAGAAGAACCCGCAGTTGCCAGAAAAAGGTAAGATTAGCTCAAAGCATATCAGTTATTATAATTATCTATTTATAAGATAACAATGCCTAGAAATGTCAACCAATAATTTATGCTTCAAGTCACTTGGTACTGTACAGCTGAAAATATCCCTGGCTCCAGATTACTTCATATCAGCTTTCAAATCCTGACTGAGCAGAAGCGTTCTTGGTATGTAAACAATGAGTAATAAATTGCAAGGATCAATTTCAAAGTATCTCATTGAAAAATGCTGGCATGAGGGATTATTCCCCATATAAATCAGACCATTAAGAGAGAGAACAATTCTTCATTTCTAAGCTCTGCTACAGGACAGCTGTTGAACTAGGTACAGTATACAAACACATAGCTGGAGTTCTTTGCCTACTTCCAGGCAAAAAAAAGCAACTCAGTTAAAAAAGCAACAAGATCTTCTGAATTGGTGTGCTCATTCCTCACTGCTGAATGAGCCAGCAGGAAAGAACCTGACAATGCTTTGAAAAGAAAGGGAGTTTCTCTCTGACATGCAGGTTAAAAATGGCTCCTTTAAATCAAAACAGTTGCCAATTATGCAAATATCAAGAGAATGCAAAGTGCTACCGCAGCAGAAATGGAATGACTGCTCCTCAGTAATGTCTTGTAAAGGCAAGGCAAAGCCCAGTGGAAGGACACTATGAATCAGATCTGTAAAAGCAAAAGGAATGCCCTAGAGTTGTATCATGCTTTGTTAGCACCTGTCTGGAGTGTGAATAAAAAAGGTAAAGTATGGGACAGGGTTTTCATTTCATTTATTTATTTTTTTCTTTTTTCTTTTTTTTTTCCATTTTCCATGTCTATTCTGCTTTATCAGAGAGAAGACAAGATAGAAGGTGGGGCACAGGGCACTTCCTTCCCAAATTAGTCTCTATACTGCACAGATGCTGAACTACATGGACAGCCTTGCAGCATTTGTTTTGTGCCTGCTCATGTTTAGACCTTTGTATAAAGTGCAAAGGTGAATAGCAAAGAGAGGAATGACAGTCTGGATGGTCTGTTCAGAGGTTCTGGAGGAGTCTTGATGAACAAGATTCTATAAAACAAGATGGATCCTACTCCAAAGTGAATTTTGGCAGAACTAAGAGGCTGTTCATTTTGCTTTTGCTCATCTTGACTGAAAAAAATAAATATTCTGTACCTACATGTTTAGGAAAAACAACCAGGCAAATCAAACATAAATGCCTTGCCAGGTTATTACCCCGCAATTCACACGTTAAGCATGACCAAGACAGAAGTAACCTGAGTACAGCTAGCTAGGGGATTCCAGCAGGGATCTGCTGGAGACATTGCCCTACCACCAGCCCTCTGTATGCAGTACCGTGCTGGTCTCTCACCTTTCAGTTCCTGTAGCTGCATCTGGTACAACAGATCCAGCTGACCAGGAAGTAAGTTATGGTGTGGCAATTATGTGAACTGTGTCCGTAACTGCACTCCCAACCTTCTTAATGCTGCAGCTGCTTGCTGACAGGCATGCTGAAGTGCAGGGAAATGCACAGGTTAGTAGCAAAGAATGCAACGACTCCAGGGCTAAATGAACCTGGAAGGAGAGAGGCTGGGAGTGCAATGCAGGCTTATTAGGTAGGAAGCACAGGATTTGGGTCTTACAAGGGGACTGAGAAAGAAAGGTGCCAGATGGGGGCCTGTTTTGACGTGCTGAGCACAGGATTTCAAAAATGTGAGTATTTTGGAGTGTAATTTCTGAGATTCTGGCTAGCTTTCACAATTTCAGAATGAAATCCCACCCAAACCCAAAGGCATAGAAGTGCAAGATTGCCAGCCCATGCAGCCATATGTATGGCATGTCTCACCAAGGCAAGACGGTGAAATGCTGCTCCAGCTCCCATTGTCCTTGCAGAACATCTCGAAGTCGCCCAGCAAATAGTAGCCATTGTTGCACTGATAGGTAATGGTACTGCCAGCAAAGAAGTCCTCAGCTGCATAACCACCATTTTCTAAAGGTGGAGGCACTCCACAGCTGATTCCTGCAATGTGAGTGAAAAAAGGGCACAGGTCAACTTCAGAATAATTCCACATCAGAGCCACCACCAGAGAAATTTTCTATGCAACAACTGTGGAATCCCATCCACAAGGAGGCCCCACATTTTTCTGAGGTAGCTAATTGATTCCAGGTCAGTGGAGGGCCTTCATTTTTTCTCTGACAGAGACTGAGCGGGACTCTCCAGCTCCTGCTGCTCTGCTAGTTCTGGAAAAGCCATCTGTGACTAGTATCTGAGCAGATGCCTTTCAGTCCCAAGACACTTCTCCTGATAACCAACGATCCTTGGTGAGTTTTGAGGAGAAAGGAAAATTAAGTTTGCATGGAGGTTCCTAGCGTTTCCCTTCACTGAAAAACAATCTCAGTGTTACTGTGTTTGAGCACCGCAAAACTAGCTATGACGGAGAGATGGGAACTGACCTCACAACCCTTGGAATCACTCTGACTTTGACTATAGTAAATAATCCCTGCTGATCCCAGCTGTGCCAGCAGAAGGTGTCACTGTACGTGGCTGCTGGAGGCTGCTACTTATTCTAGCAGAGCTGCTTGAATCTTCATTTCAATTAAGCTGACATGTACTTATTCCAGTGGTTACACAGCCCGTTGTTGTAACCACAGGGACTGTAGCAATTCCTTGCTCCCCAGGCATTTGTAAGGATCACACAGTACGACAGTGTGAGTGTTTAGAGCCCATGGTATTGGAAGCCAAGTACTTGATGCAGAGGGACAGAATGGAAGAGCCTGTAGCAAAGACAGGCTGTCAGTGGATGTGGACCTGTGGATTTGGGGGGGTGTGGTAGCAGAAGGAGGAACAGGATCCTGGTGGGTGAAGGCAATGATTACAATGAGCTGGCTACAACCAGTAAAAGAATCTTTTCTGACTAGGCCTGTACCACACTGTCCACTATAGATTTTGTGGTTCTTTATGCAGGAAATACCTATCTTCATCCCACTTTCATTAATCAGGTACTCAGGGAACAGGCTGAGAAAGGTGAGCTGGGCCCTCATTCACTCAGCATACTTGTGGCAGGTCTGTTCTAAGCTCTGTGCTCAATGGGGAAAACTGCCTGGCCCAATACAGAGACTGGATGACAACACTAACAGGGTTCTGGTGCCTTGTCATTGGTAACACACCAAGAGAAAGCAAAGCTGTCTCTGCCAGAGAAATTATGCTTTAGTGAAAAGGGCTTGCTTTTGGGTATATCTCCAAACGTATGCTATTTTGGCAGAACAGGAGACAGATCCTGTATTTGTGCTATGAACAGCTGAATGAAGGGGAAACAAGAAAACCACATAAAACCTAGACCAATCTATTTTAAGGTGTTTTTGACAAATTTGATGATTTTTCATCAAATTGCTGAGTAGTTTTGGGATCACGCAATACCTACTTCTGCAGTTAACTTACGGTTCTGCTGAAATGAGAAATACAGTCAGCTCCACTGTATGCAACTACAGTCACTGGTACAGTCATAGAAGAGGAGAACACAGAAAGGAGACAACAGGACTAGGAAAGCAGGAAACAAAGAAGCTTGGCAACCTAAATGTATGTGGCAGAAATCTTAGCAGAATTTCTTAGCAGAAATCTTGCAAGTGCTGGAGTACCTCTAAGTGCTGACAGAAATACCTGTTGCCTTTTAAGAAACTACTCTATAACACACTAATGCAAAAGCTTTTATTTCAAACCAGACATTCTCAGTGACACTTAAAGTTCAGATACTCTAGCATTTCCTATGTATCTTCCACATTCCTGGTGCCACAGGATAGGCAAGCTCAGGTAATCAGTTTGCTAATCCAGATGGACTCATTTCCGCCACAGTCATTAGAAACTGACAGAAAAGTTGGCAGAATCAGATGGCAGTATAGTTCCTGCTCAGTAAAAATTGAGTTTAGCTTTAAGCATGTATGATGATATCATATCATACATATTGTATCATACATATGATATCAGACAGATATCATCTGTAACATGGATGGTTTCAACCATATCACAGCCGAAGGGATAAACAAGCCCCGAACAGTGATAGGGTCTAAACAGAAATTCATGTTTCCTAACCCTGCCAGCCCACTGAAACAACTCACTTTCACAGCGTGGAAAAGGCCGTGTCCACTGTCCCATGTTAAGGCAGTGTTGAACAGAGTTTCCCACTATCTGGAAGCCTGGGTCACAGGAAAGGCTTACTTTTGACCCTGGCTTTAAATCAGATGAAGAGGCACGCAGATGTGGTATGGATCCTTGCAAAGATGGACAGTCTGTGGACAAAACACAGGCATACAGTAAGAGATGCAGCTATGTGCTGAAAGGAATACATTTGTTAATTGACTGTTGATCTTGTATAAATTTATCCAGGAGGAAATTTGGGGAATTGTTATGCTAAGCTACATCCTACTTGGACGTAACCTTTCAAAAAGTTTTGGAATCATCAAAATACAACATCAGGAAAGGAATTGGTAGGAAAAAAGGTGAGGAGGCAGCAGGTACTTTAATACTGTCCAATTATTTTTATAAGAAAAGACAAGAAAAACTTCCTTCTGACCGAACAACATCTTCACTCTTCCCCTATCTCAGTTCAGGAAATAATAAATCTCTGTCAGAGATTCCAATGAACTTTTGTTACAAAACCCTGGAATTTGAGGAATGAAGGACTGAATGTTCCAACTGTTAAGTTATCAAAATAATTTATTCAAGGTTAGTAGGGCAAAGGCTGCAAGCTAGCATATTTAACTTCAAGAAATAGTCTTACAAGATTGTTCAGATGAAAGGGGTTCTAGTAAATAAAGTTCTAACCAGCACAAAAGATACTCTTGTAATCTATCTTCACTCTTCCAACAACTCCTGGAAGGAAATCTGGCCAGGCTAGTATATTTCCTTTTTGGAGATCTTCTGGACAGGACGTAGCCAGAGATTTTACCTATGGATTTAAAACAGATGGTTAGGCGCTGATTAAAGAACATGTAGGAAAAGACTGTTAAAAAGAAATACCCTCCATGTCTGCATGCAACATGTGAACAAATTATTGAATGAGTAATGTTCTTCCCTCCTAGCACAAGAGGCCTTTGATTGAACTAATTGTAATTCTCTACTTATAAGCCAGCTAGCTGGGGACAGGAATGTATGGAGGTAATAACTAATGGAATACTTGTCATACAAGCCAAGTATAAAACATGACTCTTGAAATACAACTGAGATTGTTAGTGTGAAAAAAAAGAAACGTTTTTATGTCACAGAAGAAGGTACATATAAGGATGCAACCTGAAGAGGAAACTTGATGTTTTAACAATTGTTAAAAAGGAGGCCATCTACGTTTATGTTCAGGGAGGCTTCTGCTATGTAGAAGCATTTTAAAACTTCTTATGAAAGTCCAGGGTTTTGAATTCACTGCATTACCTTTGCTCATTGTACCTCCAGGGGTAAAAAGGAAACATAGTCCCAGAGGGTAACCAGGATTAAGGTGTATTAGTGAGAAAGGAATATTTTCTTCAGCACCATGAAAAAAAGGAAGAGCAAAGAGGAACAACCCAGTGGCCTGGGTGCATCTCACTACAGCTTATCCATGAATACATGTAGTGTAGCTTCAGAGCACAGCTAGCTGGTTAAAACCCATGCGTGCCCAGTTCCTGATGAACAGCTGGGAAACTGCCTTTCTCAGTAGCCTAATTGGCTTCTGTCCAGTCTCCGCTGGATGAAATGAACTACCAAAAGCAGTGTACTATACTGCCTTTGTGAGAAGGTAAGGTATACCATGAGCCTCAGACTGAGTTATTCTCACATCACTCCTCTCCTGAACTCCAGTCAGGCTGATCAGGGTCTAAAGACAACTTAGCTGAAGAAGAGAGTTATGTGCTCTGTTTATACAGAGGCTATTTCAAGGATCTCACATCAACAGTCTGTGGTGATAGAAACAGTTACAACCAGGAGCTGCAAACAATCTGTGAGGAATTTGCAGGGAAAATTTTCCAGTGTGGGTCAGGCAGGTAAGGAAACTGTCTCTTCAAAGCTCTATAGAAGAGAATGTAGAGCTGGAAGGGACCTCACAGTTCATTAGGACAAGAGGGAATCGCCTCAAGTTGCACCAGGGGAGGTTCAGGTTGGAAATTAGGAGACATTTCTTCTCAGAAAGAGCAGTCAGGCATTGGAATGGGTTGCCCAGGGAGGTGGTGGAGTTATCATCCCTGGGGGTGTTTAAGGGAAGGCTGGATGTGGTGCTTAGAGACATAGTTTAGTGGGTGGTATTGGTGGTAGGGGATGGTTGGACCAGATGGTCTTGGAGGTCTTTTCCAACCTAATGTTTCTATGGTTTTATTCTAGGTTTCCATGATTAAAGACAATTCATATTTCTACTGCTGTCTACTCACCAATGAAACAACCAGTCTGTAGGTTTAGCTACAGAAAATAAATGGGCAAGTGGGTGAGCAATTAAAGTATACAAAGATCTTAATGAATGGACTTAGCCTTCCTGTTATTCACTGCACAACATATTCCCTCACCCCACTTTCCTTTACGGCCAAGAACAGGAAGGTAAGACTTAATGAGTAGTTCTAGCTGGCTAGTACAAAACTGATAATAGCAGAGATAATTATAGTGATTTAGTACTCCAGGTTTTAAAATGAATGAGGTAAAAACCTTACTGCAAGCTTACTTGGCTCAGTTCCCTGTCAGGTCACACACCTGTCTTTTCAGATAAACAAAAATACCACAAACGACAGGCAAGATTTTCTTCCTCACCATAGCTGTACTGCATTTTGAAGCAAACGGGAATTTTACCTAGCCTGTCAATAGCATTAAACAGAGGTGAACACCAAGAAAGACTCAGAAAATCCCACTTAAACTCTTCACAAGTGTGTCCTGTAAAATCGCATGTAAGTTCATTAGCTTCATAACTTCTGGTGCAAAAAACTCTAAAGATTTGGTTTGGCAATGCAACACATGATGACATCAAAGGCTAAGAGTAGTAGTAGTTGATTGCTAGGCAGTTATGAACCTAGCAGAAAGACAAAGTAGTAAATAAATGGACAAAGAAACAGAGAAGACATTTGGATGCTGTAAACAAAGATTTTGCTTTGCTTCTTTTCTATTTCCTGCTCTTTTCATTATTTATTATTGAGCCCCTTCCCCCATGAAATGCCCCTGACTTTGAACTTGGTCTTTGATATTCAAGTGTTACCAACAGATACATAATTTCTGACCTTCCAGACTGAAATACTAATGACCAGGAAGAGGTGATGGAGCACACTCTCATCAAGTTTGCAAAAATCAAACTAGTGGTGGTAGTCAGTATGTTCAACGGCAGAGATGAATTCGCAGGGGCCTCTACAGGTTGGAGGCGTGGGCCAACATGGACTATGTGAAATTGAACAAGAACAAATGGGAAAGACAAAAACCCTCTGAACGATACAAGTTGGGAAAAGCCTGGACAGCGAGCAGCTCTGTGGAAAAGGTCCTAGGCAGTCTGGCAGGCAGTGAGCTAAGCATGGAGCAGCTATGTGCCCTGGCAATAATGAGAACCAACAGCATAGTTGGCTGTGTGAACAGGATCACAGCCAGGAAGCAAGGGAGGGATTATTCCCTCTCCTCAGCACTTATTAGACAAGATCTGGAGTACTGAATCCCATTTTGGGCTCCACAGTACAAGGAAGACATTGACAAGCTGGTGCAAGTTCAGGGGAAGGCATCAAGAGTGCGATAAGCTGGAACATTTGAACTGTGAGAAGAGGCTGTGTGATGAAGGCTGCTTCAGCCTGGGACAGAGAAGGTTCTGGGGTACCTAACAGCAGCTCCTGGAGAGGTATGGGTGGTAATCAAGGAGACAGAATCACAGAATCATAGAATCATTTAGGCTGGGAGAGTGAAATAGTAGTCGTAAATTGAAGTGTGACATCCCAGGTGGATTTAAAGAAAAAATATTCACTCTGTGGATGATTGAGCACTGCGACTTGTCTCTCAGAAAGGTTGTGGGATCACCATCCTTGAAGACATCTTTTGTTCCACACTGTTTTTTTAATTCTGTGTAAGTTTAGTTCCAAACCTGTATTTTTGGTACCTGAGTAGAAGCAGTCTAATATTCAGTTCTACTGATCATTTGGACTTTTCCTGGGACAATGTAGCTAACAGGTTTTTCACGGTGTCTAATGCATTGACTGAAATCCTGATGCCTCCCCTCTGTAGATTTACCGTGCCTTTACACACAGCAGGATGAGGGAACTGAAACCAGTAAAACAGGCCCTGAGCTCATTTCATTGGGCCTCTCCCTTTCCTAATAAGATTACTAGTTTTTGTGTATGTCTTTTGTGTATTTCTCTTTCAAAGCCACTTAACACAGAAAGGCTCAGTCAAAATAGTAGGTTACTTCAGTGTTGATTTTACCATACCTACTCTTAAAGCTACTCATTGCACTAAGCACATTACACTAAGAGAGAGCTTCATCTGGTCCCCTCTGAATTCTGTGGGAACAGATGTTTGTCCAGTAAGCTAACTCTGAATGCCTTTTCAAATGTCCATCCTATGCTTAAGATTCCTCTGCTCAAACACTGAGGTAGGGACTTACCTGCTGTGGAGACAGGACATGGTCCCAAATATTGAGCTGGCTGATAGAACCCACAAAAGATTCAGCTGGGTTGAATCCTTCTCCTTTCTGATCTTGCTCTTGTCCCAGTACAAGTGCACCACCACCTAGAATCAGAGAGAATTGTAACAGTGTTAGGAAACACCACTTTACGGCTGCAATCCCCACAGGAAGATGAAACAACCAAACAAAACTTTTGTTGCCCTATGTTAATAAGACTATTATAGTATTGGTCTAAGAGACTGCTTCTAGCTCAGCATTCACTGTAACGTGTATTACAGGGCAACAGAAAATGCAATTTTGAGCAGGTGGGGCATATTTCACAGTGCTAGTTTGAACTTCCTGCTTTAAAGAAAGCTGAGGAAGTCAGGCAGAACAAATTTGATTCCAAACCCTCACACAGCTGATTACAGTCAGCATTCTGACATCCACACAAATTAAATTTTTCTCTCCTTGACCAACAATACAGATTATATGGATGTGTATTACATAAGTCACAGGAGTGTGTGGACCACGGGCAAAATGTAATTGAGCCTGCACACTTTTTTGGGTTATGTCTCTAAGATAACTCTAATGTGAAGTACAGGGACAAGCACAATGTGCACAGACTAAAATGCCTTTTTTTTCTTTTTTGATAAGGGAGTTTTAAAAAACTCTAAGTTTTGAATGTGGTGGTATGAAAACACTATTGAAAACAGTCTAACATCAGGCCTTTCACAGCTCTTTGATCCTGAAGATATTCCTTTTCATGTCTTCTGATATTACTGGGAAGACTGCTGACCACAATGAAAACAACGAAATAGCAAAAACCACCCTGTTAGAAAGACGTACAAACATAACTTTAAAAAGATGTCTGAGAGTAACGGGAAAAGGTTAATCTGATCAACTTTGAGAACACATTTTTAAGAGAAATGTCAGTTAACCTTCTTGTGTGAGAAACATATTCTCACCAAGCTATTCCGAAAACAGCTCAACACAGGCTCCTTTGTGGACTAAACTCTGAAAACCCCAATACAAGCTACCTACTACTTAACCCTAGAAATCCGTACTTGGCCTTCAGTAAGGCTGAGGGAACTGTCCTCATGAGCAAGAACAGTAAACAAGATCCCTGCCTAAATGTTGAAAACATCCTAAAAACACAAGAATAAACATTTATTTGGAGGTACAGAAAATTCTGCGATAAAAACAGAATAAAAGCAACAGATCTGGTGCAATATAAATAAATCATACCAGGAATTTTTAAGCCGACAGAGAGTCCAGTGCCTCCATCAGACAGCTTTCCATCAATGTACACTCTCCATGCCCCATCTGTGCATGTCCATGTGACTGCAATGTGATGCCAGTTACCATCATTCACTGCAGGACAGTCTGTGATCTTCTCTTTCCCATTTACGTAAAGAACCCAGCTGCATGGAAGGAAGTTGAAAGCAGACGCAATTGCATGAAGCAAATTGAAGAGCATGGCTAGTCCCACATGACTCAAAGAAATGTTATTTGCTAAACAAGATAACTTTGTCTTCATCACACAAGAAATCTCTCTTGAAATAATTGTGCTTTCTGAGAGAACTTGGAATTTACCACTATCACATGCAAAATAAAATGAAATGAAGTGATGTGTTCCTGTTCCAAAATGTGAAGACTCAAGTCACGGCTGCATAGTGGATTCCTAAAGTTGTCTCTTGAGTCAATCTCTGCTTTTGGCATCACGCTGCAAGTACCGTGAGTGCTAAGCTTCAATTTTATCCAATCATTGTTCCAATGTGTCATTTAAATATGATGTAAATGTAGTCCAGACAAAAATATTCTGCTTCTTAAACTTCACTGATTTCTTGCAATTACTCTTCTACTTGGCAACAAAGTAGGAGAAATCAAAACAATAGGGAAACTCCAGTTACATCCAGATTTTGGATGCAGGTTTTCCTATGCCAAGACAGGCAAAGCTGATATTCAGACTTTTGGCCTGTTTTTTTTTTTTTTTTTTTTTTAAATCAATTCAAGACATTTGTAAGCCACAGAAAAGCAGAATTGTGATTTACCCATTGTAGTCAGTCAGAAGAAATGCATTATCACTTCCGTTCTCCACTGCGTAAGAAATGGGAGTTCCATAGTTGGTGGTGTCAGTGGACTTCATCCAGAATGTACAGGTGATGTCACCAAGCGATGGGAAAACACCATCAAGAATGACATACCCGTAGATACCAGAGACTTCAAAATCAAGATTGAAACCAGAGGACTGTTCTGCAACAAAGACAAACAGCTTTCAGAGCTCCATTCCTGAAAACACAGAGACAGTATTGAATTGATTCTAACCAAATGTAATAAAATGAACACATCTACAAAAATTATTCCTTTTAAATTGGTCAGAACTAGAAAGAATGTACAGCAGTTTAGCATCAGCCAGCATACTGAGTTTTCCAAGGCTAAACAGAACAAAGGATTTGAAGAAACACAACTGAAAATGAAGCTGATAATCTAAAAAAGAATAAACATGAACCCTGCACAGCACTGGATATGCTTTTCAGCCATCTGCCAATGAACTGACATATCCATCTGCCATCCAGCAACCCAAAGGGGTGATCAGCTGGTGCCACTTCACCCACAGGAGTCAATATAAATAAAAAAACACAACAAGATTTCTATTGTTTTGAACCGAAATACTGATACAGAACAACAATTCTGTGCTGCTCACAGTCAATGCAGAGTGGCATGTGTTATCAGAATACTACATGAAAATATACCATCTGGAGCTCTCCTGAAAGCTGGGTGCTATTTAAACTCAAACATAGGATGTTGTCTAAAAGACCTGTATTGTCCTCTACTGTCTCTGTAAAACCAACACAGTTCCTCAACTTCTGTTTAAAAAGTCACCAACTAGTGTAACAGTACAATTTTAATTGTTTGACTCAAAGACAAATGGAGTTGAGCCTTGTGGTTGTGTAGTGTAACTCCACCAATAACCAGGCGGAAATTGCACCAGGTGTTATCAATTTTGGCTGACTGTAGGGAACTTCTAAAACTGAGACTACCAGACCCTAATCTCTAGCTCTATGATGCAAAGTCCTACATAAAATACAAGAAACATAAAGAGCTCATTAACTAAAACACACAGAGCAAACACAAATTACATTTGACAGACCAACTGGGTTGCAAAATGGTAGACCTGGGCCTTAGAAAAGAGAAATTCATACAGATATGACTTAGCACACATGGTGTTACTTGTCTGCAATTACATTTATTAGCACTGCAGTCACACAGGTTCCACTCAGCCTTTCAGAGTCCCACCACCCTATCTGCTTTCTGGGAAAGCTGTATGAAATCAGTTCAGTCAGTGCAAATCTTGCCCAGAGACTTAGTCAAGCCACCTTTTTCTGACACTTGGTCCTGTGTACCTGTTTCACACCTGCTGCCTGTAAAGCCAGGGGGACATTTACAAACGTACGAGTTCAAGGCATCCACACAGGTGGCTTGGTTTAAGCAGGGACTGGAGTCACAGTCATTGATGTTCACTTCACAGTTTGGTCCTGTGTACCCTGTCACACACAGACACCTGTGGAGGAGAAGAAAAGCACACTTCAAATGTGCCTGCTGTAATTACAAGAAAATGTGGACGTGAGGCCAGGTCTGCCAATGGGAATGGCATATATTGAAAAATCAGCAGAAGAGATATTGCAGAATTAACAGTTTTGTTTTAGTTGTTCCCTTTAAGTATGTTAGTATGCTATAAGCAGATTGGACTGCACCAATTTAGCTCTTAATAGGGACAATACAATATTTAAATACAGTGTCTGCATTTCTTCATATGAAATTGGGAGATGCAGTCATTGAATTCCTATGAGTGAAGCATGCCTTCTAGAGTCCATAGAATTATAGGTCAGAGGCATTTGACTTTGCAGGCACAGAACTACTTACACTGAGGGAAAACCAGGATATCTGAAAGGCACCAAACATTCTGGGACTTCAGGGAGGGAAAGACTTGTTAAACCCAGACAGCAACAGCTGTCTCTACAGGGATCCAGGATGTGACATTCTTATTGGTATTCATAACTTCTGATCTAAGTTCAGATACCCAAAAGCATACAGAAGTATTTGGAAGATTCTATCAGCGTTAATGTGTTAGTATTTTCACCTCTTTATTCCTAGCATGTATATCTCTCCCTGTCATTCAGGCTCCAGAAAAGTAGTATTACCAGATAACATAACCTGTCACTACCTATTCTAGTGGAAAGAAAGACAAGTGAGGTTTGGGAAAGTGGATTTTTTTGGGGAATAACAATATTCACACCTGTTCTGGTTCTGGCTGAAACAGAGTTAATTTTCTTCCTAGTAGCTGGTATTGTGCTGTGTTTTGGACTTAGGATGAGAACCATGCTGATAGCACGCTGAGGTTTAGTTGTTGCAGAGC
The DNA here is from genome assembly GCF_964211835.1 of Anser anser. Taxonomy (NCBI): domain Eukaryota; kingdom Metazoa; phylum Chordata; class Aves; order Anseriformes; family Anatidae; genus Anser; species Anser anser. The sequence goes on from NC_139723.1 coordinate 12,251,329, forward strand.
AGTGCAACTACAGAGCCAAGAGCTTTCCAGCTTCTCGTGCTGTCCCACCAGTGAGGAGGCTGGGTGTGCACAAAGGAGCCTGGAGGGCACACATCCAGGACAGCTGGACCCAGGGATGTCCCTCAGCATGTGGCATCATGTGGGACAATAAAACTGGGGAGAAAGAAGGAGGAAGCACAGGATGTTCACGGTTATGGTTTTTGTCTTCCCAAGAAACCTTCATGTGGGATGAAGCCCTCCTTTCCTGGAACTGGCTGAACATCTGCCTGTCAACAGGAAGCAGTGAATGGACTCCTTACATTGCTTTGTTTGCTCCTGCAGCTTTTGCTTTACCTATCAAATTGTCTTTATCTTAAGCCATGAGTCTTTGCACTTCTTCCTTTCTTATTTTCTTCTCTATCCCACTGAGGGAAAGTGAGCAAGCAGTTGCAGTGGGCTTAGCTGCTGCTCAGGGTTAAATCACAATGAACCTTTCACACTCTACCATATTACTATCCCAACATGCTTATACATCGAACCGCCTATTTTCTTTGCTGCCTTCCTTGGAATTAAAGGGTAGGGATGCTAGGATTTATTTGTTTCCCTTTTAAAATCTCCTTTTAGTTGATCAAACTGCCAAATCCCTTGCTGAAATCTAAGAAGTCCAAAACACCACGACAGATCTGACTTTCCACACTGACGATCATGTCAATCATCTGTTTTTCACCTGAAGCTGTTGATACCATCTCTGCACGTAGCCCCATTCCTACAGGGTCTGCTGAGACACTCATCGATGTTTCTTTCACACAAGACACCAGTAAAACCTGGGAGGCACTTGCAGTAGAAACTGCCAACTCGATCTTCACAAATAGCTCTGTTAAGACACGGGTTTGAAAGGCATTCATTGACCTCGGTTTCACAGTGAGCACCTGAGAAGAAAAGAACAAAGTAATAGCTCCACTTTGATTTAACCTGAGAAAGATCACTGACCCCTCCCTGGTTTCTAAGGACTGCTGCCTGTTTTCTGGGAAACAGCAGACACCACAGTAGCTACCAGGATTGGGTTTTACTCCATTAACTGAGGTAAAGCAGGCATAGAAGGGTTACAGGAAGCATCTTTGCATTTGTACACATTAACATTAATGTTGGGAATGTGAATGGATATTGCCCACTGTATGAGTAATTTGTGCTGAATAAGGAAATCATCATAGTAATTATTCTGATCAACTAATGAAAAACTACTACAAAAAACATTAAGCTGGAACCATAGCTCTCATGAGAGACATGAAAGCCTGACACACATGAATTAGAGATTTCTAGTGTAAAAAAGGCTTCATGTTGCAAGCACATAAGAATGAAGATACTACATGTGATTTTATAGTGGAGTTCTTTGGCAACATGACAATCAACAAATATATCTGGTTGTTACAGAAATCTATGAAAGCAGTAGAACATGGGGATTAGAAGTAGTTTTAATATAGACCATTTAGTCCACTGTTACAATAAAATGAAAGTTTTTAAAAATTAAATTAAAATTAACAATTCATACACTTTTAACAATTCATTCAAGCCATATAAATTGCATAATTATTTCCTCAACACCATACGGTAACTTAATGGCAAAATTTAGAATAGAAGACCAATCACCTAGTAGATCTTCTGAAACCACAGTGTTGCACTACAAGGACACTAAGAAATTACATGGACCTAGTGAAGCTAATACACCCAAATCAACAAACCATATACATAACATACAGCAATAAGGTTGAAATACTTTGGCCAGGGTAGGAAGATATTTCTGGGGGTCAGAAAGAGTGAAATCTGGCTGTCACAAAAAATGGTGTACCTGTGAACCCTTTTGCACAAGTGCAGTGGTAACCGTTCTTGTCATCAACACAGCGGGCTCCATTCAAGCATGGACTGGAGCTACATTCATTTATGTCTTCCTCACACAGGAGACCTTCAAACAGCAAGAGTGAAAAGGCATGATCAACACATAGTCAAGTTCTGCATGGTGCAGTGACTGAGTATGAAAGGCAGAGCTGCACTGTAGCTGTTGCATAATAAAAGGCTGCTGAGATCGGATGATAAACTCCATGTTTGACTGCACTGCTGCAAACATACGCAGAGATCATCTGCATTATATAGCTGCTGGGATGTGGAATATGGTAAGTCCGTGGTTTGTCTTTATGAAGTTTTAAAAACAATCAACAAGTGTCAATACATGTATAGACATAAACATAATGAAGTCAATTTCTGATGGAAAACACCAGGCCTTTTTAAAAAATCTGCTCACAAAATTATGTCCTCAACAGCTTACTTCAACATTCAGAAATATACTGTTTTGGTACTGTTTTGGCAAAGTACTTAAGCATGTCTGTTACCCCATATATTTCAACATCTACAACATGCATGCATGTGACAGTTAAGAAGACTACTGAAAGAGGTAAGAGAAAAAACTATTCACTAACTCATAGGGTTGCAGTAAAGCAACTCCATAAACGCTCTGTCTGATCAGGTCATATTCAGTATCATAAGCATTTTTCCTTTGAGTATTTACTAGTTCTGTAATCTTCATTCCCTTTTTTTCCAGAAAAGTAATGTCACAGAACAGAAGCACACATGCACACATGCTTACAGAGACCGTCCTTTTATTAAAAAAACTATTCACATACAGTGGAACTTTCCTCTAGCCTGTAGATCAGACGGCTTTCCTGTTAAAATTCCATGAATTTCAGTGAAATAAGTAACACAGCCCTTGTGTTTTGTTTTATCTACCTAGCACAAAAACAATGCCTTTCTGAAGAAGAAACAATAAAATTACCAGAATAGCCTGGTTTGCAATGGCAAACAAAGGTCCCAACGCCATCTTTACACAATCCATTGTTGTGACAAGGAGATGATTTACATTCATCCATTTCTGTTTCACATTTCAAGCCTAGAAGGCAAAATAAAGGGCTGAGAACACAGAAACAAAACATGGAATTGTTCAGAAACACAGAAGTCATGACTGCTTAATGTAGCAAAACAGGACTGATCAATTGAGTATGAAACCTAAAGAAAACTGGGATGTCTAGTAGTGTTTTAACACAGACCTGAAACTAAATGCTGTTAAAAAGGTATGAAGCGTATCAGACAACAGTCTGATCAGTTCCAGACGGTAGCACTTAATATTCTGTTGCAAATAACACAGACCAGTGACTTTTTGATAATAAGTTGTCTGTTTGTTTTGGAGCAACTATGAAACTGACAGGGAAGAGTACAGGAATATCTGGTGGAATTAGCTGTTTATAGTACAAATTTCCGGTTTTTGCTAATCATAAATATGACCAAGAAAAAGACTCTGAAATCCACAAAATGTTGTCCAATGCACTCTTGCTCAAGTCCATGGAACTTAACATAAACACCACTAAATAAAATCTCACTCAAAATCCCTTTTTGTCAAAAACTATATAATTCATCAAGAACACAAAGAGTTATTTCTTTTTTTTAATGGTTACGTATGGTAAATCTCTGATGGATATTCCAATTAGTTATGCTATACTCTTGCACAGAAATGTTCTGCTCCTTTATGTTTGATTGTGTTAAAGGCCTGGAGCCATGTTAGCTCCTGCACCTGCTTCTCAGATTCTTTACCTGTATATCCAAGAGGGCATATGCAAATATATCCAGTTCCCAACTGTTTGCATGTCCCATTGTTGCGGCACGGTTCCAGGAAACACTCATGAAACACCTGTCACAAGCAAGAATAACACAATTACAGTAAACGTGGAAATATCCATGGAACAAAATATTCTCACTTTAAACTGCACACTCTATAGTCACTTTGGAAGACTGGGAACAAAAATAGGGCTGGCATTAACTTCTAGAGCTTCCTCTTTGTCACCTCTGCACGCCAACCATTCTTATTTCTAGAGAAGAGCAGCAGCAGTATGAATTACTATTTTTAAATGACCTTTTAATTACCAACATATGACTGTTTCAGCTCTTCCCCTAGAGCTTTCTGAGCTATGATTGACAGGTAATGTTTTATACTATGTTGTGTTTTATATTAGAATTCTCTGCTTTGCATCCTTTTACACAGGCTAATCACCTCCTGCTACTGGCCATTATATGAACTGGTGTGGGACTTCACTGTATGGCATTATGCTTTCTCAGGTAGCAAACCCGAATGCAGTGAAGTCCTTGAGTAAATAGTCAACTACAGTCATGGGAGATCAGTCTGTCACCTGTCCATATGTTAAATAATGGTTCAGGTCAAACTTATCATCAACTTCGCTCCAGTAACACAGTATCTTAACTTTAGATTAGTACAAAGAAGCCTTGTCTCAGTTACAGACTGGTGGGGGAAGATGATATCAGTAATGCAGCATCTATGGCAAATATTGTAACTAGAGAAGTTTCTATCATGTGAGGACTTGCCCATACTCCAAGTAGGTACTCAGAGCAGAAGAGAACTCTGCTTGCCTCTTGCCAAGTGTATCTATATTGTAATAAGCAAAACAAAGGTTTTACAACTGGAACTTGGATGCCTGGTGGCATCTTCTGGAATCCACCAAGTGGAAGCCATCAAATGACTGAGCATGGTCAACCTGCTTTTTATGGATTGGCTGAGCCTCCTCCATAGAATTTATATGTCTTTTATAAGTATGACAAATATTTCATACATCAGGTGAAGAATTCAAGTCCACAATTTAAGATCGTCAATAGCTGATGCAGCCACTTTTACTCAACTAAACATCTATGATCGTGAAGAGAGTTTGAGGGTTCTCCTCATGACTATCACTGTCATCTGTACAGGAAATATCGTCAGCATTACAATTACATTTTAAAAAAACTTAGTCCTTTACTGCAGGCATAAGGCACTCATTTTCTTTCATTAGAGGTAATACTAGTAAACATATCTTGTCCTTGCCTGACTGCTGACTTTGTACTGCTTGCTGATATTTTCTGGAGAAGCTGGTATCATCATCACACTCTCCTCAGCAGCTGAGAAAGTAGAGCCAAAACCTAAAGAGGAAAAATACGAAAATGTTGTCAATAATACTGTATGGTGAGGTCCCTATTCTATGAGGGCATCACAATTACATTTTAACAACTCATCGAAAGAGATGCTGAAAAAAAGTGGATGCATGGGAATGAAAAACAGGATTTACAGTAACCACATAGGATTTTAAATATATATATGTGTTTGTACCCATATTTTATGTGTATTTATACATGCATACACAGACAAATAAATACTTTTTTGTGTATATATATACACTGTACACATACATACATAGTGTGTATATATAATATATATATACACATGTATGTATCCATGTGTATACATGGATATATATATATGTATACACACACAACATACTCTCTATATCTGTACACCGTTAATAAGCATTGGTACGTATCAGAGTTACTTGTTCCATTTAGCACAGAGACAACACCAGCAGGCAAAAGTAATAGTGAATGTCGCTGCTTGAAAGCAGAGTTCTACATTTGTTCTGAGAGTGAACAGGACGTTTTCTGTTAAGTTTAGTGCTGGCCACCCTTCAGAGGTTCCCTTTATTAACTTTCCTCAGGAGAGATAGTTCAGCTTACTTGAACAGTCTGTGATGGATCTGGCACCGATGATGGTTGTTGTTCCATAAAAGGGACAAGACAAGCAGTAGGACTTTCCTGGGTCTGGCTGATAGTAGTCTCTGGGACAAGGGTAGCAAGGTGTCAAACCTGTACGAGAGAACTCTCCTGCGGGACATGGTACTGCAAGAGCAAAAGGACATTTTTTTAGAGTGATTGCTTCTCCCACATTTTCTTTCCTCCCCTCACAGTTCCTTCATAGGCTTCAAGGAGTAGGGTGAAACCTACTGGTAATTCAAAACCCTAAAAGAAACTTATTTACCTGTGCTGTTAAGGGAAATGTGGTTCTCAAAGGACTACGAAAATATCTAGAAAGTATTTCTTTTTATTTTTTCTGCTGCTGTGGAGACAGCTTTCAAATGCAACTTCCTTTCTCTTTTCTCTCTCACACCTTGTTTGTTTTATTTTTCTTGAAGAAGGAATAAGGACAAGACAAGCCTTTTTTGTACCATTAATCCCTGCAGACTATTGCCTCTGTGGATCTTTCTGAAAAAAAAACTTTCCAAAGACAGCTGTGGACAATTTCTTCAAAAAATAAATGACACAAACTGTGTCAAAATATGGAAATTTTGTACAGAAACTGTGGAAACCATTCCTGAGGTAAGAGTGACGTATATCCTGTCATCCCCTTTCTCTTCTGTAAGGAAAAAGGTTTTATTTATTTTCATATAGTTAACTCTCACTGATTTCACTTTATTCATCTTTAGATAAGAATCCATCTTGGGAATTAGAAGGAGGGCAATTCAAACAAACAGGGTATCAGGAAACAGCCAGTGGTTTTGCTGGGAAATGATGTTGATCCACATTTGAACAAAAGCTGACCTAAATCTTAGGCAGATGAGTTGGATTACGTTAGCTCAAACAACATTTTTTTTTGTCTGAACTCAATGTTCAAACAACTTTTTTTTTTAATATATATTTTGTTTTAGAAATTTTACCGCCCCATTAGTTACACACCTCCACAAGCTGAAACATCTACAGCGCCTCTTTTTACTGTTGTTGTATCTTCTGGGCAAGAGATGCAGTTCCTGGATCCAAATGCTGCCTGATATGTGCCAAGTGGACATGTTTCACAGGTCTCAAGACCATTAGATGAATATGTTCCTTGCTTGCACTGAGCTGTAAAGCAGAAGAAATCACAAAGACTAAATGATGTCCAACAGGGAACATGGCTCCTAACCTTTGGAAATGATACTGAAATCACAATACACATCACAGACTTTTTATTTCTAGAGTTTCCTCTACTCTGAAGGGCTTCATGGATACAAAAAACAAACAAACAGAAATTGTGGTAAGTTACTCACTGTTAGTGTATTTGCGAATTACTAACCAACCACCTTCACACATGATTACAACTCAGTTACTCATTTTTAATGAGCAAAACTAACGTCAAAACAATAAATAGGTGACAAATCTCGTAACTTCTTTTTCAGAACAAGTTGGTTGCAAAGAGTTAGGAGTGCTGAGATGCTTAATGCCAGAGCATTGTAGTGTGGGATGCAAAAATTTCATCTTCAGTCACCATAGGATGAGGGGGCAGGCAAAAACAAGAATGGTACCATCTTAAGTACACTAGTCTATGTGAAATGGGCTCATACTTTCACAGAAAGGAGACAAAAATGAAACAAAACCTTAGAGGCCAGCTCTTCTTACATTTAAAACATCTGCCAGGGCATTCTGCATACCACATATGCTTTTTTTCATTACACATGCATCAATGGGCTATTAGGACTGCTTCTCATTTCACAGATTAATTTAATCCCAGCGCTCCTGTAATGAGGACCAGGCACTCAGAAGTGGCTGTCTGAAGAAGACAAAGTTCTCACCTTTGCATTCAGAGATGCTCCGGGAGTGCAGATACTCAGTATAGCTACCAGATGGACAACTTTTGCATTCCAGTTGCCCTTCCTCATCTTGATAGGATCCAGTCCAGCAGCTTTCACAGGCATGATGCTCCAGGGAGTAATAGGTACCCAAAGGGCAGTTGACTGTAATGTTGTAAACACAAGGTTCCCCTTAGAATGTACAATTATACATGTCTTGCCTCTGGAGTTCCCATTTAATCAAATCCTGTTTATATGAAATGTGATTCTGTTCCTCAATAGATAGGCTTGCATGGGGTGTCTGACTCGAGCATCGTAATGACTTCACTGTGTAACAGTGAAGAACAGAAACAGGATCCAATTCCCTATCTGAGCTACTCCTCATCCACAAGAGTAACAAGTAGGGTTAAAAGACTGCATATGAAGCACTGTTTTCCTGAGTATCACCAACTGTGTGGATATGCCTGATTTCCCCATGGGAGTGGAATCCTGGGTACAAAAGCATTCTTTTTCCACAAGTCTTGGTTAGAAACATAAACATCCTCTGGAAATCAAACTGTACAAAACATTTTTGCAGTTTATTGTTCTGGGAGATCACAAGCATTGGACTGTGTCAAACCATTACCTTCTCAAGTATCCTCTAAAACCTTGCTTTTGAAAAGCACTCTAAATACGTATAAGGAGCAAGTCCTCTGGCTTACCACACATTCTCCCCTTCAGCACAGAACCAGGCCGGCAGAAGAGAAAGGCCTTCTCTGTCTCCAGCGAGTTGCTGTCAGCTACAATGAGTTCGGACGCAAACTGAAAGGAATACATTGGTTCCTTATTGAGGGTCCTATTCAGCCTGTTTGTTATCGTCTCTAGAGTTTTAAGGAGACGTTGCTGGTTTTCCAGTTCCAGTGTATCATTCCTTTCATCAGGCAGTGGCACGCTAGCTGGGATTTAAACAGAGAACACAACAAGCACACAGATTTTACAGTCAGCACTTCCATTGTACTCTGAAGTGTATTACAAGTGCAGCACTCAAGCTTGCCAGTTCAAAGTGGAAAGCAGGCATGTACAAAATGAGGCTCTGAATGTCTCCAGAAAACTGTTGTCTGCATCTCCAGCAGGCTTTGTGAACTGAAGGTAAAGTTTTACTGTATGTATTAGAAATAAGAATTTTAAAAAAGAATGTACAAGAGAAGGAATATATTTTACTTCTCTCACCTGTGATGTTAAATATTAACTTGATTTTGTGGTCAGTCATTGGAACATTCAGTTTCTTATGTCTTTTGACTCGAGTAGGTGCTGCCTTTGCAGAAGCAGAGAGATGCTTGGATAGGTCTTCTTCCTGCACTGTGTCAATGAAATCATCATAGGAATAATCCAGCTGGTTTGCTGCTCCCCAACCAGCAGCCCCTGCCAGAAGAAAATGTAGAAAATAGTGCCTGTCATATTTATACTTATTTCTAAAGTACATCCCCAATAGAATGGGGCCTGTCTGAACCTCTAGACAATGTATGCTATCTTTGCCTTTGCACAAGTGCCTAGTGTACCATGATTCTGATTAAAGAAAAAAGTTTAACTCTTGATACCACAGAGCTCCTGAAATCCATGTATTTAGCCGAAGTCTTATAGAAATTCTGCTATAAAAGAAATTACTGATAAAAACAGCAATTCTCTTCCCCTCAGTCTTTCACAGACCCTCACCTGCAAGCAACATCTTAAACTATTCTTCATTGCTCTCTCTCTTACTGCTCAATTACTGCTAGCATGCCCTTATCACTATGTCTCCACTACCTCTCTTTCTCACAACTGCTGAAAAAGTTGTACCATTGTCTCACTTCTCAGAAAAGGCTTATAGCATCACCCTCTGTGTTCAGTCCCCTGAGACAGGCATTTCCTGTTACACACAATGGTTTAAGTTCACCCTCTGTATAATGTTCTTCATCTACAACATGATTTAAACTATCTTGATCTCTAAGTAATCTGCTTATTCATGACTAGAATTAGAGGTATACAGTCTATTTCATTAACCTAGCTCTTTCTGAAAACACACGAAGGCATAAAAACAGTTTGCCAGTTACCAGGTAAATCATCTAGATTATGCTTAATATGCACTGAAAACTTAGGCAAGTTAAACCTGCAGCTTTGTGACTAATACTACGTGATTACTCAATAACAGATCTTCTAAACTGTTAACTCTTATGACCAGAGGAGAGCTCTGATCTCCAGCCTCCCCAGTGTAGAATCATGAGAAACATCAGAAAAACAGTATCAAGGTTATTCTGAAAAGAGACTGACATGACCAGAAGAGAATAGGACCCTATACCTCATTTCCACGATACTGTTTCCACCAAGTGACTTTACAAATTAGTTCCAGCTGCCAACAACTTTCTCCCTGATGACAACTGCAAATTGAGCCCTGAGTCCCTTGTGTTTGATTACAAACAAATGTCCTCTCAAACTGAGTGAAGCATGTCTAAAAGGTGAGAGTAAGCAGGAAGCTGTACCAGAGTAATCCCACTATGAACTTCTAAAAGAGCCACAGTCCTGTAAAAGACTAACTATTCTGACGTTGATCTGCCAAAATGCCTCATGTTAAGATGATGTAAGCTCACTATCTCCTTTTAGCCTTTCTGCTCTTAATTAGTCCCAAGGGACTCAGAAAAGCCAAGTGCAACATGGACGCTAACCTGTCTGGGATTGGAATGAAAATGACAACTTACTTGGTGTAAAGTGAAGTGGGAGCAATCAGTAGGGCTGCTACAGCTTTCACACCAACATACCTACAGTCATCCTGCAAAACGCTACCCTTGCATATGGGAAGTTATTTCACAGCTAACTTGCAAATTTATGCTTGGCCTGTACACTCTGAGGGCTCTGTGTTGATTGGAACCAGCATCAAGGATGGAAAAGGTCCTTGTTCTCTTAACAATCTCTAGAATCACCTGCTGTGCTTTTTCACTATTTTGGTTTGAAACTGCTGTATGTTTTTAAAAAAGTTGCTTTCTTCCAGGCTAAGCAAGCAAGGTTGTGGCATTCTGCATGTGCATGCGTGTGCATGCTTTTCTTCCTCCCTACCATGAGGCATCTCAGTAAACTTTTCCTTCCCATGTGGAATATATAGAAAGCAGTACTGCAAACAGAGAGCAAACAATTCCATAAGAAAATCTATTGCTTAATTGCTTAATATCTTGAATGCTACAATTATTTTCATTAAATATTCCACACAACACACTGCAGTATTTCAGAACAAAATAAATTATACTGCGTGAAGCCTGGATGGCTAACAATCTATGCAATCGGTAATTACCAATGGCAAATCCATTTTCATAATCGTAATTGTATTCCAAGCAATGTTTCTGTGTCTGCTCTTCCAATCTGCAGTCAACATCATCAACATCATTACAGAACGATGGGACCTTCCAACATAAAGAAGAATAAAGTTAAAAAATAAAATCACATAGCTCATCCCAAACTTAAAGAAACTTTGTTACAATATAAAGCACTGGTCTTGCCCTTTCTCTGACACTACACATCTCCTTTCATGTCTCTTATAATACTGGCAAGGTCTGCTGAAAGAAGTATGTTCTATTGATACAACCAGGAAATAAAAGGTAAACTGGAGGCATACAATTTTTTTTTTTTGTAAAAGGTCTATTTTATATGTGAAATTGTTGGAGTTGATGATCCTTGTGGGTCCCTTCCAACATGGGATACTCTATGATTCTATGATTCTCTATGTCCATGGTGTTAACCACTCTCGCATACGTAATCCCACAATCCAGTAGAAAGTTCAAGGTTGTTTCTTCTTCTCAAAAACGGCATGTGCTCACAGGTTTGAAAACACCTACAGGTTTTCCAGCTAACGTAATTTGTAATTCTGTCAGGTTTACAATAATGCCATCACTTTGTTTCTAGCTTTCAAACTTTATTTCTTCATATCCATCTCTCCTTGCCTGTGGGAAGGTACTCATGTATACCCCCAAGAGATCTCAGAAGACAGAGAAAATCATCTGAGTAGGACAGTCCTTCAAATGGGATATAGAAGTAGTTGCTCAGGAAAACTGATGCAAGCTCTGGATGCCTGTATGTGATTTACTTAATATCCTTTTCTTTCTTCCTGGTCTGGGAAACCAGCAGTTGCATACTGCCCCACAAGTTGAAGGCTGTAACTCAAAAATGATTTCAAAACCTTGGAAAAGCTCATCCTGAAACATACCATAAAGTGAAGAAGCATTTTTGGTTAAGCAAACCATTCACTGGTGAGAAATAAGGCTCTCCATCACAGTGTTGAAGAGTTCTGCTGGTGGGAAGTTAGAGTAATTAAGGCCTACTCTTTCTTATTGCTGAGTTTGCACTGTGATATACCTGGAAACCACAGCACAGAAAATTCTCAATACCAGAAAGGTTTCTGTAGAGTTTCCTCTCTCCATAAAGGCAATGGACACAGAATAAGAACAGATGAATACATTGTTTTTGATAAAATCTCTATTTCTGGCTTTTTCCAGAATGATTTCAAGCAAGCTGGGCTCTAGTATGTGTTTTGGGATTGCTTTTTTTTTTCCCTGTATATTGTTTTCCATTGGAAAGATGGCTCCTGCTGATCTGTCCCCCTTTTTAAAACTTAACAAATTTTTCTACTGGAAGAGAACAAACCTGACGTAAGACAAGAGAGTAACAGATATTCAGATCCAAGTGTATAAGATTATCGGAAGTTTCATTTAAGCTTTGAGCCTTTCGACCAGGGCTACTGACAGGAATTCCAGAGTTGCAGGAGTCTGTCCATTAGCTGGATGTGCTAATAATGCTTTTTAGTTAGTAGTGAAGCTTTTAGCATATGGGCCTTGGCCTGCAAAAAACCTGTAACTGTCCAGTGTTGTCTTCTGGCACAATGCCATCATGCTAGGCCCAGACATCAGCTCCTTAGACCATAGCTCAAAAGCCTGCTGCTTCTGCTTTGCAGCTGAGGACAGACTGGTGGATTAAGAGGGAGAATTGTAACATTGAAGTGGAAAGCAAGAGACACAGCAGAGAAGAAACATGCTATGCTTTCAAATTCACCACTGTGTAGTTTTTACTAATAAGAGTCAGAATTCAGAAACTAAAGTAAACCTGAGCAAATTATTTAAGTCACTACCACTTAAGTGCCTAGACTTGGGCACCAAATGTGGATTCTATCTATCTGTATACATTTATATTCATTTGTATTATCTAGGTTTTACACATATTATGTATAAAATGAGGATATTTTATCATCACTTTCACAAAGAACACTGAGGTTAGGGGACAATTTACTGGTGTTTTCAAAACTGCACATGTTCTCTTTAGAATCCAACTGAAAATCTATTGTGTATGAGGTCCATAAGCTACACAGACACTTCTATAAAGCCTGTCCTAAATAACTTCACATTGAAGACTGAACTGAATTACATTAAAATGGCCGTGCATCCTCTTTATTTTTAAAGGAGACTCTTCTGAAAAAGCACAGATTTCATTTCCAAGTTGCCATTGTATTTTCCATGTTTGAAATTAGTTAGCTGGGAAAAGTAACAAGAAATTGTATTTTTTAATAAAAGTATGTAAAAGGAAGTAGTATTTACTAACCTACCATTTTACCAAGTGCACTCTGGAAGGCATCAGAAAAGCCATTTAGAAGGCTGTTGTCATCACATCGTGTTGCTTTGTAGAGCATCTCAAAGGATTTGAACCCATGATTTGCAAAACGATTTACTGAAAAACGTTGGAGCAAATTTTTTATTGGTCAGCACAATAGTTTCAGAGGACTGGCTAAAACTGGAATATACTAAGCTAAGAAGCATTATCTTCAAATCAGCAACCCAAATTCACAGTATATATACATGAAAGCATGGCTGTTTTCCTAAAATGTATCATACATATCTCAGCCAATGCAGACAAATATGAAAATACGCTAACTACCCCTTGACGGGCATCAAATTTCAACAATAGCTTAACAGGAAAGCTGTAAGATATTAAAGAAAAATGGCATACAGCTATTTCAGCATTTTCTTAATTGAAAAACTTGTGAGCTGTCAAAATCCTAAACTGCACTCTTACTTTCTATAGAGAGAGAAAAAAAATATTGAAAGCACTATTACTAACGCTGCAAGGCTAAATATGAAAAAAGGAGCAAAGCTCCTATGTCCACGTTACGCATCTCAGTTGATAAATAGCTATGAAACATCCATTTGCTCACAGCTGAAACACTGCTATTTGCTGGAACCAGAGAATCCACTCTGGTTGAAGTGGATGCAACGTGATGCCAAGTCTAACTTCATATCTAGATCTCATATATTTATTTTTAGAATGTCACCAACGCTGAGAAAGTCCACAACTAAAGTTTTGTATGTGTTCCTCTCAAAGGAAAGACATAAAAGCTTCTGATTTGGTGGTAAGTATATATGTAATTACAGCATACACTGATTTTACAGATACATTTGCACTGCTAATTTGCAAATACTGTTGAAATTCCTGTTGAAAAGGCGCTGTTAGTGTTTGCAGACAAACTAATGATAAGCCTTGTCTGCTTTGTTATCTTTGTTATCTTGTGCTTTCCAGGATACAAATTGACTAGTTTTATATTTTAGAAATCTTCTGAAGTAATACACTTAGGGACTTCCATGCATTCATTTGCAATACTTGTAACAATTTGGAAGCAGAGAAGATTAGTTATCGTTATACAGCAGTCGTAATTTCTAAAATATTTTCATTTACTTCCTCATTAAACACATTGCTTGATAAGATGCAGATTCATTTCACAAAACACAGGCTAAAAATAATAACAGTTAGACTTACAAGAGCAGTCAGGCCATTCCGGAGAATAAGGTGGCTTCCAGACACCATCCTCATAGGCACAATAGTAGTTTTCATTTGATCCTTCTGAAAAGCTGTAACCCTCTGCACAGCGCAATGTACAATTAACACCTTTTTCATCTGTTGTGCATGTAAAATCGCCATTCATGGGCTCAAAGGAGATTTCACAGGGAGAACCTACAAACAGTACAAAGAAAACAAAGAAAAAAAATACAAAGATGCTTATTGATGAATTTGGTGAATTAAATAAACACATGGGAAAACAGCATTTCCAAAAGTTGCAGTTGAAGCCTGTGAAAGTATTATTCATTACTTCCCAAAAAACCTGGATCAGACTACTGCTAAAGTATTCTCAGACTCTGCCATTGAATTTGAAACCAGAAATGTGAAAAATTAAAAAAGAAAAAAAAATTGTGATACGTATGAGAAATTAAAAAAAAAGCACCTCCATAATGCAAGACTCACTCATCTGTACTTCTTCTCATTTGCACGCTCAAGTACACACCTACTAAAGTAATAAAAAAAATCTAAATTTTTACATGAACTGTCATATAATGAATTATAGTAAACTGTATTGCACCCTGAATTCTAAAACTAAGCACTGTCCATTCTCCACTGTTGCAACAACACGCAGACTTGTCAAAATCATCTCAGGATTGACTGACTACAAAACCTGTCATGGTTTTGGCTGGGACAGAGTTATTTTCTTCACAAAGGTTCACGTGATGCTGTGGTTTGGATGTTTGATGAAAATACTGGTGATAACACACTGATGTTTAGTTGTTGCAGAGCAGTGCTTACACAGAGCCAAGGCCTTTCCAGCTCCTCGTGCTGTACCACCAGGAGGAGGCTGGGGGTGCACAAGGAGCTGGGAGGGGACACAGCTAGGATACTTCCTGCACTTTTACATTTCCAATACGTTCCCCCATCCCACCTGGGGAGAGTGAGCAAGTGGCTGAGTGGCATTTAGCTGCCCACTGGGTTAAACCAAACCAAATCTCAGTTCTAATCTATGTTCAGGCCAAATGTGAATGAGATTGTGAACATCTGAAAACATTATGTTACGAGCACAGAGACCACAAAAAGTCTGGGTTGGTGCAGACTTGAAATAATACCAGTTCTACAAACTGGCTTGTCCTTGCTAAGATTTACAAAAGCAAATCAGCAAGTAGCACGACAATTTGAAATTACCTTTTGTAAAGCTATAACCAAGAGTCCAGTCTGCATGATTTTGGATACTCTCTTCACTACCATTTGTTTATACAGATGTTCAACTGAGACATAAGCACCAGAGGGTAGAGATAGAGTACAATTTTCATTCTTTATCTGTCAAATTACTGATGTGTTCTAAGAAAGTAAACTGTGGGGAAAAGGTGTCTGTGCAAGCAACACAAACGCATAAGTATATGCATAGATGAAGACAGTTTCTAAAACCTAAAGTATGTTCTCGTATCTGCTACAGTATTTGTAGGTGACTAGAAAAATATTTCCATATTTTTTTCCTTTTTAAGTACAGATTTCAAGTTAGGCTTCAGTAACACCTATTAATTCATTTCACACTATATTTGTCACTGAGAAAAAAATGGATCCATTACCAGAAGTTTTCCTGCTTTAATTAATATTAATTTAATCGCTTTTACACCTAATTTGAATTTATAGGGCCAAATTCACTGCTGTGCTGCTTAGGTAATTTATTCACTGGTACTGATATCCTGACCGCCTTCAAGTTACTCCCACAGAAACTAGGAATACCTAAAAGAAAACTGGAGACTGAATGAAGAAGTGGAGTTGACTTGCATTGTTTATGATATTCAGTTACAACAAAGCCATACACTTTTGCTGGTCTGAGAATACTAAGCTGTAGTACCACATCATGACTAATGTGTTAATGAACTGTGCCAGCAGACAGAAGACAACAAACCTTTGATGACAATGTGAATCTCACATGTCCTGTTATTGCCAGAGGAATCCACGGCTGTGTACTGAACTGCTGTCTCTCCTTTTGGAAAGAGATCTCCAGGTGCGTGACTCCTAGCAATAGTCAGTGGAGCACCTAGAAGAGTTAAAAGACAACTTAGAACATCCGTGAGCCAAACATGGTTGCTCACACTAAACCTCAGCAAATGGAGAAAGAAATGGTAGGTCTTCTCTTCCAAATGATGTGCTCTTAAAAATAAATAATAATAATAAAATCATAAACTCAAAGAGTGAGCAGATTGAAACTCTCTACAATTTCACGGTTGTGTGCACGTTTTGGGGTGCACTGTCTCACCTGAATTGTCTGAAAATTGTGGTTCTTCCCATGTTGCTGGGTACTCCTTCTCTACTGCCTGTATGGGTGGTGGAGATCTGCATCTGTCAATTACAGGAGGTTCTGCATCTACAGAATTTGAAGGGATGGCATGACATTAGCTCACTGAACTGCAGCCACACTCAAGTGAAATGTATAATCAGAAGAAGTCATGTAAAAAGCAGTTTTAAGTTTGCATCAGAAGATACAATAAAGTTAGGTGTGCACCTGTGAGTAACTGCTATATCTCATAGACACTAAGGAAATGGCACAAAAGTAATATAATACAATTTCTTTGGCTGAAGTCATGGTTTCTGCATTCTGTTTGCTTTCTACACAGCAAACTTTGTTTAATAGGACTGCAGAATAACAAAACTGTCTGGCAAAAATACTTGAACAATGATTTGCATCAGCAACATGCAGGAACCTTGGAAATTCTTGCAGTCTTTCAAGAAGAAAAAAAAAAGACGTGTATGATAAAGGCAGTAAGCAGCAACACAAAAAAAGCATTTCATCTATAAGGAGTAATCTTAACATTCACATGAACAACAGAACAAACAACCCAAACTGAACATGTGGGAGCAATGACTGCACACTATGTGAGCTCTGGCCCAAGATCAGCAACGCATTTATGGAGATGGCATTATTTCTGGATTTATCCATGCACACAGAAAGGCCGTGCTGATCCACTGTCTCTTCCTGCACAAAATAAAAAGGTTTCAACTGTGACAGACTCTTCCCCAATGATTCTTAACAGCACTTACCAATAACCTTGACACTGAATGTACAGCTTGCCTCATTGCCTGACTTATCAACTGCTGTGTAAGTAATGGCAACTTCGCCAATCGGGAGAAGATACGGTGGTATGAAAGCTGGAGTAACGTGCACTGAGACCTTTTATAGGAAGACACTTGTTATTTAAAAAAAAACAAAAAAAAACAGGCCAGTATTCATAACACTCATATGCTTCAAGAAATGGGCACAAAATAGTATCCTTTAATGTTAACCCTGCTCATACTTAAAGCTAATAGCCTCTTCAAGTAATGAGAGTGGACTTTGCAAGAGAGTGCCTTTCTTCCCTTCTCAAAACTACCTTCCTTACAGCAACTGGGATTTACTAAGTCAGGATTTGGAACCTGATCTGCTGAAGTTTACAGCACTGTGGATTAAAACAATCTGAGACAGGCTCCTGTCTGCCTCCTCATGCTGCACACAAACTGTGCCAGCTCAGAACCTGCTTTGTCTGCAGTTCACGTCTCCAGCCGCAAGGGCAGCAGACCTGGGAGACGTGTGGGGCAGACGGTTGTGTGCCGTGAGTACTTGCAGATCCAGCTTTAATCTACATATTTGTATGAGTTAATAGCCCACAGATGCTTCAATACATTCTAGTACTGCAAAAGAATCCTGCATTTGGAGTGAATGGCACCTACTTGCTGACTACAGCTCTTTCATATAGGTTAAAACAGCTCAGTGAATGACTCTGGGACCGCACAGCTACATTATCTGATCATGGCTGTGCTGCAGCAAAACCTGTGTGAACTTAAACCTCTTTTACTGGGATTGCTCAGTTTCCAAATGCAAAAATCTCCTGTGTTTGCAGCAAATTCAGAGCATACGTACATATAGCCACTCTTCCTCTGCTGACTCATGATAATGCATTCAGTTGCTGTAACTTGATCATGTCTGAGCCTGTAGGGAATGTTACTCTTTATGAAACAGCTCTGGAGCAAATTTTCCGTAACTCCATTCACAGACCTCTGATACCCATAGTAGCCAAAGGCCTGTGTCTGAACCTTGCATAGGATAAGAAAATGCGATTTTTTTTTCTTACTTGGGAAGCTGAAATGCATTTTTACTTATCACAGTATGCTCTTGTTAGCCTTTTAGATTAATGAACTGGTTTACTTCCTTTTGAGAAGCATTTACTAAACTCCTTCACATTCTAAGAGCTAATTTTTAAAGCAGCTGTCTCCATTTTATAAACAAGGGCACATTCTTCCTTTTGACCACATAAATCAACCACGCAGAGTGTCCTGTGACTACATAATCCTAAACGGGACAGAAAATGCTGAATTCTCAATATACAAGGTTTTCAGCAGATTTCTCTTCTACTCCTGCTTGTCAGAAGAAAGAAATTCTAGTGGTTCAGAAAATTACTTTGAAATAACTAGCTAAAAAAGAATGCACCCAGTCAAATGTAAAGGTTTTAACTTGCCTCATCTCCAGAGTTGTCCTCTGCTATTGGAATCTGCCAGCTGATATTAGCAGAGTTCTGATGTTCCAGGGTCTCAGTCTCAATGTTTTCTGGACAGCGGATCCGAGGAGCTTCAATATCTGACCCAGAAGACAAATATTTTATATGTGGTATTATAGAAATAAAATCTATGTAATTGTTAGACTTCAAGTTTTTTGTAACTACTGCTTTTTTGTGTTGCCTGGAATATTTACACATGTTTTTGCAAAGGTACTGTCTCTGCCTCTTTTTAATTCTTTCTTACTGGCTCATATATAAACAGTAAATTCTACACGAGAAGTGACCGTTTTGTTTTATTTTTGAACATCACCTAACAAAATGAGATTCTGGTTTCCGCATGCAACCATAAAACAAAGCATAAATAAGACAGAATTAATTGTTTTATTATTCATCTATTCATTACACACATCTACTCATTAAGAAGGAATGGTTTCTCTATCCTTTCACTGCACACACACGACACATACAGATGTAAACACTTGTTTCTGATCATCAGTGACATAAAGAAAATTATTTCTGACATGACATGTGCCATGAGCAAGACAGTAGTCACTCTCAAATGCCCTGTAACATGGTGTGGAACTGAATTGAAAGAAGCACTGACAAGATTTCTGTCAACAGTTACTGGAAATGTTCTTTAATAAATGGTTGCTACAAGGTACTACGTAGGACTAATGGGCTCTTCTTGTGACATATGTGACAATGCTGAATGATTTCAAAGTAGTGGTGGTACAATACGGGTAATATCACCACCAACATTTAAGCTTTAAAGTTTCTCCGACAAAGTATTTCTTCATCTCCCTGGCACAGGGCCTCTCAAAACATTTGTGGTCAAGTTATTTTATTGCTGTAGTATTGTTTGATAAATGGTCTCGAGACTCATGAGACAAGGACAGCATTCAGCTCTGAACTCATCCATGCCCAGGAGGCTTTAAAACAACTCAGGACTGATACCACTTACATTTTTATTACTACATAGTTCCAGTAAAGACATAAGTCAGACAATTAAACCCCTGTAATTAAGAGTGCAAAGCAATAAATACAAGTGGTTTTGCCTTCCTCTGAACTCATTCTGATGAAAATTTTAGTAGAAGTGAACTCTTTTAATAACTACCAGTTATAATTCACACTCCCCTGACCACAGCCTTCAGGCTGGAGCAAATTCCATTTAAAAGTGAAATTTTGTAGAAAGGCTAATAAATAAGTCAGAAAGAAAATGGCTGTTATGAACTGGGAAAATATTTTGGCAGCAAAATAGAGAGAGACAATAATAAGAATGAAAGCAACTGAGAGGCCACTGCTCATTTTTACTAGAGAAGAATAACTTTCGGAGATTCTTGGTGCCTCTTACTTTAGGGTTTTATGCACTGGTAATATCTAAAAGCTTGAACCCAAGCCATGCTGCTTTATCTTGATCCAAACACTTCAGCTCGTAGCCCTGTGCTGGGATCCCATCAAATATTAAAAACTGTGGTTTGGCACAGGTTTACACAAAGATTCAGAAAAACAATGTGGTACATCACAGAGTGGGAAATGATATGTTTAAAGGGAAGGATAAAATCTCCTTGGCCACTACAGAGGAAAAAGTTCCCACCTCAGTTTCTGTAGTGACTTGGCAAGATGACTGCCATAACTGTTTTCTGTACTGTTCTTTCATGCAGTGGCTGGTGAAGGCCCCTGCTTGGGGTGGAAGCATTAGCTCTACGAGCACAGTGGTTCACGAAGAGGTGAATAGCCTATTTCCAGACAAATTACACTTTCACTTGTGTCCTCCTGTAATCCAAAGCCAAATTCCTTCCAACTCAGTGCGCATGCATGTAAGAGAATAAATAACCTTACAATGCTAGAATTAGGTAAACGTGGCAGGACCCTTCAAATGCATGCAACGATTTCCTGCTCCTCTATAGACTCTGCGCACTTCTTTCCGTCAGTTTTGGCACTGACTCTTGTGTGCTATTACCGAGGACACGTCTACAGCTGTAGTCAGGTCAGAGCCAACTGAAAAGAAGCATCCTTCCACACCCTGTGTATCAGCCAGGCCTTACACAGCCAGTACAGGTCTGCTCAGACTACAGCGCTTACGTAAGTCTGTGCTAAACCACTGGTAGCATTACTGTTACTGCTGTTTTAATAGGACTGTGGGTTCCACTTTGACTACCTTTAAGCTAAGATCTTTCACTTTTACTTTGAAATTTCAAATTTATCTTCACATCAGGCCTTTTAGCAGGCAGTGTCCCAACACCTCATGACTTCTCATCCAAGGAGTGACAGCCAACAGTGAACACTTTTAAGGATGCACTTAAGCACACTTCAAATTCCACATTAGTATTACTAACTACAAGTAAATTTGAGAACCAAGCTATAATGGTACGGACAATGCTTCTTACACACTGCTTGAATCACGCTTTCCCCAGTTCAAATCTGTCTTTTCTCAGCAATTTCTGTTTCCCTTCAGTTCTGCACATGTGTACACAGAAGTATTTTGTGCTGTTCTCTACCTTTACAATGAGCCTCCTGGATGTTTGCACTCCATCTCCCAAATGAAATGCACCTTAGTTCTTCTCTAGCTCCAGACAAGAGGAATCCTTGGGGACATCTCAGTTGGCACACAGTCCCAGAAACAGCTGGTTCCAGCCCACATCTTGGAGGGAAAACTGTTATTCCTGCTGGTTTCTGGAAGGTGGGGCAACGCATTTCTACAAGAGACCAGTAAGACATATCTTTTAACTGACATATGTAAAAAAGTACATTCCAACAAATCTGCAAATAAAGTCATATGGCAACTCAGAGGGAACACAAAACGTACAGACCTTTAATTCAAGAGTCTGCATGCATTGTGAGTGTATAAAACGGTAGAAACTACTCAAATTCTGTATTCCAGTGCTGTCTGAAGTAAACAGCATCCAAGACGTCAGGTCCTGTTAGAGCAGGTCCAGAGGAGGACCACGAAGACAATCAGAGGGCTGGAGAACCTCTCCTGTGAAGCCAGGCTGAGAAAACTGGGCTCCAGCCTGGAGAAGAGAAGGCTCTGGGAGACCTTAGAGAGGCCTTCCAGTGCCTAAAGGGGGCCTACAGGAGGGCTGGGGAGGGACTCTTTGTCAGGGGGTGTAGGGATAGGACAAGAGGGAATGGCTTTCAACTAAAAGAGAAGAGATTTAGATAAGAAATAAGGAAGGAATGCTTCACGATAAGGGTGGCAAGACACTGGGACAGGTTACCCCGAGAAGCTGTGGATGCCCCATCCCTGGAAGCGTTCAAGGCCAGGCTGGATGGGGCTTTGGGCAGCCTGATCTAGAAATGTCCCTGCCCATGGCAGGAGGGTTGGATGAGGTGAGGTTTAAGGTTCCTTCCAACCTAAACCATGATATGATTCTGTGATTCTATGATTTTCCTACTTACGCTTTTCAGTGAGACAGAAATGTATTCTTCATGTGGCTCCACTATATTTTGCTCTCCCTCCCCCCAGCCACCTTTTTTTTTTTTAAACAACTTCACCTTTCATGATTACTTTGAAGTTGCATTCCCTTGCTTCCTATGGAAAACAGCTCTTCCGAGCAATGGTCTTGCATTTGTTGCCTTCTTGTAAAGCTTTTACATTATCTTATGAAATAAGAATGAGAGACAGAAAAGGACACTGTGCCATGAGCTCACCTGAGATCAGAGATATGGCATGTGATTTTGCCTACTGTATTCCAAACTGAGTCAAACTAGGCTTGGTCTTGACTGTGTTCAAACCCAGATGCAAAGACTGAGGGTGACAATAAAGGGCAGCCGATCATCCCTCCAATGTTAAGATGGGATGATGATTTTTTTGAGGCTTAAAATTGAGGTTTTGAACTGTTTCGTAACTAGAATTTAATACGAATTCTGAAGAATATTTGCATTGAAGTGTAAGCTTCCAAACAATACAACGTATGTAAACATGTCCAGTTCTCACAACCTTGTTCAATTTTGAGCTGTTGTTTTTACCATGTGAGACAAGGAATGTTATTTTTACTTCAGACATGCAGTCATTAACAAACTGGACAAAAGGGTTTATCACATTAATTCAGATAAGCAGACTTTCAGTAGTGTTTCTTCCAACAGGTGATGAACAAACACACAAGAAAAATGCTTCATTGACTATAGCAAATGAGAAGAACTGTAACTCTTTAGCTAGTTGGTGAAGAAAACAGAAAAATCTCTACACAAAGGCACACACAAAGAACAACACAGATACAGAAGGCAAAGCTCTGTTCATCTCTTAGCGATGGTTTAATGACACAGAAGTGATTCAATACAAAACAGTACATATCCCTTTTCTTTCCCAAAAAAAGGGTATATATTCTCCCAAAATACGCAGCAGTCACTGAAAACTGGTTCTTCTGCATGAAACAAATCTTAAATACTCTAAGCATTTTAAGTATTTCCTGTCCTCTAAACTCGCAATACTGAAAATGTGTCTAAGTCTAAGCAATTAATAACTGCAACAGGCTGCAGCTTCAGAACAGATACTTAAACAGGCTGCAAAGATCGTAAATGTTAACACATTCACTGCAGGTAGATGCTGTTGGCTGTGAAATGCAGAACAACTCCATCAGAAAAAAAAAATCTAACCTTTGGTTGGTCACCATGGAAGGATACTGACAAACAGAAGAAAGATCACGAACTGGAAAAAAACAACGCTTGAAAGGACAAGCTAAAAGCATTAAGATGTACAATACTCAGGGAAGAAGTAGAAGAAAGGCCGTGAAAGGTGTAGGTATAAGAAAAAGAAATCTACAACTCTTGGCTAAGTGGAAACAGTCCTCCTGATAAAGATGCTTCCAAGTATACTAGCAAGATCCTAGCAGAGCAGAATCTTGAAACATCAGACGAAGTTTCAGGATAACCTTCGGCATATCTAGCCGCAGGAAAAAAAAAAAAAAAAAAGTTGTATTATTGTTGTTTGGCTTTTTTATTTGTGCTCAGTTACACAGTTTGATAAAGCTGACGAGGAAGACCGGACTCTGTGAGGAACAGAGTGATAGTAAGTTTCAGGGTCAATTCCAACCTGGGCTGGTGTATGATTCTAAGAGGAACTTCAATACCGCAACTAAAAACAGACTACCAAGCAAATCATGCTTCCTTCCTTCAACTCCTTTACAAACACATTTCAGGGAATGAATCAGCCAACTGCTATTAGGCTTGTGGAGTACTAAATCTTTTAACACTAGATGGCATCAACACCCTGGATGCCATCAGGATTTTTACCTTTCTTCATGAACACTTGAACAAAGCAAGAACAGTATCTTGCAAAGTTTATTAATTTTGACGTGCTCGATTTTAGTCCTTCATCATTGGGTGAAGAAACACAAGAACATGACTGAGGAAATTTATTTTTTTTATTGGACAGAAGATAAAGCCTTTCTTTTTAGCAAGTATTTTGTTTTTAAGCAGTCTGTAATGTAATGTAACCTGCACAAAGTTAGCTAATTACAAACAGCATGAAAAAAAAATGATTTAAAAATACATGTAAATAGCCAAAGTCGCATTAACTTCCACTCTCTTGGAAAAAGACGCGTATGACAACATACTCACAGAAGTGCATGTAAACAATAGAGATTATGTTATGACACTGTGGCAATTATGTTTACAGATGGTTGTAGTACAATCTTACAGAGCTAACTTTTAAATATGGTAAACTTTGCATTGATGTCCACTCAAACTGGAAAGCACTCAGAAAAACAGCTACAAGTGTACCCTGAGATCCAAGAAATCTGTTCCAAGGCAGGAGACTGAACCTAATCCCACTTCATTTTATCAACAGAAGGGTTGGAAATAGATAAATTATTAACTACATATGCATAAATACATAAGGATTTTTGTTCTCTTTCATCTAGCAGATGACAAACAATAGTTAGAAACTGTTCAGATTAAAAATAAATAGGGAACACTTCTATGATAATGATGGACATTCTGAAAATGAGTATGAAGGATACATTTTGATGGGGACATGCTATTAAGAGTCCTCTGGTTTGCATCTTTCTCTGAATGAAACTCCACACACCACTACTGAGCAGAAATCTCAGGAAGCCTGATGGCAGAGGCTGTTTCTAGCTCATGTTTCTCTCTGGGACAACCAAAGCTAACTTTTACACTGGATTTTCAGATTCAGCAAAAATAAGCCATTGCCAAGGGTAATCTGGGCATGGAAGTAAAATTGCATGGTGTGAAGAAATCTGATACAGGGTAGAGATGGATTTTAATAATCAAAAGCTAAGCTAGGAAGGATGAGTTCAACTGATGAATATAGTTAATCTTCCAATTATAATCTTCCAACAGGATTTCAGGGTCCCTTCCTTTTGAAGTTAATTGAAGTTTTTACACTGGCTTCAACAGAAGAGAGATTAGGATCTCTTAACGAACTCTCCTGATAAATTAATACTTTTTGATTTTAGAACACGTATCTACAGTTAGAAATTTATTCTTGTCTCAAGCAATGTCCACATCTTTAAGCCTGCGGTTCAAAAATAGTCACAGGTTCAACCCAAATTACCCTACCATCATTACCTTAACTGGACCCAGGTGACATGTACTTCAATCGAGCTTTAGTCAGCACCAGATCAGCTTCTGAAATACCGGACTTTTAAGCTTGTGCTGTTTTTCTTGCAGTCTGACCTCAGAAGTGTTTCAGCTGCTATTTCTTCCTCTTATGCTTCTAAGAGAATTCAGTTCATGCCAGTAGTCTTAAATGGGTACTTCTGAAATCTACAATCCTTTATTTCTCCGTATAATTGGAAGCGTCTGGAACAGCAATATATGCCTACTTACCGCTGCACATTTGGTGTGACCTCTGAATCCTGCCTTAGTGTTTTGGTCCCTAATACTTCTCAACTTACTTCCTGCTGGGAGTTCAGCAGAAGTGTCAACAGCCACAACTCTGCTTGGCACTCACAATGCCTGGTTAACACACCCGAATCTTTAGCTTTAAGAGGGTAACTCAAACCTGTTTGTTCACAGTTAATCTGTGGTGTAAGTCTACAAGACGTGTGTTTCTTATAACTTATCACATCACAGCGACTCACCAGATTCAACAACCTTTTGGCTATTGGTTGTGCTGGATTTTAATCTGCCTGCTTACTGCATTTACAAATGGTTTCGCCCCTCCCAAACTTTAAAATCTGTATGAAACCTCCATAAACAAATTCTCACTCTCACCTTGGCTTCATCAGCTATTGAAATTGTTAGAGTTTCTCACTCATGACAGCACGTCAGGAAAGGCTGTGCTCTGACATGAATAGAGTGCAACCAGATACCTACCCACACACTTTGGCTCCTTTGAATCCCACTGTGAGGTTCCCAGGCAGGTGAGTTTGGCACTTCCTTCTATTTCATAGCCTTCATTGCAGGTCAATAAACATACTGTCTTATAGGAGACATCAGCTGTTGAGCAATTAATTTGACCATTTTCAGGAGCCCAAAGTTTGGGACATGTCCGAACTGCAAAGGGAAAAATAAAATTCATTCTGCAGCACTGAGAACCTGGGGAGTAACTCTAGTCTTAAGGTTTTCAGGGATAGGAAAGGTACTGTTTTGTACACTAGTTACAGAAGTTGGAACAGAGTTAGGGAATAGGATAGGGCTGGAAGAGGGCTAATTTTTTCAAAGGATTGATGCCTACCTTTTCTGGAGAGAGAGCCTTATGTAACATGTATGAGGTTAGGCACACAATTCTACACTGTCCTAAATTCTGATATGTTAGCAAATCAGTTATCCTATGAGAAGTTCCCAGCCTTTGGAGACATTTGGCACCAGGTAACCTCTGCTAGTAAAGTCTGTCAGCCTTCAGGATTGTATACAAATGCAATCCTATGGAAAATTTTGGAGCTTTCTGATGTTTCCAATTCCCCAGCTGTGCCTGACAGTTTGGGATAATCCAAACTGTCAGTCTGGTATGGACCGAGGGCATGCCAGAGAAAAGGCTAAGAGCTTAACAGGGCAGATGACTGTGTTCCAGTGCTTGGCAACATCCTTAGGCACTCCTCATCTTATTGATGCAGGCGCTGGTAAGGCCTTGATTTATTTTCTTTGTCTCACTATCATAACCTTAAGCTCTTCTACTAGGACCTCTTTCCTTTGCAGTGCCTCCAGCCCTTCTCTTCAGCCAGTACCTTAAAATTTCCTTTCGTCCCCTTGCTACCCTCTGTACATACACACCTTTGGGTTCACCTGCGTTGAACAGCTGAGCCGTACACACCCATCGACTGGACATGACTATATGATGATGTTGATTTATATATGACAGGGTGACAGCAAGCCGAAATGAGTAGATAGATGCCTGCTGGGGTCCTACCGTACCTTTCCCCTCAACAATTCACGCCTCTCTTCTCTAGCTAGCTGCTGATTTTCCAAAGCCTATGGAAAACTTGTATCATTAAAAACTGTCCTCAGCCAAGGCTGGAGGGTACTGGTTCAAAAGTTATTAGCGGGAGAAAAGCATACATAAAGGCAAACAGTGTGGCTGATCAAAAATGTAATCAAGCAGACTGCAGCTCCCTTAACTATTCTTTTCTCAGGACTGTTTCCACAGCTTCTGTTGACCTTGCAGGCAGGGGGTAAACTCTGACAATGTATGGCTTCAGAGCTGTGGACGGCTTCTCTGCTGTGGTAGGAATGCCAATTTTACCAAATAAACCATCCTAGCTGCTGCTTGGTAGGAGGCAGACCACAAGCTCCTCTCCAAAGACACTTGAAAGAAAGCCAACTTGGCAACTTTCTCTCGTCTTCCCAGTAGTTGTTTACTGTGCATACTGATGAGACAAGACATGCTGGCAGTTGGACATGTGGACTGAACTGAGCATGATACTCCCTAAAACGAATAAAAGGGGAAATATCCTGACCTCTCCTTAAAATGAAATCATCTGTACAAATGGCAATAACCACAAGCCCCTCAAAGCTGCAGAAAACATTCATTAAATAATGTCTTATGTGAAAGTAGCTACAAGGAAATCCTGAGTGAAAGAAAAATCTGCAGCAAAACCTAGGTACATTGGATACAAAAGAAAGAAAAAAAAGCCACTCAGATGCATCTGATACATCTCTGTATTACCACTGTCTCATCTTCACTCTTTGAAAATACTGTTCCTCTCATGCACACATACACACAGGCACTCGCTAGAGAGTGCATTAAAGAGTATAAAAGAGACCTTGAAATGTCCATCTTGCTAGTGACACTTAACACTTCAGAGCAGCTTTCTAATAAGCTGTATCTTAACTGCAGTGCAGTGAATAGGAAAGACATTTTGCAGCTGAATCACATATGCTTCATGCAGAAGAGAATAGGCTTTCTCTTTTATTGTTTCTATGGAAGCCTTTAGTAACCAACCTGTGGTAAAAGAAAGCAAATACTACCAAGCTCTGTGGTTATTATTGAGGAAGGCTGAATGAATTACGAGCACTGAGGAGGAGCACCTCAGCAACGTAATGTCTATGGAGAACGCACTCCCTTCCACCACTTGGTAAGTCTAGTCATCTCTTCTGACCATGCTAGCTGTACTCCTCAGTGCTCCTGCCTCCTCAGTGTTTCTGTGTTCACTTTCCTTCAGAGTTTCAGTATGCCTCGGCTGGAAACTGGGAATTGAGCCCACGTTATCCTGGTTATGTTTTCACGTCTTAAAACACAAATACATCCTCTTGTCAATTAGGCACTTTCCACGACCAATAAATATTTCCGTAAAGTCAGTGAAAACAACAACAAAGGTATATTCTGTTTGTGCTGTGTTTTCTCCTAATACATTTATCAGGATTACATACACACTTCACAGGGCTTTTTTTCATGGGTCACAGTTAATTGCAAGACATAACTGCATTAATTGCTTTCCCATAGCACAGCAGATTTTAGGTAGCAGAGCAATTGAGGAGTGTTTAATGTCAAAATCCAAAGCAGTGCAAAGGGATTTTCCTTTAAGGTCCCGTCCTAATTTATGTGATAAAATACCCCTGGGATTAACAAGACAGCTATAAACCATGTCTTTGATCTTGCTCGCTTCCACAGTTTGAATGAATAGAGAGAAGCAGATCCAGCATGTGTAAAGGTAGGATTTTTAAATATTTTTTATTTAATTGGAAGTCTTCAGTGTGATGGAGGGGCACGAGAAAGGCAAAAATATACCCTATCAAGGCTTCAAAGGAAATTGACTCAACATCAAGACAATACCTCAAAGCAGATTTTTCCCTCACTTTTCCAAACAAAACCCCAGCTAAAGGAAGATCATGCACCTACACCCAGCAGGTGAATATTTGTAGTTGCTCTAGAAGCTTTTCCAAGTACTAGAGAGTTCCACTTGTGTACAGACAGTGAAGATAAAGGATCCTTTCTTTGTCATTGACTGCAGCTTCCTCCACTTTTTTGCACTTGAAACTAGTGTGCAACAAAAGCTTTGACTGGCAGAAGCTATTCCCCAGTACCCAAGTCTACCTAAAGTGGTATGTATCTTCAACCCATGTTTTGATCTCTTTGTTTTTGCCTTTTTAAGGCACCCTCGAGGCACATGACAGCAATTTATTTTTTATTTCAAGCTTCTCCTTTCTGTCTTCTGTTACTGGAAGCTATATAAGAAGACAGTTTTCCCAGATTATCTGAAGAACAGCCCTGCAATGTAAGCAAAAGTGATCTGCTATATAAGTGTCCTGAGGAACTGATCTGTACCCCAGATCCCTGCTTTCAGAATCATCAGTTGCTGTCTCCTTAAGGGCTGTAGCGTTTGTAGTAGCATGAAGTCCTAAAGCCTCCAAGAACCTACCCCTCCTCCTCCCCACAACTCGTGGCCAGGGCAAGAGGTGATTGCTTCTTATTTACTACATTCTGGTGTGCAGACCAATATCAAGTGTATGCAACTCAAGTTAAACATGTTAAACTACAAGCTGTGGCTGTTGAGGAGATGAGGGCTGTTACTTGCTTTTTCAGGCCATCCTTGGAAGAAATACCAGGCAGGATGGCATAACGATGCACCCCCACTTCTAAACCACCAAGAACCAAGCCTCAGGCAAAAGCAAGTGATAAAAAACTTAAACTGTGTTCCTAAGTACTCGTAAGAGCTATAGAAATAAAAAATGCTTTTCAGGATTCTCTTTCCCACATCTTCTCCCTTTCAATCCTTCTGTTTATTACTTTTCCAGCAGATGCTCCCTTACAGCAAACTCCTCGGATACTGTCAGTTGTTCCCCTGTGAAACTCCACTCAAAAATCTTCAGAGGACTACACTCAAGGCCTTCCTACTTTAATTCTTCATACGAAGGAACTGTAAGCCAATGTCTGTCTATGTGAGAAGACTGACGCACATTGTAAGACACCTGTGTGGCAAGGCCTTGTTATATGTTTGACTAACTACCTAGCAAATACTGTTCTACATTTTCTTTTGTAGACATCTTATTATTAGGGAGGAGGGAAACAGAATGACCAAGGTTGCCTTTGGAATGTTCTTTCCTTTAATAGGGCCGGACCTGCACACCTAACCATGCAATGACCAGAGTAAACCACTATGGACAACAAACTATCCCAGAAGAAAATGACTTTTCAAACACACATCCATACCTCTGCAAGTAGCCTCTGATCCAGACCACTGGCCATTTGTCTGACAAAGCCTGATGCTGCTTCCCACGAGATCAAATCCTGCTTTGCACCGGATCCCACAGGCCGCATTAAAGTAATTGTTGCAGACATTCTGGACAAAGTAACCATTTTCAGGGGGCTTCAGTTCAGGGCAGTGAACAACTAAATAATTAAACAACCACAACAGAGTTATCACACCAGCTGGAATGTAGCAGGCTACTGAAGGAAAACAATTTTTTTTCCATTTCCAATTCTAGTTGCACCTTGGTACTTTTGCTGTTTTGGAGAGAGACAGAAAATCTTGCATGTGATTTGACTTGTCTTTCAAAGATAAATAATGAAGCTGTCCCAGAACTGCACTGTGCATTACAGGACTTTTCAGCTTCTGGCTAGAAACGCTTACCTTCACAGGTTTGTCCTACAACACGATATCCCTCCCGGCACGTACAGTCCTCAATGGAGGTACTTCCTGGTGGAGAAGTATGATTCTTGTCGGGACAGGAGATGCAAGTGCTGATTCCACCTGGTGAACCTTCAGGCTTGTATGTTCCTGGGGGACAAGCTGTTGAGCAAAACAAAAGAAGAAGAAAAGAGGTTCAGGGTACCACATTTCACAGCTAGTATCGCTTTTCCAGAGTGTTGCTTTACATTTTTTACATTCCTCCATTCTTCCTCATATAGCCAGAGTCACTTAGGGAAGGAACGTTCTCAACTTAAAGCCTGTAGAGTTGTACAGAGATGAACTAAAGCCCACTGAACCCCCTGAAGGTCTTGTCAACGTCTGCCTGAGGACTGAGGTTAAGTCCATGAATTATCCTCTTCAAAAGATGCACAGTCCCAGAAGACACCAGATTTCCAGCGATAAAACCTGCACTGACCTCACGAAGACATTCCTGATTTACAGCTGTACAAAGTTAACTCAGACAAAATCCTAACCTACAGAAGAACTACACCAAAATTTAATGCACACAAATTCTTAGCACTAAACTAGCAAAAGAAGCTCACAAATACGCCTGCCCTTGATTTACACATTATGATTTATAGATGATCTACACCCTATGCTTTCTGTAATGTATGAACCACAAACAATGAACCAATTAATCAAAGTAACTGCTCCCAGATGCTTTTCTAGCCATTTATATCCCATTTAACATTTGTAACTCTATGTTACTCTAATGTACAAGTCTTAAAGAGATCCACAGATATCTTCAGAGACAGGGAAAATGCATACAGAAAAGTGACCTCTCACATGAGAACTTCAGATGGGTGGGATAAGTCTCTCTTTGCTCTGAATTCTGTTCTTCAGGAAATTACAATAATTATCTTTATTTATTTTACAAAGCTGATGTGAGAACAGGAGAGTGACTATTTACCAGGTGCTGATAAAATGAAGTACTGACTGGTCAGATTGCCATTTGACACAGAACTCAAAGGTACTTGAGCTGAAAAACATATCTCCCGATGTAAAGTTCTGCAAATATTTAGAGGTTACTTAATAGTGAACCTCTCACTTCATTAATTTTATTGTCTATAAATTTTTCTAATGGCCATACGTTCACTTGCAGACTGCAGGTAAGTCTGTCTCTCATTTCCTGCCCTAAGTACAGCCACTGTTCACCGTCTGATGAACCTCTGCATGGTACAGACAACTGGCAATGAACAGCTCAGCTCCACAGCCATCAGGTGACTGAACCTGACCATAAATGCCTTCAAGTGTCTTCTACCTTATGTGGTAAGATGTAATCTGTCTCTAAAGTTGGTTTCTCCTGTTGAAGTTCATTTCCCGGATTTCAAATATTCTGGCATTATCAGTCTTGTATTTTGGTAAATATTGGACCAGCTATGTTTGTTTTGTAAACTACGTGCTAAAATAATCTGACATTTGTCTTATTAATGAAAACAACATTCTGCTTTCTTGGCAACTGAAAAGGAAAAACAAAACAAAACAAAAAAAACCAACAACCCCCCAAAACCAAAACCAACAGAAACTCTAGCCTCCTTTTTCTCAACCCATCAAGGGAGATTCGACTTTAATAAGTCACATTTTCTGAATGATGTCCTAAAAGATCAACCTGTATGAACAGTTAGCACTTCTTTCCAAGAAAAGCATGGTGTTTTGCATGGCTTCCAGAGATAATATTTTTATTTCACTTTCAGTAAAATTTGCAGTCTTATTTTGAAGAAAGCAGTCATAGTGGTTACGAGTTAAGGGGTGATTATGAGCATTATAAATTGGCTTCAATGTTACAGATATGTATTTTAAATACACTTTTAAAAAGACTATGAAAATGCCCCAAAAGTAAAGGGTAGAAATATAAATGAAAACTTTTCAGGAGAAAAAAAAGGGAAAAGTATCCAATCAGAATCAGAGCTGGGAATTCTTAAATTTTCTTCTGGGACTTTCAGTAAAGCATTTGCAAAAAAATCCCCTTCATACAGTTCACCTGTTCTTCCCATCAAAGACATTCCTCTTGAACAGTTACTACTTCTCTCCTCTCTTCTGTGCAGGCATCTTCTCCTTGCGTATTTGGTCTCTTGTAAACATTTTCATTCTAAAAGTACACTTACAACTAGTTTTTCCAATGAAGCTGCAGGAGATAATTCATAATGATGAAGTTGTTGTTAAGGTCTCTAGTGGGAAAGGCAAGTTTTTCCAAATGCTTTGATTTGTTTTGCTTCTCTATGCTTCAAGTGCTTGCCACTGCCTTTCTAAAAAGCTGAACTACATGTTACCTAGACTTTGTATGTAGAGTTTTCTCCAAGCCTCTGTTCCTGAACTGCACATTGATCTCACACTACTCCTTGGAAGATTCAGCTACCAAACTCCATGTGAGCCACAATGAAAATTTGCACAACTCAATACTTGCTTACGGAGCTACTTCCATGAGTGTGAGATCGCAGTCTGTTCTGTGATGCCAAGAGATGGTTTAAGAATGGAGCATAAGCACCCTAACCTTTGCGCATTTCCATCACACCCACAGAGGTTAGCCTGGCCACAGCTTAAGTTACAACCATCCATAATCAGCTATGGATGGAAAAGCAGAGCTTCAGCCACTTGCTGTAGACTTGTCCATGCCTGATCCAGCTAGACTGATGACCCTTGCCCTCCTTCTCCAGACACCACGAGAGCATGGCTCAAGTCCATACACAACGATGCATTCATCAGCAAGAGAAAGAACTTGTGGGGGAATCTCATCTGGAGAATACAAGTGGTCCCATCTGTGACTGATTGCACAGGCACTTCTCTGGGGTCTCTCCTGAGAATGAAGTGGTGCCAAATTTTCACAGAATTCTAACTGCCAGTCTGCGCTCACCAACATGCCCTCTATACCCACAAAATCTGCCTGCAGATCACCTTCTCCAGTGTTAATCTGTAAAAACAATTTAGTTTTTTTTTTCAAAGCTTGCTTTCCCTTGCCATCAATATGATGGTGGAAAAAGGCTCAAAACAGTGTGTGGATGAACCCCAGTGTAAATAAGAATTTATCTGGCACTTTCAAGAATGACAAAAAGGTAGGAATTTTAGAAATGTGGAAACAATTTAAATGGTATCAGCCTTTAAAGGGAGAGGACACTCATGAAATGTGCAAATGTGCACGTGTACATGCATGATATTCTCAACAAAAGATTTAACTACTGCCTACATAGGAACCATGTTGTTCTTTGTCCAGAAGCATGGGGAGGAACAAGAAATTGCCTTCTGTTTAATGTAATTCCCTCTTCAGACCAGAACAATGAATACTGAGTAACAGCAGAGGATTACGTTTTTGTTACAGGAATGAAAGGCTATCTGGTAGCAGGGATTAGTGTGATAACTCAAATAGGCATGCGTCTTAAACTCCCCAAGCACACAAAGATGGCTCACATTGAAGTTGCCATCAACAACAACCTGCTTTCATAATATGGTGGACATTTGCCAATTATATGCATTTTCTATTGTGGTAATGTCAGTGCATTTGTCTTCTCATAGGAAATAAGAACAAAATAATAAATGCTTACTTCAGCATGCCTCCTGCATTATCCTCCTCAGTTATGCTCTCCTGGGGTACACAACTAACTGAAAAAAAAAGTAAGAAAATCCAGTATGTCTGTTCTCTTTTGGAATACTATAGGGCATGATGACTTAGGCTACCAATACAACATACTTTATCTCTTTATCTATCAAAAAATATATTCAGTTGCATGTAGAAGAGAATCAGTGGAAAGCAAGTATGACATAGGCTTGCTAGAAACAAAAACCTACAGGGTAGGCATAAAAACATTTCAGTCAATGGAGGTGCATGGACAGTATAAATATATGTGAAGGCATTGTGTGAAGCTGAACAATGGATGTGGAAGGTTTGGGAAGCCCTCAAAAAATCAAAAGACAGACTTTCAAATTCAGTAGGAATTCTGCACTGCCTGCATACAATAACGACTAACTTGATGTTTTAATCTTCAAGCAGGAATTTAACGCCGTAAAAGTGACTACATAGAACAAGGTATGTTTCAGACCTTTGCCAATCACTTAACATGAATTATCCAGTTTAGCTTCTTTTAAACAGCAAATACTAAAACCAGAGGCAAACTTAAGCCAACTGATATTGAACCCACAGAGTGCCAAGAAGACTCCAGCCAGCATCTAAGCAGGTAGAGATCATATATTGAAGGGTTACAGTCTATGACATGGGGTCACAATTCTTCCTCTGAATGTATGAGTACAAATTTGAAGGGCAAATAATTTTGCCTTAAAAATGTAAATCTTTTAAAATCCTGGGGGAGCAGGCAAGCTCAATTTATTCTCCAATTATGCTAGTATGTCTAAGTCACTGAAATGGAATTATTCTTGATTTATCCCAGTGTAAGAGAGAGGAGAGTCGAACTCCAGGTATTTCAAAGATTAATTTGAGGGATTTCATATTTTCTTCAATGCATAATTTCTCCCACTAACTACATTTAGTAAGTAATCTCTGGCTTGAGCTGTTCTTTCCACACTTCATGCTAATGAAGGATCCGATTAAGGATTTATCTTCAGCAGGATACGACAGGAATCAGCTAGGCAATATCCTGCTCTCTCCCACATCAACCTGAGCTCTATTTGTATATACTATTGCTCTATTTTCTATATACTGTACTGACTGTAGTCTGTAGTTCTCATTTTTCCCTGCATGTGTAAAGCTTAAATGAAATGATACTCTGATGCAAATCACAAATACAAAAATGGCTTTAGCTTAATCCCCAAACTTCCTAAATGAAGAAAGCAAACCTAGTTTTCCAGTTACATTGGTTGTATGCCACTATAATTACTTTTATGACACTGATTATATGCATAAGTATTAAGCGTAACCAAGTGGGGAATCTGTCCCAGAATCAGAGTATACTATGAACATCTATTTTGATTTTGTTCTGCTGCTGTCTATTAAAAATAATACAATCATATGTCACAGAATCTCTCAACAATGATCACTGGATGTTTATACTATTCTTTTCCTGTTTCCTCCGCTTTTGTTACTGAACATACACAGACAGGAGATTTTTGGTTATGTGGATCTTTGACCTGGCATACAACATCTTGCATTTTTATTCATTCATTGGAAGCTATAGGGAAAATCCACTGTGTGCCTAGAATTACTTTGAAGTCCACAACACCAGGACAACCTAAAAGTCAAATTAACTCATGTTTATGTCTTTAGAGGAGAAGAACTTCAGCCTGAGGGTGTGGGTTATCTCTCATTGCTTTACTTAATCAAAGATTCTCATGCTGTGGCAAAATCAAAATAAACATGAAAATTAGAAAAGTTGTCACCTTGACTTTTGCTTATGAAATAAGTACTGTGGTAGCAATATTTGCCATCATTCATGCTGTAAACTGTGCAGCATGAAATGGCTTCACTATAAAGCTTAATTATTTTACTAAATAAAGGCCAAAACTTTCATGAAGATGAAAATACAAAGAATTTACAGTATATTATCACGTGCTGAATCTTTCTACACTGGTATCTTCATCTCTCATCATGACTAAGTCCTGTAAGACCCAGGCACGCTTTCTATTAGAAGAAACAATGGGAATGAAGGGCTGTATGTCCCTTGACAATGGCCTGCCAAACAAAATATGCTTTACAAGTATAATGCACGGGGTCAGCTTAAGCTGGAAAACGAAGGAAGGAGATGCCTAGGGCTGCAATTCAACCTGCATGGAGGGAACGGAGATCCCTGTTTCACACCAAACAGAATTCCTGATGCTTTCCCACCTGCTGCTGCAGCAGAGCAAGTGTGGGATGTCTCACTGGACCAACATGCAGTGATACCCAGTCCTTCATCCGTCCTCCAAAAGCCATCCTGCTGCTACTGCATTTTTGAGTGGCCTCTGCAAAGGGAGGCATATGATGGGAGTTTTGACTGCACAAAACTCCCCAGTCCCCTACCTTTTCCATATGTTTTGCAGTAATCTTTCTTGACTGCTCTTGTAATCAAAGTATTCCGCAAACTCAGGGCACCAATGGCCAGAGATGTTGTAATTTTCAGATCCATTCTACTAAACCAAACAATAAACTAGGGTTGTGGATTTCTTTCCTTGTATTCGCAAGTCAAAAAATGTTTAGTTGGGCTAGTATAAAAACAGACTTCTCTGGACATTGAAATATACCTCTCTGAATCTGTACACTAAGATATTTAAGCCTGCTTCTCAAACACTTACCATACACTGCATCCCTGTCTGAGAGACTGTTTCTAGAAGTGGCAGCTTTTGTTGTTACATTTCAGTTATCTGGAAAGTTTTTTTTTTTTTTAATCTTCTATAAGAAAGGTATGTCAGACCAGGCACTTCGTGCCCATGAAATGCATTTGGAAAGCTAGTGGGAAAAAAAAATTGAAACCTTTGGCAGATACTGTAATCCACTCTTCTGCAGTTTGCAACATGTATGGTGCCATAAAAAAAGGCAAGAAAAAAAAAAAAGAGCCAGTAGCATGCTAGTATTACAAGAAATATGCAAGGAAGTGGCTTTAGTTAAACATTTGACATGTATGACTTGTACAAAGACTGCAAAAGAAATCCTTGCGCTTACCTTTAAGTGTAGGGATCAGAAAAGGATTTCTACTGTGTCTCAGTGTGTTCTCCAGCTCTAATACCTCCTTTTATCCCCAGCATGTGCTCTGCATTAATTTCAGACAGCTCTGAACCTGCTCATCCATCTGCTCTTTGTCAGTATTCCTTACACATCTCTTGTCATAGCAATGTGATCAGCAATTTAACAAGCTAGATGTCTTCTCAGTTCTCATTTGATGTATTTTGCTCCATTTCTTTATTAGATTTACAAATTTCCTCTCACTGAGAGAAGCAGACTAAATCAAGTCCAAAGTTCAGCTACTTTTACACATCATACGTACGGAGGGGACAGGTTCAGCCAAACCTTTTAATTGAGTTTAAAGAGACATCAGAAATGCAATACTGCACTACCAAGTAGGCTGCAGCATCTGGAATGAAACTTTGCGATGCTCTAGATAGAGATCTTCAAGCACTTCAAACAGCCTTAACAAAGTTTCAGCAGAAATAACTTGTTCACAATAAAAATGAGAATCTTGGATCCTCTCCCATAGGGCAAGAGAACTGGAAAGTTGCCTGAAAGAAAATGTAGTCCCTTGGGTTAGCATCCCATCTCAGCACCCCAAGCATACAGAGCATGGGGGAATAATCTCCCTGCTGAAGAATACAAGCTCAAGAGTGATAGCACCTTGTAAAAGTTATGATGCCTACAAGGATCTTCTTCCACAGGGAAGTCTGGCCCTGGGCCACAACAGTGCTGAGCATCCCTGCGTAGGCTCAGGGCCAGGGTATTTAGATAGGATTACCTCAAAGCAATATTTCTAACAGCAAAATATCCTACTGTAATAGTAGCAGTACTAAGAATATCTAGAAAATCCATTCTCATCCAGTTTAAAGACATTTTTAGATCAGAACAATTAGCATAAGTCAAAAGCACAGTGAGTGTCTTAAGTAGATTCATACTTGAAGAATACATGTGCATTGCAAGAACACAGAGCTATTAAAAGTGTTTTAAAATGTTTTACGATCATAAAAATAAAACTGATTCTCTCCAAAGTCAAAAATAAAGACTACCATATATACTTTCACAGACAGTAACTCAAAAGCATTCATTGACTCAAAGCATGTGGCTTAGGAATATAAAAGAAAACCTTGGTTCTGTCTTGCAACTTATCTTCAAAAAGAAGCCTACTCATGCTTCATTCAGGCTACAAGTTCTCAAGATACACGAGACAACTTGTGCAATCTATGTGATTTTGCAACAAAATCCATTTCACACACTTTCACAACAGATATGTCCATTTCGGCTTTTTGGGAAATGCTACAACAGCTAGAACACTAGTGCATTGATACACAGCTGTGGTTTCTACAAACCCATCCAGCAATGCAGGGCACGTTAACAGTCACTAATTAGCATGTGACATAACCTGTACTGAGGCAGCTCTGTGTTAGCTGTGGTGGAAGACAGTCTGCATTTAGTGAAGGGCCAAACCACAACAATCTACAAAAGCAGAACTGTGAGCTTAAGCTTACAAAGGAAAGTAAAGCTAATGGTGAAGCTTAGGAACTTTGTTGGTTAACTACAAACAGAAATGGCATTCATGTACTAAAATGAAGCTCTTTTGGTCAAGATCTCAGTGGCATTTTAGACAGTTGTCACAGGTTTGCCATTTGTATAGACATTAAAGAAGCAGTCTTGGTGATGCATTTGCAGAGCATACACAAAGCCAAGTATGAACGTGCCTATGAGGTACGGGTATCAGACCATGCCAGCTTCTGACTTTTAGAACTTGGACACTGATCTATGTCCTCATGCCCCTGCACATTTCTAACACGTATCATGTTAAAAGCAAACAACAAACCCCAGAAGTACTAAAAAGTTGCTGGCAAACTGAATCAGTTGATTGTGTAAAGTTTACCATGCAAATTACTTATGAAATCATTTATGTGCAAGTGATAATTTTGTGTCCAAAACTCTGCACACAATCAAACTTAAAAAGGGAGATAACAGCAGGTCTGAAAATGATTCACTCAGTACAGAGGCCTCTCTGGACATGGTCTTCACATAATCACAGACACGCATTCCTCAGTAAAACTTTATCACTGCTGATGTGAGAGCACAGGCTACTGTAAGTGCCTGTTCTAAGTGCCCTGGTCTCTGGATAGCTTCCTACTATTTAAATTAATAAACATTGAAAAGGAACATTATCCTCCTGCCCTAGGTGCACTTATTTGCCATTTTAACGCATGTGCTGTGAAGTTGCATGTTTGCTTTTCCAAGCTGTAAAGAACTACAAACAGGCTGAAGTAAAGCAGGTTCTGTTAAAAGAAGAAGAAGAAGAAAAAAACAAACAACAAAAAAAAATCACCACCACCACCAATAAAAACACACACACAAACAAACAAACAAACAAAAAACCCCACATTTTATTTAATTTGTGCTACAAACAGATGAGCAAATAACTGTTTTAGAGATGTAATATATGTCTGGTTTGAAGGCACTGGAAGCCCAGTTTTTCCTAGGCTTGGTCTACCCATTATACAATATATCAAATAAATCCTCTTCGCTTTTTTGACAGAAAGGGTTTTCGGCCAGAAAGGAAAATGGATGACCAAGATACACTTGCAGATGGGGATTCAAATCAGATGCAGAGAGAAAAGTCACTCCATATTCTTTGTTACCTTTCCATTAATCTTCATTGTACCAATAAATTCGTCAATCTATCAGTTCCCTAATAAGGATTAATAAACAGGTATTAGGTGCCCAAAGGACCAAAATCAAGCTTAGACCAAACCCCGAGTGATAGTGGAAGTATCAGAACAGTGAAAAAGCTCTGCCTGGGATGCGTTACATTCTGCTCAGTTAACTTCTGCACGAGCTAGAGGAACACGCTGGAAAGCAAGAAATAGTCCTCCTTTATGCACAACTGGGAAGAGGGAGTACTTGGAAACGGAGAAGCCTGACCTGGGGCTGGGGAAAAAAAAATGTTTCCTTAACAACTCCTGATGTGCTATACCCAGAAGAAGCTGAACCAAGTGTCTACTCCAGTGCCTGTGGCTCGTGGGACACGCTGAAATCATCACAACTCAGCCAGCGCTTACTTGCTCAGCACAGCCTACGCTTTCTTCCAGAAGCAAAGAGCAAGAGTCTCATGTTACATGTTACAGGGCTAAACCAACAGATCACCTTCTCCCGGGATTTCTGAAAGGTAATTTTAACTAAAATAAGGGCTTGGGATTTAGAAGCTGACAAAACATGCACCCCGGGCTTCCCAGTGCTGGTGTGTTTCTGTAGTGAAGAACATCCCTCGTGGTTAAAGATCCACTTCCACCGTGTTCACCTACAGACAGTTTTGTGTTCAGTTATTCTTCAGACTTAAGAGTATAATTAAAATATGACTGCTCAAACTGAACAAGCGAACCGGCTTTCCTGAGAGCTGCATGCTCCAGGAGGAGCCAGAGACACCAAGTCCTCAGCTTTTCTCCTCATACAGGCAGAAATTGCAAATTTGTTCCCTGGTAAAATATATTAACAGAATCCTGCATAGTCCTGAATGCAAATTCAGGACTCTCGTCCAATGCAAAATGCTCCCCTGTTGCTGTTGTTTCCAACACCCACTCCCAGCAGTTGTTGCTGTGTGTGATCACGAAGGGAAAAAAAAAAAAGACACCTATTTCTGTCTCCTTTCTCTGCAGATCAGAGTAGCTCCAGCTGCTGAATCACAGATGGGGAATGTAGCAAGTAAAAGCTATTATAAACAGGAAAGTGAAGCCATTTCTGCCCAGACCTTCAATAAACTGTCACTACTGCATTAGGTGCCAAATTTGGCTTGTTTTCTACATCCCTTATTTTTATCATTTAAATATACTTTTCAACAACAGCGATTATACTCCTATTAAGTAACATTTCTGAGCAGAGACGATACAGCACGTGACCGTGCAGATGGAGAACATATGTCACTATTTCCATGTTTATTTACTTAGCAGCCCAGGGTGAGAGTCAGACAGTTTTTGGTTAACTCAAGAGAACTGAAGCACATGCAATGGCTCAGGCCAATAATCAGACAATAAAAAGTGATGTTTTTGCCAATTTTTTTCCCCACATATTGTGAAACAAACCCAGCTATTCCTGTGTAGAGTTCAGAAAAGTGCCGTACTCTTAATGTTGGAGTTTCTACTTAATTCCTGAAATGGTTACTGGTACCCATGATTTACTGTGAAAAATACTATAAATTCCGTTGACCAATTTTCGTGCAAAATGCTTATGGAGACTCACAGGACCCCCTGAATTCTTTCAAAACGATCTGAACTATGAAGATCAAAACAGAGTCTTGTTTATGGAACATGACAGTGCTAAGAGAACAACTACATAACTCTGTATTAACTGCTGCTTCCTCAGAAAATATTCAGAGAAAAAAAAGTCTTTTCATCTCATTTTGACCATTTTTTCTTGTCCCTCTCCACTCTTATTTTTATATGAAATAGAAAGGAAGTAAGTTCTTCCTTAAGGATGGATCTGACTCTTGCTGAAATGGTCAGCTGCAAGCAAAAGGGTCACCTCAGATTTGAACTGAAGAATTGTGTTTTAAGTACTTGGTCGTGTGCCCCGCCAACAAACTACACTTTACTACCACAAAAGCTATGGTAAAAAAAATACTGTTGCATTATGTTGCACAACCGCATACACAGCCTTATTACTCAGTCTTAACAAAGCTTTGTTCTGTGAAGAACCTTCATGAAGCCACTTCTGACCACCAACTTTGTTGCCCCCCAACTAAGCAGCACTCACCTGGTCTCTGTCCCTTAGCCCCTCCAGAAGAACTTAACCCTCTGCAATGCAGGAGTTCTCCCATAAAGCAGAAATCCCTGGACAGTGAGTTTATGTGTTTGCACGATCCCTTCTTGCTATCAGTGCTAACCAAACACGTGCTGAAGTAGCAACCTGTAACATCTGGAGGCTTTGCTGAAGTCTAGTTGTTTAAAAGAGCCTGACACAGCCTGCTGTTGCTGCCAGAAGAGGAGCAGCCAACAGTGAGATTCTTTCAAGAGCTGCCTGGTACTCAGTCTCTCTGTGCCTGAAAGTGAAACTGAGCTCTACATCCTACTTCTCCAGCCTCTTCACAGTTTCAAGTGTTTTTACCACCATGAGGAAGTAGAATCACTGGTTCGCTTTCTAAAGGACAGCAAGGTCCATTGTACATTCTGGGAGGAAAAAGGTCCGCCACGCTTCTGGTCATACCTTCCTTTCTAAATGCATGCCCTTTTTTGAGATTCTTTGCCACAAACAAGGCTGTCTACACTCGTAGAGATGGAGAACAAAAATTCTTAACTGCAATCTGAAGCAAAAAGAGAAAAAAAAGGCATAAGCATGATTACATTGCTGCTTACTGGATCTAATAAGACTTATGGTTATTAGACCACTGATTGTTAGCTATAAGATCTACTTCTAAACAGCATTTGATTTTAATTAGACAAGTTCACATAATAATTCATGCTATCTAAAAATATCCTGTTGTTTTTTGTGACTTGGAGCCCAGTATTCTGCACTAACGTCTTGCACTTCTGCACATGAATGATTGAGGGATGCAAGTGACAGATGGCAAACTTCTTTTATGGCCTAGGGATGCATAAGGCACTGCACTTTCTATTTCAACATGGGAAGCTTCCCTAAAGAGACTCTAAAAGTAATGAGAATAAATCAATTCCTAACATCCCTGGAGGCGAATTTTAAGACCTTACAGACAGCTTTGTGAATGAAGTATCACATTTACAGACTTTGGACTCATTACCTTTATAACTTGCCTGTATTTCAGTCTCAGGCAAAAAACAGACAAGTTAACTGCTGTAATCCATCACCTACATCTTGAGGGATAGGTAGTAAAGAGAAGTAGGGGGACAAGAAGACAATAAGGGGATCTACACAAACCTTCTGGCACCTAGGCTAGGACTGCCATTACAGTGCACAAGTATGGAAAGGAGCATCCCTGCCATGTACTAGAAGAGACAGGAATAGAAGTAACCCCCAGCTATCTAATATACCTCAGTTTCACTAAAGAGATGTTGGCAGAGGATGCCTCACGGTCTGTGGCTGGTATGCTATCTCCCAGTCAAACTTCTTGTGGTCACTCTACTTCTGTTCTCATGGGCTTGAGCTGTGAACATGAGGAGGGCTACTTGCTTAAGAAAGTTGTTACGTGAACAGGAATGTAGCTGCTGACATTGCAAAAATGAATGGAAGTCACTAACAAATACCAAGTGTCCTTGCCTTTGTGCACCCCTGTGTCATGACATAGCCAACACTCCTGCAACCCTAGTGGGGGAACTCCGTCAAGCGTTTTTGGCCAACCAGGAAGAATATGGATGCTCCCAGAAGCGCTGTGTTTTTAATATGCTCCTGCATTTTGCAAGGCTGTGTATCTTGAATTCCCACTCAGCAATAAAAGAGAGCAACATTGTACATGTGTGTTTTTCTCCTCTACCACTCACAACATAAAAAAATATGAGAAAGGGCTTGCAAGGGATTGTATAATTTGATCCTCGCTATACTGAGGCAATGGCTTGGGCTCTAAAAAGAGCTAAAATATCTGCATTTCAGAACGTGGTATTTTTTGCCAGGGTTACAACAGAAATAGGACTAGACGGCCAGAGCATTTTTAGGTGTAAAAGTCAATGACTCCATGACATAATAATGGAAGACCAAAAGAAACACCAGCTCAACTATATGTAGCTCTTCTGATATATAACCATGAGGTATGGCAAATTCTCCTTAGGTTCTGTGCTGACACCAAGACGGAATACGGCTAC
The DNA here is from genome assembly GCF_964211835.1 of Anser anser. NCBI lineage: Eukaryota > Metazoa > Chordata > Aves > Anseriformes > Anatidae > Anser > Anser anser. The sequence continues at coordinate 12,295,528 of NC_139723.1, forward strand.
CAAGCCTACCACACTCCTTCTTGTACTTAAAAAATCCCATCCTGTGAGCTGAGTTACTCAAAAGTGCAATATCTGAAGCACCTTACATTCTTGCAGGCAAATCCTTCTTTCACACCCTCTCTCTCGAGGGCTAAGGCACCTCTGTGCCAAAGAGGTGAAAAAGATGCAGAAGATTCAAACTAGTTAGCTACTGGTTTTAATGTTACCAGAGCTCCTCTAGAGTGGCCTGGGCTCCCCAGAACAAGCCCTAAACACTGTCAATACATGCTCTGGGCTTGTCTTCTATGGTGTTAAAGTACTGCAGCAGAGCAAAGTTCCCAGGCCTATGCAGGCTTCACAGGATGTTCTGCAGGCAGCAGATGGGCAAAGCGTGAAATGAGGGTCAAGAAGAAGAAACACAGTAAGAGGCCAACACTTTCATTCAGAGCTCCACGGGTTTTTATGCAGACATTAAACTCAGAATATAAATATATGTCTTTAAATTAATGTGAATACCTAGGGTGTTCCCAGTCCCCAAAAGTGTAGATGTTTCTATGTTCCAGTTGAATGCTGATGTTTCCTGTCTCTCCCTAGGTAGTTTTTAATACCACCTGTGTGTATTTCCACATAAGAGTTTTTCTGGGGGAGTACAGTAAGAACGTCGTAATCACTCTTTTGACAGAAAACCATAAAAAACATAGTTGAAGGGAAGCCTGAATTCAGGAAAAGGAACGTTATACTGTGCACTGTTCTGTGGAGCACTCACCAGCCAACAGACTGGAACTAATAGCAATAATCGCTGTGAAAAAAAAGAACATGTGGAATTAACAGCCACAATGTAGGAAAGTTCTCATACTTTATCTTCTGGTATTCTTGTTTGAGTAACAAACTGTAACCCACAAGGAGATGGAAGCTTTGCATGGGTGTTCACTATGGCATTTACAAGGGAACATCCTTTGTTTGAACTTCATGGGCCTAAGATCCACTTATTTTTTAGCTATCCTCAGAATGTTTCTTTTGCTCTCATTGAAAAAAAAAAAAGAAAGAAAACACACACACACACACACAAAAAAAAAGGTAGATTTGCCTCATGGCCAGGAGAAGGAGCCAGATCTTAGTTATTACAACAGGGTGAAGCTTTGCACAGAATCAGTACAGCTGCACACACCTACACAAATCTTATACACTTTACACTAATGAGTAACTGTAATGTAGTGCTTAATGATTTTTTTTCTTCAAACCCGTCAGTTTCAGACTCTAAATAAATCACATAACTACGATCAGATTATATAGTTAACTAAACTTCTATAAAAATAATCTTCCTCAACTTCACACCCCATACACACTAAAAAATCTCTTCATTCTTCTCATTCTTATGAAGGTAAATAACAGAGGAAAATGCTTCCTAATTTTAAAAAATTCAGACTGGGGGGAAAAAAAAAATCAAGTGTTCAAACTACCTTCAGATGTGGTCCCTACTAAAACATCTGCATTGGAAGTGCGAGCTGCTGGTCTGGCTTTGTTTTGCGTGGTAACAAATTAAACCCAAGGGTTTTGGCCTGAAGAGGTTCCCAGTTCTGTGGAGAGTCCTGATCTTTGTTTTCATCAAAACACCAACAAAACCAGGAGAAACCAATTTCCTGTTTGATGAAACTGATCTGAGTTGCTGCTTTCGCATTCCCAAGAGGTCCTGTGACACATTCCTCCATGCAGTCAGCACTGCTTCTGGGTGGGAAGGTTGGGTCATCTGCAGTAGATTTTGGGGTGACAGAGGAAAACAAGGCAGCTTACAAGAGAGCAGACCAAACTCTTCCCATCCGTTATTGGCTGCTGATTTTCTGACAGTCAAATTAAGCCTATGAAGTGTCTGCAACCTATTTGCCCTAATTCTGCCCCAAGTTAAGTAGGTTTTTACCCCTTTTTATCATGGAGTTTTTTGCAGCACACTCTTCTTGCTGCCAGCTGCCTTTGTTGGAGTGGAACCAGAGTGTGGCTGAAGAAAGAGACAATGTGTGCAATGGGAAGAAGGCAGAAGCACAGCTGTAGAAGACACAGGCAGAGGATTTCTTTCCTGGAAGGGGTTGTGAAATGAGTTGAGGAACCAGCCAGATAACTTTCCACAGAGACACGGAGCCATCTGGTCAGGCCTGAACAGGAGAGGCAACAGAAGAGCCATCCCACCTCTTCTTTCCACCAACTTTCTTCTCTTTTGATGGTGGTACTCAGATGCAGAGAAGACAGTGGGAGGAACATCTCTATCACTTTTGGGGTAAATATCACTTGAAAGACTTTGTTTATATCAAAATCTGCAAAAAAACTATTTATTTAGCTGTGCGTTATCACTTGATGAGCTTTGTGCAGCTTTGCTTTTGTATTTAATTTTTCCTGTTAGCTGCATCTGGGTAACTCCAGAGCAATTATCAGAAGACCATCTCTGAATACTTGCACAATGATTTGAACTATGTTTTAGACAAAATACGAGCTTAGTACTGCAAGAGAAGTAGAAAATATTGCTTAAAATGCTACAAGGAATGGCGCTTGTTCTTACAGAATACTTTGCAATATTCACTGGCCTAGGTACGGTGAACATCAATCATAGTGTAAGTCAAGACAAGGATTTAAAAATAAAATGAAAATATTCCCACACTCCATGTTCTATTGGAAACTTATTCTGAGAGCTAAAAGTCAAATTCATTTGACCAAGTAACAAACACACTATACGCAATTCAACCAGCTTCAGATCCAGAGACACAGAGACTGCCTGATTTTGTCACAAGAACAGTTCTATGTTCCAGTCTGGTTAAATGAATCAGTTTTGATAAGGTTTATCCAGAGCAACTTAAAGATGCTAGGAATCCTGACACCTTGTCACAACCTCACAGGTACAAAAACTAAGGCTAAATCTCTTGAGTAACTTGTAGCACAATTAAGTCCTGGTAATGTTCCAACTACTTAAAAGTTGATACTTCGGAGCCCATTTACCCTAGGATGTTTTCCCACCATAAAATCCCCAACAGTGAACAGTGTAAAATCAGAGTGGAGGTAAGACACCCTGCTTTGTATACTGTCTAGGGACTCATGGCCGTGCCTAGGCTTAAAAATAAACTTTTACAGTCTTTTAACTAGAGGATAAAGCTACCTGTGCTGTATTTATACTTGGAGCCTTCATTGTGACAGCCACCTGTAATGGTCATACTGTGGCTAGAGGACAGCTTGGGCACTCCAGAAGCAGCCTAAGCTGTGTCAGCACAGAAAGCTGGAGTCTATTTCTATATTGTGTCTATTCAGAGCATGGCTTTTGCTCCTCTCAAGCCCTCCATATGGCAGCTTGTTCTCCTCTAATTGCGTGTAAAACTTTGGCCAGAGATTTTATTTGCATGACATTCTGAGGTGACCAGGACAAGCCACTTCCAAGATAAGAAAAAGAAGGGAAAATTGTGCATTGCTTCCCTATTTTGTGCCACATGTATTTCAGAAATATCTCCATACTCGATACAAAAGTCTGTTTTGAATTTGAAACTTTTTTTCTAATGCCTCAGATGACAACTAGTTGGAAAGATTAATACATTTTAATGTTGCATGCAGACTTAGAAATTACCTCTGTTTTTCTGATCTGTACAAGCCAAAATTCAATTGGGGTTTTCACCTTTACCCTGCAACTTCACGTTTAAAGTATTCCCTCAGAAACTGTGCAGGTATACAAAGAAGACTTTAAAGTTGGCGGGTTTTTCTTAGTTTTAGGGTTGTGTTTCTTCCCTACTGTTCAGTCGGAAATGCAAAGGAAACAAGCTACATGGTGCAGAATTAGAAAAATTATGTACCAATTGCCATTATCCACACTAGTTATCGTGTTACTTAAAATTTTTACTTTTGCAAAACAATATTTATTTAAGTTGGTACCTAAGGCCTGGGGATGAAGAAAAAAATAAGTCACCCACTTCTAAGGACTCAATCCCAAACTTATTAACATTACTGGAAATACTCCTAATTCATTTTGATAAGCTTATTGAAACTGAACATGGCTAAAACCCACCAGTAGCTGCACAGGTTACTTGTTTCACTCAAAAAGATTGTATGAAATTGATCAAGGAAAGCTCCCTTTTTACACAGTCATTGGTTAGATGTTAAAATTTTCCCATTTCTACAGTGGTTTGGAAAGCTCAGTGTCTAACTTAAGGGTTTGTTAAAGAGTTTTTCTGGTGGACTGAATCTGGATTAAAATTCCAAATTTTTGCTACTGTTTGCCTTCAAAGACATGGGGAAAGCATATCAAAGGTTTTTTACTTCTATAAGAATTTCATAATTGACAATAATAATTGGCTTTAATAATTGACAAAACCTGTTACCACTTCATACCTACTGTGGTTTATGAACTTTTTCTGTGTCACTCTGCACAAAGACTGAATTCAACAGAAGAAGCTCCCACTGCCCTAAATTCATGAAGCAGTTTGTACAGGTCACAAATAAACTAGTTTGGTGCTGGAATCCACTTAAAATGCAAACCTACTCTACCATCATACAAGACGCTATTCATCTTTGTTGGAGTCATTCCTACAAAAGAAGCCCCTCCTGACAAGAAGAATTTACTGCCATAATGCTTTTAAATTACCTAACCAAAGTACTGTATCTCCATTGTGTGCTCCATTCTGAGAAATCTTAGAACATTTCAATCCTTTCATCCTCAGCCTTTGCTTTGCTTTGTACCATACCAAGCAGGAGAATCTGTATTTGAATTTCCAAAAGCAAAGCAAGAAATATTGGACTTCAGGGGGAAAACTTTTGAGAAAGAAGATTTCAATGTTAAAAATTTTGAAGAGCATGACTGCATGCTTCCAGATTTATCTTCCAAATAAATTATCTATAAAAGCTGTTTCTTTTGGTCTTTATGTAAACAATAACTATGAATGTTTTTACATTATATTCTGGTCTTAAACATTTTTTAAAGAAAATTAACTTACTAAACTTTCATATCATTGCCGATAACACTTGTTGTTTCCTAAACCCACCCTTCTCATCCACTTGTACTTCAGCACATGTGAAAAACAGATCCATTCACATTTCTCTCGTAGTTACCCATCACGATGTTATGATATCTTCAATAGAACACCACGCTCATTTACTTTTCTTCTGTATTTATCAATCATGATGTTATGTTCAAATTGTTACCCATAAAGAGCCAAAAAAGGTTCATAACAAAAAGAAAAAAATATACAGAATGCCAGTGAGGAATGGTTTTGCCAGTATTTATTCAACATCAACTCACTGTCACTTAGTCATTGGTATTTTGCAACTTTCCCTTGTTTTAGAACCCTGCTTTCTTGTTTTCTCCTTTCATGACAGCCAGTGATTTTAACACAATATAATCACAGTGGAAACTCTGCATATTATCTAAGGCAAAAGAGGCTGCAACAAAAGGCTCCACCTGGGAGAAGTATTTTTTAAAGAACAAATTACAAGTTAAAGAGTAACATACACGAAGGTATCTCATCCCCCGTGGGTGACAGAAAGGGGATCATGACTGCAAGGTAATAATTACAGGAGCATATCCCTGACAGCCGTTACTCTTGGAGAAAGGATTCTCCAGGAAAGCTGTTTCTTCTCTATAGTAGATGAGTCTAACTCCAAGTCTCTCTGAACTGTCCAGGTTTTGTAAACATTAATTAATGCTTTATTAAGCATGTATATCTGAAATTCTTTACTCAGCTGTAATCTCAGTTCTTTCAGCTCATCTAGTTTAAAATGTTTACTTGCTTCTTTTCGCTTATGCAGATTTGCAGGTTTATATGGCACAAGGAAGCACAACAGCAGCCATATAACATTTCCCTTGATGAGATGCTCCTTCTTCAATTTGTCAGTTTTCACTGGGTGCAGGCCTCAGCAGAAGCTTTCAGTGAGAGCTATGCTTGAAGAGTATTTTTCTGATTCAGAAATTAAAAACAAAGGAGAGTAAAAGAACCAAAACAAGATCCTATCTGTTTTAAGACACAGATTCAATGGATGACAGAATGAAATGGCACTGCCATGTGAGACAGCAAGAAACTAAGTTCTAAGATGCAGAAAATCTGCAGTTCTGTCAACTTTTAAAGAGAATTTCCACACAGAGTATGACAAATTCAAGATGCCTGACAAAGATTCATTAAGCCAGAACACCTGCAGGATAGCTAATGAAACACTTCAAAAAAATGAAAGTGGAGAAAGGGTGACCTGGCTTCCAGGCAGGGAGAAGCTCCTAACAGAAGGGAGGTAAGAAAAACACATCATGGCAGAACAGATGTTTTTCTTTCTTTGAATGGACCATTCCAATCACTACTGGAGTTATAGTTCTTCCTATCTCACTAAAAAAAGAACTGCTAGTAATATATTACGCACAACTTGTGTTCTTTTTTTTTTTTCTAACTAGAGAGCTGTCCAACTCATGAACATCAGGTTTTGCTTTGCATTCTCAAAAGGAACATTCTGGAAATCTCATGAAAAAAAAAAAGCTCAAACAAAAATAGGGTCCAAAATCCAAGAAATCATAAAAGGCAAAATGTAGACCCCCCTGCCTTGCTGGACCTCCTGCATTTTCCTTGAGATTCTTCTCAGTCTTTCCAGTGAATGTGTTCTGAGCTAAAATTTGAAAAAAAAAAAAAAAAAAAAAAAGAGAGAGAGAGAAGAGAAAAAAAAGGTCACAGTTCACATGATTTCACTTTTCCATGGAAAAGTTTTTTACAGATCTAACTTATGTGCTGTTTTGTAGGCAAAACTGCTGGCCTGGTGGCCATGCAGATGATAACCAACAATGCTACATACTCATAAAAACTGCAAAGCCTAGGTAACCTACTGAATATTTATATACATGATGAAATTCTACATTTCAATAATTATACACATGTAGTGGACCAAAATTAAACAAAATAACACATTGTGCTATAAAAAATGTGGTCCACATGTACAATAAAAGAAATGACTGGCTGTAAGACAGCAGTTCCCTGCCCTCCCTGATACCTGTGGTTCTGCTCAGGAGGTAACCAATGAGATAAATGTGACAGGTGTCATCCTTTAGTTTCCCCACCATGAATCTATAAGGTCATTAGATCCATCAGACCACTTGCCAAAAAAGAACCTTGTTCTCTGGAGAGTCTCACTGAAAAAAAATGTGGAAAGAGGCTGTGTAAAAGATGTATTACCTAGCTTCCTAAGACAGAGAAGATACAAATGGACAGAAGGTACATCTGGACATTTTAGCTTTCCATGGAACAAGCAGTTGCCTTTAATAGCTCATCTTTTTATTGATGGAATGGAAGACCATGAAGGTCACAGATATATTTTTGCTGACATCTGTATTTTTGTTTGGTTGCATTTAGTTTGAAACTTAACATTTGTAATCATGGAAAGGAAGGAGAAAAAAAAGTGAAGACTTATTGAAGAAAAGGCGCTTAGGTACTATACAATAATTGGGACTGATTGTGATACGGTCTCTGTTCTTTCTCTTTCTCCCTTCTTTTCTGATAATTGTCACAGATGTCCCTGGCTGCATAAGGCTCATAATGTGGGCCAAGAGGCTTTTGTTTGATTTGTTTTCTAAAGCAGAGAACAGTCAGTCTGTTCTTCTTTCTGTGGCACATCATCAACAATATTGCAAAGAACAGGAGGTGGTCACTGAAGCCAATTTCTGCTCTCCAGCACAAAGCATGTGGCTCCTATTTTATTTTATGGAAGCTTTCTAGGGTGTTTTTTTCAGGTAATGAGGTAATTAAAGTCCTGTTATGATTTGTGCATAGTTATTTTGGTGCTTCACTTTTAAAACCATAAACATCAATAAAGTGGCATAATGCAAAAGCACAAGGCCATACAGAAAATAACGACAGAAAATAACCAATATAGCAAAAGTTAACAGATACACTACAGAAGAACAGTTTCCCACCTTAATGAAAAATCATTTAAAAATACTTTACTTCATTAAGTAAACACAGGCTAGTATGGTATCTGCATGTTTAATCAATCAAATATAAGTTCTGTCAATGTAAACTTGCCAGAAGTCCTCCTGCTCATTATACATTGAAGAAAAGTTAAGAGGCATTCTTAAGATTCCTTGTCCTTTACAAATCCACAGCTATCCTCAGCTGGGAAATGTTAAAAAAATGGTTTGGAATCCTTTTCAGAAAAGAAGATTTCAGAATGTCTTTTTCATTTAGAGAACACATGTTGCCTTTTGTTTCTGTCTGTCTTAAGGAAGAATATAATAGTTGAATTCATCAGACATATTTAAAAGAACAAGCTTGAGTTGCTCTGGTCAAATGCTCCACAAAATATACGTACGCACCTTTTATCTTCACACAGAAAGCAAATGGCTGCAATCATAGTTTTATTTCAGTGTATCTAATACCAATCCCTTTAAATCCCTTTAAAAAACTTACTTTACAAACACCTGCTGATTGTAACAAAATGAAACTTTTCTTCTGCAGTTGTCAAATATCCATAAACATAAGTCAGACTTTTACCATTCCTAATGGCACTCAAAAGGTAAGCTCACCTCATCAAAAGTTCCTTTCTTACAGAAAGGGTAACATTAACTCTAAAATGATAGTCCCTCTGTCTTCAGAAATAGTTCAGAACAGTATTTAATGACACAGGCTATTGATAGAAGCAGAAATGCTGAGTTTATTTTGTTCAATAGGTTACTAGGACATTCAGCTGAGGTGAACAAAATGGACTAGAATTCCAGAAGAAACTAAAAATGAAAATTTGACTTGATAAAAAAATAGAATTACTTTTGAAAATAAGCAGAATGTAATAGCTTATCTTTGTTTGGAGTTAAGTGAACACACTGGTAAACTCTATCACTTACATAAAATGAGATTCTGATCCAGTGTGTCAGTGACTCTACTACATTCCTCTGCTCATCTTGCAATCAAAACCCTACTGATTCCTGAATACTTACCTCCTTCACTTTTAATCAGATAAAAGTAAAGATGCCCCAGAGGCACAAGGAAAATTAACATTTACCTTGTGATAATCCGCAAAGAGCGTCATAAAACTGATAAAACTTCCCAACGCAAACACTGTAATATCTCAGTCCTTTCTTGCACTGGTGGCAGGCAATACCTTTCCCCCACTGCATGCTTAGGTGTAATCTTTTACTACTCTAGTGCAGAAATATAGCCATCACAGCCTCCATTAAAATGTTTCTTGAAGGCATTCTTCAGCTTCTAGTCACAAGCCTGCCTGTGTCTGGTGTCTGAGCAGAGCTATCAAGTCTTGCAAGTTACATCAAGAAGCCCTCTGCATGTGATGAAAATCACATTCAATGTAAGCAGCACAGCACTCAAACACAGCTATACAACCACAATCCATAGGTTATGTGATTAGGCATGAAGAGTGTAAGTGAGAATATGAGGATGTAAAATCAATGTTAACACTGTATTTTGTTTTTAGCTGAGAAATATTTGATTATAAGTACTCCTTTTATCCAGCTCACAAAACAAATATAACAGAGTTCAGATATGCTGACAGTTTTGGCATTTTTTTGTCACATATGCATCCATTGTCCAATGGAGTTGGACAAAACCTGCTTATCTTTTCCTACAAGCACAGCTTGCCTTCACTTCTTATAATCACTGCAGTATGTGAACAACTATTTCATCAGATTATCTTGACTGCACGAAGGCTTTCAACTGAACTCAAATGTCTGTAAAAAGAAACTTCATACTGAAACCTGCTATTTATCTGTTTATCTATGTTCTTATTAAACAAAGGCATCTGGTATCCCCCAGAGCTGAAACACAACTCCACTGAAGACCAGTGGCTCAACTTTCCCTGCTACTTCCCTAGGAAATTCTATCTATTAATAAAAAAAATAAATAAGCTTGAAGTCCTCTGCCTAGTAATACAGCCTTGCTTTCATCTTTGCTTATGAACAACTTTATAGGGAACTCAGAGAGCCAGAATTTTGCCTCCACGTTTTTAACCTGACATGCAATAAAGAGCTGTAAACTGTTGTTATTTCAACTGTACACTTTAAATGAATATTATTAAAAGCAGTACTGTTCCAAAAGCAGTAACAAGAACAATCTCAGCGAAATGTGATGACAACTTTCTGTTTAGCGACCGAAATGCCTTCTTCCTCTTTAGTTACTGAAAGTCAACATGAGAGAATTAAAGGACATTTAATTGACTGTAATATTCACCAAGTATTTATCCTGCAAAGATCCACATAGACAGCACTTCTCCAAACAAGGAAGTTTATGTAATTTCAAAATGTGATCAGTAAAATTCATGATAGAAAAAATCACCAGGAGCTCTTAAATGCAGAAGATATTAGTAAATCTGCAGTCAAAATACTTTGGTGATTACCATTTTAGGGATGTTTTAATGTGTCTGCACATTTGACCTACTCTTACCTTTCCTGGACATCTCTTTTGTCTGCTGCTGGAGGGAGATAAAGAGTGAGTTTGACTGCTACAACTCTTATATGTCTTTAGCCAGAAAGTTTTCCAAAAGCCAGAAATCCATTCTGATTCAGGTTCATAATCATAATCACCAAAAGAGCTGACCTCCCTAGACTGAATTAGCTACACATTCATGGCACACAGAGAAGAAACACAAGCACTGAGACATGAGACTCACCTGTGCATTCATGCTGTAGTCCTTTCCCATAGTATCCTTTTTCACAGATGCACTCAAACTGGCCAGTGTGAGTGCCACATTTACAGCTTGCCATGATGTCGCAGCAGTTTTCATTTGCCTCACAGAGATAGGAACAATGTGATATATCTTCTTGGATATAACTGCCAGAGGGCAGGTCTGAAATTATATCAATTTATTAACAAAAAATCCAACCCCAATTACCCCCACAGTGTCACATTATGTCATTAGTGACATTATTAAAAAAACCAAAACACATAGGTTCCAGGTCCAGTTCTAAACTGTAGTGATGGTAGCATGAAGTAGAACATTTATTGACATAAAATGTAAAAAAATAAATAAAATAAATGGTGTTCTTATTCTGGAAAAATGTTCACTGAAACCAGTGATGCAAAGATCCCCGAGTTTTCTCACCTGGCTTTGCTTGATTCTAACATTGCCAGAAGGCAGTCTCACCCCCTACCGAAGCTGCTGAGACAGCCTACCCTTGCTTTGCTGAATGCTGTCACTGGCATCAGGAGAGCATTTCATCATGGGATGTACAACCAGTTGGTCATATAAAAAAAATCTTTTCTTTCATGCATTTACACAAAACAGTTAAACCTTAACTGGAATAAACACAACAGCAGTAAAGCATACTACTTACATAAAAGTAGCATGCTTTTAAAAATTAAATACCACATATAAATGCTAGTTAGTAGTCATGTAGCTATGTAGCATAGTAGCATGTGCTATGTCTCATTCAAGCAGGACTGGCTTACATATGAAGGTCTACTCATGTGTTCTCACTTGCTAAACTTCTTTTGCTTTTCATGAAGAACTTTTAAAGTAGAACCTTTATTCTACTTTGCAATAGAGTAGACTGAAAAAGGATAAAAGTAGAGTTCAAACTCTCTTTCCACCCCTTGCTTGTTTCAGTGTTATTGAATATGTAAGGCCCTAAAAATAAACTGTATTTACCTTTATACATAGGGATCTAAATTATTTCCGAATAGGCTAGCTTTTGTTGGTGTGTAAAATACACACTAGTTAGTAAGGCTAGTCCTAAGTTGTGTATTGGGGGCCTCTTTCAGACAACAAGGTTCATCTATTCAAACAAAAGTTGCACTGTGCCAAGACCATAGTATGTTCTCCTTGGGCAAAATGTAGAGTAGAATGGAAGTGGATATACCAAGGAAGAGAATTTAGCTTACATTTTGCTGATGGTGAGTTAGTCTAACTGTTTATTCTTTTACCTGAGGAATGAACACCTCTGCTAGAAAGTAGGAGGAAATATCAAAAAAAAAAAAGGAATCTGCACTACACGAAATGCAGTTGCAAGACAGTGCTTTATATTCAGCCCTGTGCTGCCTGTAGGACTTCTTAGGTTAATACCTTCATGAAGAGCCCTGCGTGCCAGCGCTTCAAACTCAGTAAAACTGTGAAGAAGGTAACAGTGATCTTCTTTTGGATGGGAAGCCATGTCATTCAGTTCTCGGGTATTCCCCTGCCATATCCCGAAGGTGAAGATCTCCACTCCAAATTCACGCAAGGATGCTGCAATGGGTCTTGGGTCTCCACCATTGGAATATCCATCAGTAATGAGAAATATCACCTTTGTGGAATTGCCACGCGCATGCCGCAATATTTGCTGGAAGAGAAAATGAAATGGCACACCTCAGCAAAGCGTTAGCAGCAGTTAATCTACTTTCCTCCAGGATTTGGCTCCTTTTATTTGGTTACACAGCTAGACTAAGTCTTTGCAATACTACTCACCACAGCAAAGACCAACCATCTGCAAGCAGAGAGTATGGTTAGACAACACCAAACACTGACTCACACTTCAGATGGTCAATGTCTGCCCAATCACAGCTGTGAAATAATGACATGATCTGCAATGAGACAATTTCACGCTGACTGATAAAAGTCATCCATGTGTTAGACAGCAACGATACTGATCAGTGTTGCAGCACCTACGTTCAGACTGCCGTTTGATAGATAATACAATAAAAATCTAGTCCAAGACCAAGTCCAAGGACAGAAGTTCAGATGCTACCAGCTGTCTTAGCACCATGGAAGTGATGTAGACACAAACCAGCTGCAGTGTGACCAGCGTTTGACCAATGTTGTCTTTCTGTTCAGCATATGAATGCCACTTGGTTCCCAACTTGATAATTTTCACAGATACACAAACCTCTCACCAAGCCACACCATGAAAATGTCCTGCATACCATGGCACCCCTGCACCCATTACCACGACTTTCAGTATGTGATACATGGAGAAATCTTCTGCAGTTTGTAAGAGATAACTAAGAAAAACAAATGTTTTACTAAGTGTTATTTTGCTCAAACATGCCCCCCCCCCGTGGATCTACTAGAAATCCTGTACGGATAAGCATATCAATGAAAGTTGAAGAATCCGTCAGAACCAGATATAAATCTTGAAAAGAGCTCTCACACACAACAACAAATTTTCATATGAATAACCTATGAATGGTTAAAGCTTCCACTGGAAATTTTTTCTTCCCACACATTCCTTTCTGCCCTTCCTCTACCATTTCATTGTCTAAAAAGTGAAATCCACTGAGTGTCTGGAAAGCAAAACAGTGACTATGTTGTTCTCCTCCTATCTAAGGCAGATGAGAAAGACTGATTTACACAGTGAGCCCAAAAGCAATTTAACAGTGTACGCATCAACGGAGAACAGGCCATAGAGCATGTACATACACAGGTGTGGGTACGAAGGAAAAGGTAGTGAGGCCAAAGAGATACTGTCGGAAACAATAGTCTTGAATATAAATCGTCTTGGATAACTCATGTGCAATGTGAAAATACAGCTATACCTGATGAGGCTTCATGAGTCTCCCTCTATGGAGGAGAGCTTCAGATACAGACAAAAACATGGGACTGGTCAGAAACAAGTTCTTAGTCATTGCCAGGCTAGTAATTAACAAAAAGGAAAGAATATGGGTATAACTGCTGTTAAAAAAAAGCTTCAAAAGAGTAAACATACACAGGGTGGCTTGCTTTTCTAAATGCATGCTCAGCGTGCCCCTGCACTCAGGTACAGAATCCTCGCTACCAGCACAACTACACCAGGAAACTTGAACCTGGAGAAGTAAGCAGTCCTTGAAACTGTAATTTTATCAATGGAAAGCAAAAGCCCAGAAGTGACAATAATCACTACACCATCATACATTTAGGAGTTGAATGCCAAGTCAAAGACAACAAACAACTATGTAGCTTAAAACAAACAAACAAAAAACAACAACAAAGCAAAACAAAAACCACACCAGTATTCTTTATTCTATGCACACTGCTTGCTCCTAACAGATCAAAACCCTTCCTTGAGTACTTCCCACAATGGTAACTGCTTTCCTGTTGGTGCTCATTTTTGCTTTGCTTTCAAGCGTGGGGTAACAAATGTGATCTGACATATTTTAATGCCATCTTACTATGTTCTGATCCACTAAATACTTAAGCCCACTTCTGATTTATTGCTAGTCTTTCCCTAACAAGCATTTGGACCACTGGTTATTTCCACCCTAGTGTAACACTCCACATTTGTCCCTGTTGAGTTGCCCTTTTCTCTCTTACTGGTTTGCCAGCAACACTTTAGCTCATCTCTCATGGCCTCAAAAACTGCATGTAGCCCCACCCACCGTGCTGCAATCTACAAATTGAAGGATCATTCCCTAATACTTCATACAAAGCACTCACGACATATACTCAAAAGTGTCTGAGTGAAAACATGCCCCACAGGCTCCTGCCCATTTCATCCTTCCAGTCTGACTGTGCACTAATGGTAATTTCTACCCACCCTATGCTTGTTCTTGGACAACAGGCAGAGCATCTCCAAAAATGCTGTGCTAATGTGCTATGGACCAGAAGCCACCCTATGGAGTTACCAGTCTTGTACTCAGCCACAGCCTGTCAGACAGTAAGTATATATGTGACCACCACTAGTGTCTCCTGGTGGCTCTCTGAGGCCCTAAAGCAGGTGATTCTGAAGGTGTATTCTTTCCTTTCTCTGTGAACTTACGTAAAAGTAGGGATAAGTGATTTTCAACTTGTTAGCATGCAAATTGCCAGTTCATTTCAATAACTTTGTACCATGCTATGATCGATAAAACATACCACATATGGTAGACCTTCCAATGGTATCAACAGTACGTTCCAAAAACCTTATGTCATCATATGATGAGCAGTAAGTGTATTTAAGCCACTCTTGCATACACAAATTCTGAAAGGGGGATGAACTGAAATGACAGGACAAGGAGAAATAGTTTTAAACTAAAAGAGGAAATATTTACATTAGATATTAGGAGGAAATTCTTCACTCAAGGGGTGGTGAGGCCCTGGCACAGGCTGCCCAGAGAAGATGTGAATGCCCCATCCCTGACAGTGTTCAAGGCCAGGCTGGATGGGGCTTTGGGCAACCTGGTCTGGTGGGAGGTGTCCCTGCCCATGGCAGGGGGGCTGGAACTGGATGGGCTTTGAGGTCCCTTCCAACCCAAACCATTCTATAGTTCTAAAATTTTACTAAGTTTTATAACAAAATCTTAAAGTAAGACTTACAAAATGAAACTTGTCTAGATTCCAGTTCACAAGTTAGGCCAGCCCAAAGAACCTGCAGAGATTTTACAACCTTCTCACTAAGCCAGGCCAAATTTCAGAACAATTTGATTTTGCAGTCCCTTGATTTCAGGTAGATTTTTAAAGCAAAACCAACCACATGCACGGTAAATCAAAGCACAGACCATTGGCACTGTGGTCTGAAATGCTGGTAGGTGAAGTGTTGCTGTTGCGCTTGATTTTATTACTAACTGTATGCAAAACCCAAAGGGAGTGAAACCAAATTCTCTTGCAGACACAACCCTCTGCAAACCAAACCCATTGTTCTTCATTTTCCTGTGTTATAAGTGGAAAACAAGAATGAAGTGGAAAACTAGAATGAAAAGAATCTGGAAGATAAAGACAAGTCAAACAACAATATGAAGACCAACATTAGGAAAAAATACAAATGCCTTGTTTCAGAATGTGTTCTGAAAGAGCTGCTCTAAAACAAGCAGCATTGCAAGCAGAGAATGATGCAGTGATACTTATAATTAACACTTTTAATTAACAGGTTTAGTATAAACTGTGCTATTTTAAAATAGAACTTAAGCAACTTAAACTTCTATCAACCTTTTAACTATTCAGGCTGAAATTTTCCTCCCAGGATGTTTGTCTTAAGCTGTTTCAGTAGAAATGTCTCTTATTTCTGGAAACAAAATGAGGGAAAACATATGCTCCAACCATATTTATTTGTTTTTTTTGCAACAGTAGCATCTCTAGGCAGCATGGATTTTCAATCTGCTAATTGCATTTATAAAAATGATGGGCCTCTATCACCCCTATGGAAAAAAAAATGACCCCAAGCTTGTACAAACTGTGGAATGTGTGTAACTGGGGAAGAAACCACAACTTACATAGGGTTAAGAGACATTCTGGAGGCTGCCAGTGCAATTCTCGGAAGATCCCACCTGCATGCAGCTTGGTCTAGCAGAATACCATTTCAACCCACGATTATGTCGTAACATGCACAGAAGGGGGAACAAAGCTCAGTCTTGGCAGGACCTGCCTTTGTAATTTCAGTAATATTCTTTCAGCACCGTTTCCCTCTGTGCAAAGCACAAAGCTGCACAAACTGCATACGAAGGTAGCGGATGGCATTATACACAGCATCACTTTTCAGCAAGTCCTGCTCATAAGAGGTAGCAATCAAACCTCCGAATTTTCCCCAAATCAAGGGACATGTCTGCAAGGCCAATAAACATGCTAGCTTGACTCCCAGTAGTCTAGCCAGGGCAACGGGTGTCTTAGAAAGGACTACGTAACTAAATTAGCAAGGATCTCTGCTCCACAAAACTACACAGCCACCAATACCCTCCAAAAATGTTGAGTACACAAACCCTCTGTGTGTTTTCTGTGAGATCAAAAAAGGTTCGCGGGCTGTAAGTCCCATGAATAATAGCTTATCAAGCCCTCTTTAAAAGTGAACATCGTGGGTTACAGTAAGTGGGAAGCGTCAGGAAAAGACCATTTACTAAGGGTCAAATGTCCCTTAGCTGTATGAGCCTGAGATACGGCAAGCAGCCAGTAACTCTTCTGTCCCCTGCATCTGAAAGGGCAACCTCTTCTCTGGGGCAGCACTTCTGTCACACGCAGAGCTGGTGGGTAAGGGAGCATGAAGCTGGGCTGATGCTACCTGAGGTACTAAAACATTCAGGCACCAACAGATTTGAGCAGAGGAACTGAGCACAGGAACTGACGGAGAGGATTGCTACATATTGACCCCAGAAATCAAAACAAATCAAAGCCACTGAATAGCTTGGCCCACAAGTCTTGCAGCTGTAACTTTAGATACATATTCCCTGCTGTATAACAGCAGAGGAAAAGAACAAGAGAAAGAAACATTCAACATTTGAGGAAACAGAAAAAAAAGAGACGTCTTTTTTTTACATCGTTTGTATATGTCTGGTGGCCCAGATGGTGTCTAGTATCTTTCTGAGAAAGTACAGTGGCATAAAGAGCAGGCCACCATCCAGAGCAGCTAACAATCCAAGTAAAAGTTTGTTGTCATGTCTTCTGAAAAGCCTTCGCATTATGCACAGTCAGTACAAAGACGCATCACTCGCCCCCTCTCTCCAATATCTGTGTGGCACTCTCATCATTTTTGCTTCCTTTAACCCTGACTTTAACACCTTCCTCTACTCCAAAACACCTCTACCCTTTCCTCTCCAGAAAGTCCCTTTGAAACACATATTTTTCACACAGAAATTTAATCTGGTTTTAGATTTCTGTTCACTTAACCCCTCAACTTGCAAGCACGCATGCAGTGGCTCCATGAATTTAGCCAGTCCCCATCAACTTCATGGACTGTATCGATGCAATGATGCTTTTCTTGCATGACCAGGCTCTGCGGTCCTTTCATACATTGTCAGGTTTTTCAATAAATAAAACTTAAGAACCCACTGAACAGTACTGGGAAGTTGAAAGGATCCTGGAAACCTGCTTCTTTGGTATGAAGATCCACATCTGCTTCTGATTTTAACAACAAAACTGAGCACCAGCCATAACTGAAAATAAAGTGCCGAATGACCTTCATAACTGAGAACATGGCCAATTCGATCACTACTACAAATTAGTACTAAGGGATAAGTACAAACAAAAGAAAACAATTAATAATCTTGATGATTGCAAAATAATGCATGGGGCCACTAGAAACACCTCCTCTTTGACTGTTTTAGTACCCATTTTCTTGTCTACACTTCCTTCAGAGGAGAGATCAGTCAGTTTCAGCAGTTCTTCCAGATCTTAAATAAAACATTCTTTTCACATTAGCAAAAAGTTATTACCATCTGTATTGTATTCAATCTGTGCTTAGTGTGTACAAATATCTGGCAGACTCACCATTTCCTTTGTGCCAACAGCAGCCCTTAGAATTAAAAAATGAAGTCTTGTGCAATAAAAAGTTATCGTACGAAATCCTGCTGTAGAAAGTCACTACTCCAAGGCAAAATGAAACTCTAAAACTACAGTCACAAATGCCTCTAAACCTCCAATTTCTGTGCTTCTAATGTTAAGTTTGTAAAAGAAAATCAAAACCAAAGACTTCTTCAGCCACCTAACTGCCACAGCAATGACAGTGTTGAGGTTCTTTGTTACTGCCCCAATTACACGTTCTGCATCTAATCCATAAACATTTGATCCTGGGCCTAATCCCCGTCCTTATTCAGTATTTGGCTTTTAAAGAGGATTTTAACCATACAGAATTTGCCATTAATACATCTGTCTACAGGGAAACAAACTGAAATGGGTTAATCTGTCTCACTTTACAAAACTAAGCCCTTACTAACTGATAACATCAGTCAGACCCAGGATCCTTGCCAGGAGGAGCTTGCCTTAAAAGGTTTAAGTTGGAACCTAGCTTTCACAATCACATTATCCAAGATTAATCACAAAAACTACGCTGCTCCTTGTACACCGTGCAGGGAATAACCTACGTCAGGTCTACAAAGGGAATGTTATCTGTTGTAGGACAGGAAGAACCATCGCTGTGCCTCAGAAATGAAACAGAAAACCCTTTATCACAAAGCCATTTATCTCTGCTGTACCAATAAACCACTTACATTGTATTTATTTTCACCCTAGGAATTACAGAGAAGCTACAAACCAAGCGATGAGTGTTCAACAGGACTAGATGATTATTTTACCCAGAGGATCATTTATTCGCTCTAACATAAATTATTCCCATTTAAAAATATTAATAGCTATACATAATACAACATAATCACCATTAAATTTATACTAAAATTAGAAAAGTGTTCTTTACTACAAAAAAAAAAGTATAGATTTGACCTATAATTCCAAATACAAAAACGTCTTAATTTCTTAGGGATGGGTTCAGAAAGGGAGCTGTGCATCATTCACAAAGGGAAATGGCAAAGCTAAATACTTCTGTGAATCTCACGATGTTTCAAGCTTCCTCTGCTTTCATTCTTCCTGCAAGCGGAAAGTCCAAGCCTGGTGGGAAACTTTACCTAAATGAATATTCTGAAAGGAAAAAAAAAAATCCCTACCGTGACCAACCCTAGCTTTTGATGGAGTTGAGAAATCTCATCACAGAATCCTAAGCAATCCCAAGTTGGTCATGTCACAGGAGTAATGCAGACCTAGGTGGCAACATAAATATTGTCCCCTAAATCATGATGCAGATATTGCTCCTCTACACCTCCTGTGCCCCCTCTCTAAAACAGCAAACATCTCATTTCACCAGCATCTCTTTAGGTCACTAGACACTGCTACTTCCATTGCTCCGCTCAATCAAATCTTATCCTCTCTTTAGCTGTCGTTGCTTCTTTCAGGAGAGGAACTAAAAATATTCTATAGTTAGAGATTTTGCTTCCCAGTTGCACCTTTTGCCACTTTCTTCTGCACTGCTACACAAACTCTAGAGAATGAGCTGTTACCTGCATATAAGAAATTATCAGAAAAGCTTTCCTGGAATGTTTGCCTAGCACGAACTGTTTAGGGTAACAGTTTAGGGAAAATGTAATCTATATGGTGAATCTGGATATTTAAATAGTGCTAAAACTAATAGGCTGTTAAGAAAACAACCACCACCACCACCACCAACAAAAAATGTTATTTAAAATGCAGTGATTTTGTGCTGGTCTAGTCTTGCACTTCAACAATTTTTACTTCAGTGGAACAATACACTGGCACTATCAATTTTCTCATGATTCTTTTATGTAATAATCAATGGGTGATCAAAATCATGTGTGTAGTCTATGCATGCATTTTTTTTTGTCTTTCCTATCCATTTTCATCCTATCTTCAACTTTCGTCTTTTCTTTATGCAGTGTGTCACTCTCATGGCATGCAGTCATCTTTCCTTCATCCTCTAAACTTCTCCAACTTAAAAGTGTTTTTTGACAATCTGAGAGTGAACTTTCTAATCTCTTGTCAATAACTTACTTTATTCATTAAGATTCTTGCAGTAAGTGGTGTTCTTAAACGTATCTTTGTAGAAAAATGCTAGTATTTCATTTTTTGCTTACCCACAGCACTGAACTCCCCAGTATCTCTAAGTAACTGGTAAGTACAAACTCAGCAAGTCTCACAATAGTTCTTCTCAGAAGTAGCATGAGGTGCAAACAAGAGGCAATGGACACAAAGTAAAATAGAGAAAATTCCACTTAAACAGTGGAAAATGGTATTTTACTACAAAGGTGATCACACAGGTTTCTCAGAAGCCTTTTAAGCTCTCCATCCTTGGACATACTCAAAACCTAAATGGAGACAGTCCTGAGTATCCTGATTTTGTCTTTGTATAAAGACTACTTCTTCCCCCTACCATCCAAACAAAAACCAAAAACACAACCCACAAACCACCACTGCTTTTGCAATCACAGGAGCCACCACATACAATTTTGACCTAGGTTCAGTTCTACACCAGTGCTGGGACTGTTAGGTCCGATGACTTGGACATTTGGGTGGGTAGCAGCTTTGAGCTCCAAACTGTAGCAAACAGAATACGCCTATTCTCCAAGAGACAATAACACATCATCCTTTAGACTTCTAAACTGGACATTAAAAGACAAGGCATCTTATATACATAGCCACTTCCTCAGCTCCTGGTGCTGTACAACCTTTTAACAAGTTACTGAGGAATTTGAAAAGCTGCTGCAGTCTTCATATATTGCTATGCTGGGTGCTATATTCAAAATACCATCTTGCTAATAGATCTGAGTTTCATCTGAAAAATGTAGATTTTACTAATTTTCTTTGTCTTTGAGCAATTGTCATCATTAATATAACCAAGATGTCACTTGATTTCTCTGGTATGCTCCAGTCTTTGGCTAGTAATTTAAAAAAAGGGACTCCAAAATATTTTACTGAATACATAATTAATCTTCGTGTATTTTCAGACAAGTATTCACACCACTATTGACTGGTGAATCTGCCAAAGACTTTTTTGAGTTTGTTTTAAACATTCATTTCTCTAAAAATACAGGGAAGAAGCTGAACAGAATAACTAATACCCAAAGGACAAACACACTTTGTGACCTGTCCTATCTACTGCCAGCTGTCACTGCTCAATTATCTTCTGAATTTTTGCTCCAGGACTGCTGGAATCAAGCAACATGCACACAGTTATCACTGGTAAGAGCTGTCTCAGCCCAGTGGGGTGTGTGGGAGTATTTGATAGAGAAACAAGACAGACAGCTAGACTTCCTGCTTCACTGTTTATACTGTGTATGTTCAGCAAATCACCACAGACCTGCCTGTTAAAGCTTTTTATAGGCTGCCTGTCAGATTCAAGGAGGTTCTTCATCCTCCCAGTTGAAGTTACCAGGTGAGACTGGGAAACAGTGTAATATTAACATGAGCTTTTGTTTTGAATTGTGTTCACTTCATAGAGAAGTAGCTCAAAAACTTGGACAGGGTCCTAGTCCCATAAACAGCCTATGCTTGAGAATGTTGGCACCCCAGTCTTGGAGTTCTTGGTCTTACCCCTGGTCTTTCTAGCAAGACAACCACTGGGAAGCAGGAAGACAGACAATAACAGTGGCAAATAGTAATTTCGACAAACCTCAACTCTCTGTTAACAGAACATCTTTCAGATTTTGTCAAGGACATGCTTCATGTGAGCAAAAGGTTGCTATTGCTATTAAAGAGCAACGCTGCTTTTAATTTCTGCAGCTAGGACAGTCAGAAAATTCTGAGCCACAAGCATTCTTCTGTCCTGCTTGTAAAATCTAACTTTCAAATTCCACTAACAAGTGGAACTAGAGGAGAGAGGCTAAAAAAGTGCCACAGAACATGTAAAATGTATTACAAACAGAATATTAATGCGGAGGTTCATGTCAGGAAGTACTGCTAAAAATGATGTATTTTGCTAGAAAGACCTCTCGTAAGGCTGGGAAATGTATTACAAATAAAACAACTTTTTTCCCCTTGACCTCTTCAAAACTATAATGTCTTTCCTATCCCAGGAACAAATCACTTAGTAATGTTTCTGGTTTGGCTTTGTGTCTCTGGAGAAAAGCACGTGGTAAAACTAATTTCTCTGTGAAGGTGCTAACTCTAAAGGAGTGGGGATCAGAGGGTACTGAGTGTCAGGCCACTCCAGCAAAGTCTCTGAGAGAAAAGGACAGAAAATGGTTTTCTCAGGAGAAGTAATCTACTCTTGAAACATTTATGAGAAGATAATCCAGATGCTATAGCAATGAAAGGTTTATTTCATTGTCCTGTTACTTCTGCTATTGTATCAATGAGACTCATGCCAATTCCTGCAGCAATATCTCATGTTTCCTACCTTTCTTCCACCTGTTTTATGTTGTTACACCAGGCTGGAGGCTTTGTTATACTAGGCTGTAAATGAGTCTGCCTTTTAAGGGAGGCTTGTCTTTGCAGACAAGCAACACAGTGGGTGTTGGCACACCTCTTTGCATTCCCAAACCTCCTCTCCTCCTTACTTACCTAGCTGGTTGACACAACACAGTTCAGGAAAGCCGCTGTACGCTGTGCAGTGGAGGTCCTTCCAGGCAGGAACATCCACCTCAATTCTTAGAAGTTAAAGGTATGAAAAATGTTAAATGTGTTCTGATCATGAGACATTGTAAAGGTTGGAGTTAGACCAGCTTCTGCAGCCCACGGAAACATGCTGAAGTAGGTCCATGATCACAAGGCAAGGAACAAATACCCAGTAATGTGGGTTTCTGCATTGGTAGTGCCCAACTCCCCGGTGGTACCGACCCAGCAACAAGAGAGAACACCCTTCTTTGGGCTGAGATGAGAACATTCTCCTACGGTTGCCCACTTTTTTAAAGAAAGCGGTACTTCTCTTTGTTTTTTTTTATGCTTAGCACAAAACAACTCAAGAGCATCAACAAGACTAGAATAGACCAACACTGGTGGAATAGGTAAAAATGAAAGGGTCTCTCACAGAAACGAAAAGCAGACTTCAGATGACTAATGTACACCACCTCAGCAAAATCCATGCCATTATTAAAATTGGCTATTTGCACTGTTCCCTAGGACCTCTCTTAAACACTGTAACAGTTTCTTCGCTTCTGAAAGGCTCCAAGTACAGGCAATCTCCTAGTCAAAGCAGATGAGAAAGAAAGCATCAGCTCATCATTCAACTCTACCCTACGCAGCATCACCAAGAGGTACTCTTCAGAAACAGAAGTCACAAAGCACTCTATGCAGTTAAAGGAGGGATGAAGTGATATACCCATAAGGGTCTTTTCAGCCTTACAACTCTATGAAGAATACTCAGGAAACACAGTCAGTCAACTGGAAACTAGTAAAAACTGATGTGCTTTCCATAGATTTTCATGAAGACTATGACTAAATCTCACTTGGCTTCAAAGTTTTTCTTTCTGCTGTCTATAACCACACACATCTCTGAGTACCACTGCCCAAACTCGTAGCAGTGCACCAGGCAATAAACAAACAATATGCCACAGTGAGCATCTCAAAATCGAAGAAAAAGGGGACTTCAAGTTATTTTGTGGACTGGTGTGCCATTCTCAGAGAAAGCTGCGTAAGAAAATTTCTAGGCCAAGAGCCGTGCAGAAGTGTAAAGGTAGATGGTAACTTTCACGCTTTCAGGCCAGGTTTTAGTAAGCCATAGACACTGCATGAAAGTACTGCAAACCACTCCGTTTGATAACAATTCATTTATATATAACATTTTGCATTGCTGTTACTTACCCCTTAACACTTGCATTAACATACTCTTGGAGTATATTCAAAGACAAACTGCGATTTGGAAGGGCATGAGGTTCACAGTGTTAAAGAGAAGAGGTAAGTGACTTTTTCACGCCATGAAATACAATTCTTTGAGAAGCAATGAAGAACAGAAGAACGCTCGCTAGTATTTTTTGTTTTGGATCAGAACTAACAAGTTTATTGCTTTTAGGGATACTGGAGAGGGAAGATCATGGAGAATAAGGGAGAGGAAGTAGGTGTTTACATCAGTTCAGAGTCTGGAATTACATGCTCTATCTACGCACCTGCAGCTGCCTGTATACCCAACAGAGAGGGAGATGCTGGAATAGAGCTTCAGCTAGAAATGCTGTACGGAGGTGCTGCTGGCGGGAATGACCCTGAGGGAGGTCTCTGTAGGGATGTCAAGCTCCCAGGCTGAGGTGCTTGAGTCTGTGCTGGAAATCATGCTGCCTCTCTCTTCTGAACCTCACACTGATCAACTCACTCCACCTTGTTGAACTGAGGAGGCAAAAGGGTAGGTAGCAGTATCCTTCAGTGCTTCTTTGAAACACGTTATTTTAACATTTTAAAAACAAATTACACTTAACTTAAAGGGAAGATAACAAATGTCCAGTCTGCTAAATACCAGACTTCCAAACCACACGCTTCTGGTTACACAGAAGCAAACCACAATTCTGGGAGCAGAAACAGACCAATTTCCAACAAGTAGGTTTCTACCAGGTAACTCTACTTAGCTTCATAAATGATGTTAAACCTAGAACTTTTCGCCAGTCCTGGCCAATAAGGCAGAGGAAAATGTAATTATTTCATAAATCTCTAAGGTGGGCCCATTTCAGGCTAGGCCCAAAGACAACGAACAGTGTGCAGATGTGTGTCCTGACTCTGACCCTGCTGTATCAATCTTGTGAGCAAAACCTACGCAAAACTGCAGTATGCAGGACAAGTGCTTTTCACAAACACCACAATGATTAAAAGTGGTAATTTAGAGCTGACTGTAATGCTGGCTGACAGGAACTCCACTCCCAGTTTGCCCAGTAATTGTTAACAACCAGCTCAGCAATTTCAAAGGTGACCACAGAGGTAAAACAGATCGACTTCTATATTTTTCACCTTTAACTCCAAGGCTGTCTTAGGACTCACAGAAGCCCACTGCTGTCAAATACTCTGTCAGCTCCATCTGACCAAAGCCACCATCTGATATTTAGAGGACCATGCCTGAGATAGATCAGATCTCCTGCTCTCTCATTATCATCTGCTGATTATGAAGAGATCATAGGAACAGAAATCCATAAACACATTTTTGGTAAACTGACAACATACACAACTCTAAATGCAAATCTTTTCAATGAGATTATACTACCTTTTTTTTTTTTTTAAAAAAAAGAAAAAACTCAAGGTAAGATTTTTTTTCCAACTCCTTTTGATTCAACAATTTTTAATTTCAAAATGAGATACTGAACCTGAAAATGCATTGAAGTTATAGGCCAACTGTTCTTAGTGGGAAACAATGCTGCATCTTGTGCTTTCATGCTTCTGATGTATAGAAGAAACAAACCAACCACTGCATATTTAAACAAGCATTAAATAAGCATTAAATTTGTTTATCCTAAATTGATATGTGCTTACATTCTTTTGAGGGTCATTTTTTCATGTTTGTTAATTGGATGATAACAGAACACCAAATCTGTCATACTGGCTGGCTGTTTGTCATGCTCCCTCAAGATCAGGTTAGATACAAAAGCCAGATTTTATTTTTAAAGATCAGATGCAGTCAGAAATAGAAAATGTGTCACTTGAGTCTGTAGGTGTTGTGGCAGACCTTCCACTTACATATACTACTGACTTCAGTGGAGCATAGCTGAACTACAAAAGCAAAATGCCCAGCTTTTTAATGTGACAATTGTCACAACACAGAGCAACAACCACAGCCTTTCTCAGCTACTATTGCCCAGCTGCTTAGAACAATTAACTTGGCTATTTAGGGATGGCTATGGATACGTGAACTCTGACTTCAGCTCAAGAGCACTGCAGCCTACAACTTCCAAGTCCAGTTTTGAAGAATTGCCATTTTACTTACATTGGAAGACAGAACATGGCCTGTCTTCTGAGAAGCAGCTATTACTATTTTGTCAAAAGGCTGCTACATGGAGTAGTTTAAATCATTTTTATTTTAATCTTTTTTAGCCCCTAACAACCAGTGCAGCTTCTGGCCATATAAATTGTCCAGCTATAAAGACAGAGCCCTCTTTTTTCTGCTAGCAAGCATGTAACTGTGACTATGGTTAGTATCTTGGGCACTGAGGACATACCATTAAACTCCTGCTCTGGTATGATGGTCCCATTACTATTTCTTGATCAATCTGGGAAGAAACACAAAACGCTCCCCCAAGGTGCAGTGGGTGCTGATGGCACTGGTTACCTCTCAGGATCAGAAGCTCCACACGAAACACTCTTTCATGTACTCCAGCAGGGTGCT
Organism: Anser anser; assembly: GCF_964211835.1. NCBI lineage: Eukaryota > Metazoa > Chordata > Aves > Anseriformes > Anatidae > Anser > Anser anser. Next base: position 12,321,875 of record NC_139723.1, read on the forward strand.
GAGGTTTTGGAATAGGGAGTGTCGGGTACCTACACCTGGGAAATTCAGCACTTCACACTAAAGGGAGCTCTTTGGGCTTTAGGTGCATCCCCTCAACAGCACCGCTTCCCCAGGCCTGCCTGCACTTTCTTCATTTCTGCTTCAGCTATTTCCTCACTGTCGCAACAGCCCCGCAGCGTTCCAGAATGCAGAAAGCAATCTGCTTAACATCTGCTGCAAGCGGTTTGTGCTGTCCCATCAACTCACGACGAGAAAAACTGGAGCCAAGAGAGTTTTGAATGAGTGAGCTTAGTTTCTTCCCCTTCCTTACACTATTTCTGGTTACATACACATTACAGGAAGGACTGCCTCTAAGTTCATACCTCTAAATAACTGCTTTAACAGATATTTTGTTATGCTAAGTATGTTTTACAACTCAACATCTGTTCTTCTTAAGATGCACAGTCTATACAAATAAGAAAATGAGTCTTAAGCCACATGTATTGATGGCCTTTGAACGAAGTTTTGTTGATCTTAAAACTGAATTCTGAATGACTTCATGCCAAAACTCTTTCTCCATTTTTATATTAACTACTCTAGATATCATACAAGACATATACATAGGGCAAGCCACATTTTATCTGATTGCATAGATGATATTGTTGAATAAATTTTCAGTCTTACTCAAGCTACAGCTTTCAGCCATAAGGTGAGGACTGCAGCATCTTAAATTTCACAGTCAGTGCTAACATCCTGGGAATCCAAGACACAGAAAAAAGTACCTCCAACAAAGCCGTTATTTACTCCAACTGCTTGAAGCAGACCCTGTGTTATGTCAAAGTAGATGCTATCTCACCATCTAGTTTTAGAAGCAGCATACAGGGGTTTTGACTGATACTTGCCAAAGGTCCAGATTCAGTACCCAGTTCCCTACTGTTCCTTCTTCTCCTGCCTTATATGCTAACAAACAAAGTTAAAACCACAAACCTCCTATGACCTGTAAATATGAAGTCAGTAGTCAAATAACAAGAAGAAAAAACTACAGCATCTGGAAGGTTGGCCTGGAGACCACCACACTTTATGAGCTAGTAGGAAGGTATAAGTAGTGCTTCCTACAGACGTAGAAAACTAAATTTTAAGAGTAAAATTATATTCAAAAACATTCTACTGTGTGTGCAGATGAACACAACACTCATAATGGCTAAGCAAAACTCACCTTGAAATGTTATTAAGCCACTCAGAATCCAAACCTGAAAAACTTCCCTTCACTGGGGAACTTTAACTAGCAAGCACAACAAACACACCATCAAATTCTTGCAATCTGAAGCTAACGGAAGATGTCTGTGGTGCATGTAATTGCAATGGATCAACCTCTTGGATGAACTAAAGATAGGACAAAGTGGATTGTTTTTTCCCAAACCTGCAATTAAGTCCTGTCTCTGGAGCTCTAGAAAAAAAGACCATGGCAACAGAAACTCTCTGACACCTGGATCACTGAGAAAAGTAACACAAATACCAGGCTTTCTTACATCAGTAGATGTATCTAACGCTTGCTAGCTGAAGCGTGACATGAAATCCCAAACAGGGTCACAAAACTAAACACTGATAGCAGCTGCTGTCTTTTGTGGTACGAAGACACATACTTCTACGTACCTTATACGATTTGTCTTTGATCTGCTGGGTAGGAATTTTGTTGAAGTTTGGTCCACACGTAAGCATGGACAGCTCTGACAAAATGCAGAAGCTCTGCAATAAACTTCTCTAAAAAGCACCTCTAAAGAGGGTACAAAACCGCAGAGCCAAGGAGAACCAACCCCCCCTTTTTTTTGGAAGAAGATGGACACTGAATGAACTTGCAACATTTGGTGAAACCGAGTAGCTCTGCATTCAGGGGATGTTAAGTGAAGAGTGTTGCTGCCACGGGTTCTGTTACAGTAAATATTAAGTATATCACGCTCCTGTTCATTTACTACATCCCACTCCCAGGTACGCCACCAACCGGCCTGATGACCTTACAGAATTCATTTATCCCTCTCTGTGCCTCATTTTTCCAAAGAACTGTCACGGACTTGAGCAACTCACTTTGAGACATGGAGAGTAAGTGCCAGGATTATAGTAGTGATGCACTTTCCTTAGTTTTCTGTTACTACGACACTTAACTATTTGTTAGAGTTTGCCATGCTTTGCAGATGCTTTTGGTTTTGGAAAACAAGCAGAGAATTCTGGTTAGAAGCAGAAGAAACCCCACATTAAAGTATAAGAATAAAAATGCGACATTTTAGGAAAGTGAAAGAAAAAAATAGTATCAACTTTAACAAAAGACAGTTAGAAACAAAGGACAGCAATATAAGAGTCCATAGGGAACACCAACTTTGTAATACTTAAAATACTTCTCTAAATTTGTTCCAGCAGTGGTATTTCAAACATAGAACAGTCATTCTCTGAAGAGTCCTAGAAAGGACAGTATTCCCCGAAGCTGCAATTTGTCTCACATGAAGAAGACACACTGAACAAAACCACAGGACAGCATCTTCAACCAAAAGTCAGCAAACCATGCACAATTTAACTGTGTTACTCTATCTCAATTCTCTCTGCCACCATGTGAATGTTCTTCTTCCCATGTTCTCCTGGGACCACAGTGTAAAATGACAGCGACGCTGTGGTATCCACAAGGCTTAGCTGTGCTCATAAAAATAAATTGTAGGTTTCTGAACTTTTGTTTATTTCATTTCAAAGGTATGATTAGTTCAGTCTACATGTCCAAGAAAGCAGCATTTCTTTAAGTTATGTTTTGTTTGTAACAATATTTTTAACTCGTATCATTAACTTTTTCCACACAACATCTCTGAGATGGATCCGCATCAAATCTTGATTCCAGAATGGAAGATCTAACACAGGAATGTCTTTTCCTAAAGCACGTTTTCCACGTGTAACTCAGGGCACACTGGAAAATGGTTTGCCTGTCTCCTGCCAAACGTGGAGAATAATCGTTTCCAGCTTCATAAGCCTAACACTGATGGACATCTTGCAGCCTCGCTCACCAGCTACAAATGAGCGCCTAAGATGTTTCAAGATAAATACAATCAATGATCGGCTACAGCTCACTACCAGAAATTAGACATAAAAATACCAAAAAATTGGACTTGCTCGGGAATGCTCTTGCACACAGAGGCCAAACGGCCAGGAACAGCACATTCTACCCTCATAAAAAACCTTCCAGAGCAGACTGGCTGTCCACCAGTGTCTACTGGGAATCCTCCCCAGCATGCACAAGTGCCAGCACATGCCCAGGATCTGCCCTGACCACACTTGTGCCGTGGGACTGAGTAACAACTTAACACCACAGACAGTGCCATTCCAGCGCCTGGAAACGTTCCTGGGCATGCTTCTATTTATTGGTAGGCGACACACAGCCCGAGGGCACCTATGTCACTCATTAGCAAGTGAAATAGTCACCTGGCGACAGTATGTAGACATCCCTGACTGCTGACAGCTATTGGGGAACCGGGTCCCACTGCCAAGAAGCGAGGCAGATGCCAGACTTGTCTCGCATGTATCTCTGTCACTTCTGAAACCGCGTCCACCCTCCTTCAAAGAGCACATTTCACGCATTTATTTGCAACTGCTTCAGAGAACAGAGGGGCTGCAAGTGCAGGCAGTATGGAATGACGGCGACAAGTTGCCCTGACCAGACTACGCCATGTCCCACACCACCGTGTAGCTCCGTGCACCTTGACACCACCGCATGCAGGATCACACACCCCGCCACCACGTGGAGGACCACACTCCACACCACCACCACCAAGAGGATCACACCCTACACCACCACCACCAGCAGAACCACCTCCACCACACACTGGACCACACTCCACACCACCAATACATGGAGGATCACACACCACTGTCACTGCACACAGGATCACACTCCACACCACCGCCACACGCAGAGCCACACACCACCACAGCCTGGAGTATCACACATTACCACCACCTCAAGGAGGACCATATTCCACAGCACCAACAACCACATGGAGCATCATGACCACCACAGCCTGGACCACACACCACCATCACGTGTAGAAACAGATGCTACACCGCCACCATCACCACATGCGGGACATATGCCACCAGGACATGCAGGACAACACTCACCCCCGCAGGGAGGCTCATATCCCACACCTCCACCACATGGAAGACCTTACACCACTCCGTCACCACCACAGGGAAGACCACACTCCACAGCACCGCCACAAGCAGGACCACTCTCAACAGCACCACCACCACCACATGCACACCATATGCCCCCAACAGAAGGAGGATCCTACCCCACGCCCCCACCACCACCACATGGAAGACCCCACGCCACTCCACCACCACCACCACATGCAGGACCACATTCCACAGCATCACCAGCGCCACACGCAGGACACACACCACCAGCACCTGGATGATCATATCCCACACCACCACCACGCAGAAGACCCCACGCCACTCCGCCACCACCACCGCGTGCAGGACCGCTCTCCACAGCACCACCACCAGAAGGAGGACCCTACCCCACACCACCACCACACAGAAGACCACCACCACACGCAGGACCACACTCACACCACAGGGAGGCTCACACCACCACACGTTAGCCCACACCACCCCACACCCCCACCACGGGCAGAACCCCCACTCCGGGCCACCACCACACGGAAACTCCCACACCACCACCACACGCAGGACCACACTCACCCCACAGGGAGGCTCACACCCCACACTCCCACCACAGGGCAGCCCCCACACCCCCACCACGGGCAGAACCCCACTCCGGGCCCCCACCACGGGCAGACCCCGACTCGCCCCCCCCACCCCGCGTGCCTCCCCCGGGCGCTCACCGCCGCCTGCTGGAAGGCGCCCTTGGTGTAGGTGCCGCCGCCGCGGTAGGCGATGGCGGGGATCTCGCGCCCCAGCAGGGCGCACTTGTGCTGCTGCGGCCGCCGCCGCGAGATGTAGTCCACGCGGGGCGCCACGTTGCTGCGCGAGGAGAAGGTGACGATGGCGACGCGCGTGGCCGCGGGCACGACGGGGAAGTCGGAGAGCAGCTTCTTGACGAAGCGCAGCTCGCTGGCGAAGTTGGCCGGCCCCACGCTCGACGACTCGTCCACCAGGAAGACCAGCTCCAGCCGCCCGCTGCGCGCCCGCAGGCGCCGCACCTGGCGCTTGAAGGCGCGGCCCAGCCGCTCCACGCGGCTCCCCGTCGTGTCGGGCAGCGCTGCCGCCGCCACCGCCGGAGGGGCGGCCAGGGCCGGCGAGGCGAAGGTGGGCGCCCGGGGGCTCTGCGGCAGCGCCAGCGACAGCCCCCCCAGGCAGCACAGGGCCACCAGCGGCCACATGGCGGGCGCGGGCGGACGCCGGCGGCTCGGGCGGAGGGCGGCCGGTCACCCCCTCGTCGCCACACCTCCTCGCAGGGCGGCCCCCAGCAGGTACCCGCGCCCCTTTAATCCCCCCCGCCCCTGTGTCCTCCCTCCCCGGACCGCCCCGGACCGCCCCGATGGGTGCCGGGGGTGGGGGGACACGGGACGGGGCGGTGTGCTCGGTGTGTGTGGGGGGGGGCTCCCCGCGGCGCCCCGCTGCATGGAGCTCCCAGAGAGACCCCCCTGCACAGCCCCGGGACCCCCCGACCGCGGGGGGGGGGAGAGGGGCACGGTTTTTCTGAGAAAATGTCCTTCTCTGGGCTGCTGCGAGGTGCGCCGGGACTTGTGAGCTGCGGTTCCCCTCAGCCTGTTCAGTGTCAGCCTGCTCTGTCCCGAGCAGTAACTCGGTCCCCGAAAATTTCCCTCGGAGTGCGCTGGCTCGCCGTGTGAAACATTTCAGCTCTTTTCCTTCCTCAGTGTTTTTCCTTCCCTTACTCGCTTTCCTGTCATTCCCTCTGCTTTTACTTACTTCTGTTGCCGCTTAACGGTGTCGTGGACCACACAGGAACAGCGGTACATTTGCAAGTCAAACCCCACATTTAAATTTAATTGAATTGTTTAGCCTCTCTTCTGCCGACGGAATATCCAATATTGCTCCTTTGACTTTCCCCAACACTCAAATTCCACTGCAAATGGCAAGAGACTACGTGAGAGGAGATACCGTTTAATTAGGGAAACGATGCATTTGATACACGGTTCCAGCAGGGTGTTAGATGTGTGTGGTGGTCTGAGTGCCTCACAAAAACGTGTTTCTTAGGTACACTTTTGCCACATAGTGCTCGAAGAGGAGATAGCAATCAGACAGTGCTAGAGAAGCGTGTGGAGAGGAGTTTTGGTTCCGAAGGGTGTGCAGCTGATGGAGTGGATCAGTAAACTAGTCTTTTTTTTTTTTTTTTTTTTTTGTGACAGTGAAACGAGGCTGCAGCATCGTGCCTGGACTGCTCTGCGTTGCCCCTGCAGTAGCAGGCAACCTTCTTGTCTTCAAGGGGGCAAATGGAAGTTGCTACAACCACCGAAAACCGCAGCAAATTGCTTTGCTCCGTTGCTCCTTGGAGGATGAAAGAGATGTCGTCCCAGTTGCATTCAGTGTGGTCTGAGTAGCACCACTAGCATGCCTTAAAACACCCTTCAGCTAAATTATACCGGGCTAGAGACCGTGTCAGTCTCTGCAGAGCCCGGAATGGAGGATGGGAAAGTATAGGCAAGAAGAGGAGGTGAAAGCGGAGGAAAAGTGTGGTTTCTACAAGGTGCTCCTAACTGAAGTGGGTGAGTGCAGTTGTGACGTGTTCCCGTTACTCATGAGTGTTAAGGTCATAATCAACAAGTAATTTTCTCTAGGCCAATTTAGTTTGTTGGCAAGGTAACTGTCAGTTCCCTTGTTTTCCCCATGTTTTTGTAACACTAATCAGATTCAGATTTATAATGCACTGTGGGACTCAAAAGCAAAGGAAAGGAGGATGAATTGGAAACATGATCAGCAAGGCAAGAACGATTCATGTTGATGGTCAGTTTTCATATGCAGCTCCTGTACTGCCAGCACGAGAGACCACAGTCGGGAATGACTGAGTGTGAAAACAACAGCAGTTCATTTCAATCTCATCAATCTCATCGGAACTGACACTTCCCTTCCCCAAATAACAGGGCAATTATAAATCAGCCCTTGATACACACACAGTTTGTGAAAATGCATATTCTCTTTGGTCACAGGGGTCCTGCAATCACTCTGCACAGAAGCCCTTACTGGTTCACCTGAAAGCTGTACTTGCTGTATAAGATGCCCTTATGAATAAGGGTAGCAAAGTGAAGTCATCAGTTCAAGATGTAAACATATTTGTCACTCAGTCTGTTCAGAGTAGAAAATGAGTAAATAGGTGAAAAAAAGCTAAGCTCTGATGGGGTGCAAGTCTAAGACCCTCTTATGGTACTGATATGAAGCAAAATCCAGAAAAATTTCCGTTAGATACATGGATAATTAGCTTGCCAAAGACCTTGAAAAGAATCATTGACCTGTAACCTGTGAAAAACTTTCCTTGTGTGTTCTCACTTTGTTTATGCCACAGGTAACTCCCTTTAAAATCATTGGGATTCAACCTTGTTATGCAGAGAGGAGATACTGAATAAATATGTGATACTGTGAAACACCAGCATCTGTAATAAACACGATCTAACTGTATGGGGGAAAGAGCGAGGACGCAGTGTCCAAAGTATTCCAGTGCGTTCCTGTCGTGATTTGAACTGAGAGAACGAGAGACTAATTTCTGGAATAAACTGAATTTTGAAAATCTTGGATTCCACCTCCGATATCGTCAGGAAAGTATTTTGTCCAAGGGGTTGTGCTTGTAAGAGAAAAGGTCATCTTACAGATGATGGAGGAGGTTGTGTGTGTGTAAGCAGCAAGAATTCTGTTCACTCTATATTCACTAAGCTTTTCTGAAAGCACCATTTCCAGTGGAAATCTCTGTTGTAATGAAATTGCTTTCTCCAAGCCTGCCTGCCAGTTCTTTACAAATCCTTTCCATGTTGATATGCTTAAGCTCTCTGCTTTTGATGGTCTTTTCCCTGTTGTATTCATGCATATTATTTGTGCTTTGGTTCATGCTGATCTGTAGCAGATGGGGAAGTGGAGAGCAGAAGGAGTTTTTCCCACTTCGAGCGTCCCTGAAGGTCAGAATATCTGTCTTGGGCTTCTCTGCCTGAACAGATAACGCAGGTTTCGTGTTGCTTCTGGTGACAACGTGCACGAGAAGGCGGTGTTGGGCTATGACTCTATTCCATTACAAAACAGCAGGTAACAAGAAAAATGCTTGATCTTGTTATTAAAGGGCCCTTGTCATGTGACAAAGGAAGGCTGACTGTTCCTGACAAGGCAAATTTAAGAGCTGAACTTCAACTACTTTTACAATCGCATTCCTGTATCTCTTTAATTGTCTTAATAAAATCCACAGACTTCACGAATTCCAGTAATTCTTTGCTGTCTCCCCACAAGATCGTATGTTCATTTAACACCACCCTGCTTACTAAACAAAAGGGAAGTCTTTACCCCCAGTTAAAAGCCCTTCTGCAAACAAACAGTCTGAGGACTGCTGTCCTTTAGCCAAATAGCTTTTTGGTTGAATTACTCAATGAAACATGGCCAAGCATCTTTCCAAATATGGAGAAAGAAAGCATTATATTCCTCCCCCTTCATGTTCCCCCAAATACAGCTGGACGGAATACATCCCTGTGTTCAACCCACACAGAATTCGTGCCTGCAGAGGCAACGCCACAGTATCACATACCCTACAATTTTTGGAGGAATGCAGGTCACTTTTGTTTTTACTGCAATGATGTTCTGTTAGTGACTTCATGCCACAGTGGAAACACAGCCGCAACTGAAACATTAAGTCCTCTGCAGGGAACTCGCAGCATTCTAAATTTTATCTAAGCTAGAGATAAAATGACAGTTTTAGAACAGAAATAAGAACCTGATGTTACTTAAGCTTATTCAGAGTCTCCCTTTGTGCTCACCAGAGCATCCATCTGGGGAAACGTCACACGGTATGGAGCCAGCAGAGCCAGACGCCCTTCCATTTCAGCCATAGGCAGGGTTATGGGATTAACCTGTACTATCCACTTCCTTCGCAGATGCCAGACAGTGCTTCAACTTGGAGGTGTTTAAGACTGTGTGGGAGGAGCAAAGCTAGAAGGAATAGTGCTTATAGAATGGGAAATACGTTCTTAGAAAATGTCCTATGTAATCTGCCTCCTGGGACACCATTAACTCAGTAACAGGAGAAGTGCCCTGCGGGCAGTCACTGGTAGGTGGTGTGCAGCATCTTCCAGGTGTGTATGAGAGCAGCAGAGCCATTCTGGGAAAGGAGGAGGAAGACGAAGAAGGCGCTTTGGGAAGTTGCTTCTTCCTCCTTCCTCTTGTACCTTTGGGAGGAAGGGAAGAGAGTTCAGGTCCAGCTCCTGAGTGCAGGGAGGTGAATTCTCTCCTCACCTCTGAAACCTTCCCCTCCCAGAACCACTGCTGCCAGTGGCTTACTACCTACAGCCCTAGTTATGGTTTTCATTTGCTGTCCCCAAACTATGACAAAGAGCAGGCAGGAATGCGGTCTTGCAGAGCAGAGTCTGCCCTTTAGCTCCCTGCAGTAGGATGTGTTGCTGGCACATGCTGCCTCAGCACTTCCTGACCATCGGATTTTTTTTAGTGGTAGTGCTAAAAGGAGTATGGAGGAGAGATCAGGATGTATTTTACATTCAGTATTGAAGTACCAAAGCTAGGAAATAACAACTGAGTGATTTTTTTGACATTTTAGGCCTCAGTCTTTGGCTCAAAGAGAATATGAATAAACACACATGGAGGAAATGAACGTTTTTCTGTGAAAATAATAGTGCCCTCAAAAAAGTAAAAGGAGAAAAGAGATTCATCTTTTAAATTATCTCATGTCTTATCATTAAAAAGCTAGGATAGATACTTTGGAATTCTTTCAAATAGCAAAAATTCATTGGCTTAAATTATTTTAGGATACATTGTTCAGGACTAGAAACTTGAAGTTCAGACTTCCCACATAAATTGTTTAAACACACACAAATTGAGGGTAGTCAGTTTTGATTTATGCATGCAAATCCCATTGACACCTCTGGGAGTTCTGACACAGACTGAAGAGAGTACATGGCCCTTAAATGAGGGCAAAGTGTCTGTCCACATGACTTCGGAAAAAGATTATTACGTAGGCGGAGAAGAGTCAGTCTGCCAAAAGTTTCTACTTTCAGGCAGAGGTCTGTAAAGGAGATGGGTGTTTTAGTCTTCAGCAGAGCAAACAAGCATTTGAACGATCCAAGCTATGGGTTATGAGTTCAAGCTACAAAAAAAGAAAAACAAGATTCGTATTGCTTTGCAATATTCAGACAACGACAAAGTTTAGTCATAGGAATTTCATATTCACTTGTGGACAAGCCCAGTGCACACTAAGAATATCATATGGCTAGCTTCCAAGATTAAAAAAAAAAAAAAAAAAAGGTAAGCAAAATCAAAACATCTGCTGGTCTTCGTCTGCACAGCAGATGTTGAGTACACTTCTAAGCTAAGCTCATGGGAGTTCGTGAAACATGCTTTGCCTGAAGTGACTGAATTTTAGCATATTCTATACCCCAAAGTATGCACATGATTTTTGTAGAGGTCTAGGCAGACATTAAATTTAAGGAACTTGTGAAAGACTTCTTTGATCATAAAAGGCAGGTTCAAACAGAGGGAAACTGGAGGCTTTGAAAGCTCTGGTGTGACAGGACAGAAGATACAAGTAAAGTCTGTAGGGCAATGGCTGCTTAGGACTTTCTTTTTTTCTTTTCTTTTTCTTTTTTTTTCTTCTTCTTTTTTTCCTAAATAGGTTAATACCATTAAAAATAGTTTTGGTAGACAGACTTTTACAGGTTACTATTTCAAAACTCGCTGTGTATTATGACCTTGAAACACAAAATCACTGGCAGTCTTTAACTCTGCTTATTTACAGTGCACAGTTATGGCTCAGCTACCTCACAGGGTATTCTGCGCTAACCCCGCAATGTAGGACCTTGCTCTAGAAGAATCAGAGTAAATTTCAAAACTCTCTTCCCTGCGTCAAAAAGGGCTCAAAGAGCTTCAGAAATGGTCTTGAAAATGGTCCATGTGTGGAAAGTGGTTTTCCGAAGGGGTATTTAAGCTCTGTCATTTCCAGATGTGCCAAAGATTCAAGGAGAAAAGGTTTGGGCTGTGTGGAGCAGTTTTTCCCTACCAAAACTGAGTCTCACAAGTGGATAAGTGTAAATTTATGTGGATAAGGAAGGGCTGCAGCTTCCTTATTAAAATTCACACAATGTTTATCATCACCCGTAAAGATCAAATATGTTAGAGGTGCGTTTATGGTACTGTCATAATCATGAAAATACCACTCTCAGACAAGAAAAGATCTTTAGCCTGGAAAAGAGATAGCTGAAAAGAGATGTGATAGGCTAAAGAATTTGACAGATAGTAATAACTCCTGAGAAAAACAGAGGTGATGAATAGGGAGTGACTCCACTGTTGCTTCCAGTGCAAAGATTAAGTGGCATCATGTGAACACGTCAAGGATGTGTTTTAGAAGGAGATGATTTGCACAATGGTGTGTACCTAAGCAGCTGAAGTCCAACTCACATAATGCAATGGATACCATAATTTTATTTGTAGAAAAACAGTAATAAATATATCTAATTTATTAAAAAATACAATTTAAATAATTCAAAGTATACATTTTTAAGCAATTGAAATTTAATGCATGGAACAAAAATAAATCCAAAGCTTTAAAAATGTAAAAAAGTATAACTTCCATCTCTGAAAACTTGGAGTTACATATCCCAGATTTTAAAAGAGTATTAACAACACTTGTCTGTATTTAAACTGTTCCCTAAAATGTGTCAGATGGAGAGAGGGTTCAAATGTAGACAGAGCATTAGTCTAGTCTGGCATGGCTCATATTGCATTCATACATCACCCTCCCTCAGTATGAGAGCTTGTGTGCATGTTACTCAAAATATTATTCTGAAATGAAGCCAGACCAGGACTGAAGAAATGAGAAGTAGGAATATTTTCAGAATTACTGTGATACACATCTAGGACAAAGAGCTCTCATAACCACATCACCAAGGGGAGGAAAATAAACGAGGCCGGAGAGAGAGCGTGTGTCTACAGAAAAATGCGTGACTTCAAGGACAGCAGCAGCAATCAACACTGAGCACAGTGTGCTGAAAGGGGAGCAGGAAAAAAATGAAGTGAGAGCAAGAGCAGTGGGAAGGTCCAGCTACCTTTTCCTTTCTGTGACAGCAATGGGACATCCCAGCCAGAAGTCATGTCACGACCCTGGGACACCTGGGACATCAGGCTCCCTCCTCTCCTCTTCCAGAGATCTGGTGCATCCTTTCTGTCCTGACAGCAGGTACTCAGCGCCTCCACAGCCTGCAAACCCTTGCTTGGGCTTACACACACAGCCCTCCCATGTCCACTTCGGCAGCCTGTCAGGAGCACAGACAAACAGAAAGGAGGACACGTTGTGTTTTGGGTTTGGCTCCCTCACCCATTTGAAATCACACTAAAGATATAGGCGTTTGCAGCAGTTAAACCAGAAAGGTGTTTGAAGTAAGCTTAGTACTTCTTTTAGCACTCTGACCCATTTGGCTCATGTGAATTTGTTTCTGGCTGAAGTGACATTTAGGGTATGTCCTCTAACTTTAACCACCCAAAGCGTCTGTCTCCTTTCCTGTATGATTAACAAAAGCTAAATAATATTAAAATTTCAGCAAAAAAGAAATAAACATCAGGAAATTCAAACGGAGGTTGATTGTTCTGGGCTTAATCCTTCCACGCATATTCAGGCATAATTCCCATCCATTATTGATGGGAATTTTGCCAAAGTAAGCGCTAAGTAAGAAAGAGAGACCCCCCAGATTTGAATTTATTCTGGAAATCGGTGAAATCAGTGAAACCAATGAAGCCGTGGCAGCTGACACCATTTCAGAATTTCAAATATGAATCTGAATGAAATCATCTAAATGTTTTCTGTTGCGTAGAGAGAATAATTGTCTTTCTGTCCTCACACAGACATGCCCATGTATGTGATGGCCCTAAGGTGCATGAGGACACATCTGCACTGTGACTAACCATATGCTTTGCACGCTGCCTTGCTCTTTGTCTGGACTCTGTAAGTAATCATGCCTCCCTTCATATCTTGCTGTTTACCTTTTCCGTGGTCTAGTATTTTGTCTACTTGTCAAAAAGATTTGCTTGAGCTTCTGTGAGCAAATCAGTATTGTGTGACCACAAAGGAGGCAAAAGTTGGGTAGACCTAGTTCAGTTTACACATGCTATCATTGCTTTTGTTTTAGATTTTTCCTATTGGATGAACTTTCTCAAGAGGTAAAGCAAGATCCTCAGCTGAAACAGACAAAGAAACTGATTAATATTTTTGTTTTATGTGTTTTTATTCTATTGAAAATACATATATATTTTACATTTTATTACCAACTGCTTTTCCTTGAACTCATATATAATTTGGAAATGAATTTATAATAAGAGTTCTACTTTTACAGTTTAATAAAAAAAGATAAAAGAAAAGGCCTCCTCCATTACTCATAATTTTCATTAAGGGACATTCAGGTCTTTCTTTTTCTACATGACTCCAACTTTTGCTAATCCAAAACCTAGACTTCATCCTTTCTTGCTATAGGGAATGAAATTATGTTAATTATGACTGGAAAAAGCAGACAGTTAATTACTACATTTTTACAGAGTATGGTACAAGATAAACATTGCAGCTTTGGCCAATGGACAACTTGCACTAAAAGCTGAGGTACTATGAAAAAAATGTAATTACAGTGCTATCATTACTCATAGACAAATCTTGGGGAAAAAGACATCAAATAAATATGGAGGGTATACTCTACGGTATCTTGTAGAAAACCTATTTTTGTTATTGTTGGGAGTAGATCAGTTTTTTTTTTTTTTCCCCTGAAATTAATTAAGGCATGCAAATATTAAATCATGTTGGAGAGTCATGTCTAGCCAACTCAATGCTCGTACTCTTCCATTTTGTAAAGGTGTTCTACTTATCTGTACATGGTGTTCTGTTCTTGTTGGAGAACTGAAACCGTGGTTTTAAGAAATTGTGATTTCATTTTGGCCTTCAGTCCTGTGTTCGCTGAAATTTATGTGACTTCAGACCCTGATTTGCTTTGCATTAGACAACAGGCTTTGGGATAGGTTTCAACTAAGGTTTTCCACTCTCTTGTTGTGATGTGGTCATTGGTGAAGACAAAGTTCACCTCTGTACCAAGCACTGCGGAGAAGGAAAGAGGCTTGAAAAGGGAAGAGCTTTGGGTGAGGGCGGCCAGTAGAGAAAGCCTTCATTCTGCTTCAACAGTCTTTTACTCTTGGCCATACCAGATTACAGAACTTTTATCGGGTCTATGTGCTAAATACTGCTGCATGACCAAACTCAGCTACAAGAAGAACCTACTGCTGCTTGCAGCTTTGTTATCTTCATCATCAGTTTCAGCCCCAATTTCTAGATGACTTATAACAGCCTGGTGGATCCTGATAAAAGTCCCACTGGCTTCTAAAAGAACCTATCAGATTCAAGTCACCTTAGATCAAGCTCTTTAATATCATCGGAGTGAAGTTTTAAGCACCTGTTTTTACTAGAGACATGTGATGGAATCACTCAGTGCAGCGTGGAGAGGCTTTTTATATCCAGCAAGATATAAATATAGTTTGTAAATACCTATTCAAACACTGGGGGGGGGGGGGGGGGGAGAAATGCCAGGGCTGATTAGTAGTCATGAGGTAGGGACAGAAGGCCTGGATCATGCACTGCATGGAAAGAGGTACTTTGGCTCTCTTTTGCTATTTTCTTTCCCACCCATTTGTGGTTTCAATTTCCCTTCCAAATGTAATGTTTATATTTTCCATCCTCATCATTTGTGTGTACACATAAAACATATGCTCTTAATTTTGCCCTTTCTTTTAAGCATATCAATGTAATACCCAGATATCAGTACTCAATAACCAGATTTCAGTCAGCACTTTCAAAGAGATCCTTCAAATCCCCAAACACCAGGAGGCATCTCTACAGGCCTCTACCCATACTGGCCCGAAGCTACACTTGTATTTACACCAAACAACTGGGAACATTTTCTGGATATATCTTTAATACACCGGGATTCACAGAAGGAGACAACAAAGTAATAGTAGAATCCCTAGTTAGATACAGTCCCTAAAACATCTTCCTCGACATTAGCAGAAGTGTCAGAAGAGAACATAATTGGTTTGTAACCTCTCTTCATGAATGAAAACAGCAGCTCCTTTCACCTCAACTTAAATGATCTTTTACATCAAAAACTTCTTGCTTACACTGTTTGCCTATTTTTATACAATTGCAGGTAACTGCAAAATTATTCCATGGCGGATACATTCTCTAGTCCAGAAGGCCAAGAATTGTTTTTTTTTTTTTTTTTTTTTCCTACATTATTTTGGTTGTGCATAAGCCCATGAGCCACTCTTGATCAACACAGCTGGTTAAGGTGTTTACAGTGTGTATCACATCCTAATGTTTCAACAGGAAAGAGCGATATTTTCAGAAATGATTTTATCACTTAATAGTTAGTCTATGGGAGTATACACAGTTTTCAATGTCTTTACCTTCAAGAATGGGCAGATTTCCATCAGTGACAGTCCGTGCCCTCCCAAATCAACATATTATATGTAAACTCTTTACAGCTAATTGACTGACTTGGTATGCATAGCACCTAGCCATGTATGTAAACCAATTACCTTTGAGCACACCAGTTTCACCAGGATGTAGCCACAAAATGGTGCTTTTTGCTGAGGATAAATCCACTTTTTTTCTCAGCTTCCTGGGATAGAGCCATGCTAGCAGCAGTTTACCTTCCCTCTCTCTTCCTTCCCTTCTCTCTACATTGTTGATGAGAATGAATGAGACATGGGGATGTGGATCAAAAAAATCAGAACAAATCCCAGTTACTTAAAATGACAGGAACAAAGAAATGACAATTAAGTGCCAAACTATTTTCAGATCTCTTACACAGTCCTAGAAAAAAAATCTTTCTTTCCCTAGAGATTTCTTCTCATGAAGTGTTAAGCCCTTCAAGAACTAGAAAGAGTCAAAGTCTTTTGTTCCCTCTAAGAGTTTTCCAGTTTCAATGACTGGGAACTTTTGCAGGTTTTCCTGTTCCACTTGCAGATATAAACTGATTAGCTGTATACCACTCTTGTGTTTAGATATATACAAGAAAAAGGAATACAACGTATCACAAATGCACATCGTTTATTACAGCTTGAGCAATTTTTAATGGTAAAAACAGAAGTGAAAAGTACATTCACATGCTTTTTAAAGTATTGTCTGAGCTTGTAAAGTACTGAAGAAAAAAATTTATAGACAGGAGGGAAGAGGAAAAGAAAGTCAACTGCTCCATGAGCTCTAAAAGCAAGTTTTACTATTGTGATGTCCTTAAAAAATGAATAAGTTATGGTACTGCATGTGTTTCTTAAATTCCTGCAGATTTATGAATACCAAATTTATCAGTTTGTCTTCTTTCCTTTGTTCTGTCCTGTGCAATCTTGAGTTGGCAGCTGAGGGAGTTGCCAACATGCCTACAAAAGTAATGAAGGAATTGATATGCATACCCTCATTTAATGCTCCAGTTCAGATATGTAACCCTGGTCAGGAAAGACATGCATGACAAAAAAGCTCTTTTGAATGAAAGCCAAGTTCAGTGACAGCTCAAATTCTCACTGAAGTCAATAAAAGGCTGGATCTAGAAAAAGAGTGGAAAGTTCCAACTCCGAGAGTAAAGTTTGCAGAACTAGAGGGGAGATAATGATGGAAACTGCTTTTTGTCCTTCATGAAAGGGTGAAGGATTACAAAAGTGTTCCTTTCCACAAAAATAGTAGCTTGAGGTTTAAAACTTTCTCATTTCAAATACTAATATTTATGAATTTATTACCAGCTGCATATGTCACAGACCAGCAAGCAAGAGCTTTCAAAATAACAAATGCAGTTAACGTCCATATTTAGAATTAGTATTCTTTTCTTTCTCCATTAGATAGAAAGAAGAAAATGTCACTTCTTGTTTCATCCATCCCTTCCCTTTTATTATTTATTTCTTCTTCTTTCTCCTGCAAGCACGTTTACAAATTTACAATAAAGGTATAGGTTCTGGAGTTACAACATTTTGGGTGAAAACCCCAAATTGAACAGCTCAGAAAAAAAAAAAAACACACCACAGAGTAGAACAAGGATGATGAACTCCTGGAAAGCTGTGAAGAGGTAAAGAAAACAGCTCCCTATAGGGGTAGAGGCTAGTTTTGTTTACTCATGATGATAGGAAAGAAGGGAAGCTGCTTTTCTTGTTTTAAAGACTAGGGTCAACCTTCCTCTTTGGTGTTGAATATACAATTGTGTGTAGATATAAATAATGAAGACTGCTCATGAACTATCCTATAAAAAGCAGCAGGGCTGGAGGTACTTTCTAATGTAAATACAGGGAAGGAAGAAAATGAACTGAAGTATCTGTTACAAAAACAAATAATGGTGCATTTCAAATCACATTCGTCCTCTTCCTTTCTCTTTGGCACAACTCCACCTGCACAACTGGAGTGAAATGGGCTCTCCACTGCTGTACATGTTAGAAAAGTGTGGTGTTTCCCTGCCATCTTACCATTGCCACACCTTATCAATTCGGTGTGAAGAAGGACCTGTTGGTGGCTCGTCAGATTTCGATTCTTAATGAGGCCACCAAGCTTAGTAACAACAGTTAAGATAGAGCTTGAAGAGAGCTGGGAAACAGAAAGGCCTAGGGATTCCTTTTTTCAACCATGTAAACCTAACTGTGGAGGCTACAGAGGTGGAAAAATAATAATAATAATAATAAAATAGAAACCACTACACTAAGCTTAAGCAAAGCCAGATCAATTGCAAATAAAGACAGATGAACTTTATCTGAACAAAACAAGGAGGGATTTGAAGCTTATCTAGATAAATGGTATTTTGATGATAGAGCATAGCTTTTCTCATGGGCATCATTTATTTTAATTACCCTACACAGGGAAAAGAGGATGCTTTGGACAGAAGGAATTTTGCTCAGACATCTTGACCTAATTAAGAGTACATTGACATTTTATATTTGAATTCTGTCACTAACATGCACATGACCTTGGAAAATCTTATTGGTTATTGTTTCATGAACCAATCTTAAACAGTCACACAAAACATAATGGGAAAGCACATTTATTTTCCTGGGCTTTGAACATGGATGGATTTGACCACTTACACATTAAAATGCTAAAATCACTGCAAAAACATGCCTAGAAAATTCAGCTTCCTGGGCCTGGGTTGTTAAATAGTCTGCATAGTTGTGGCAAAAGGTTAAATGGCAAGGCACTTATTTCACCAGCAGAGGTTCTGGCACAGAACATACGAACATGCAGAACATGCAAAATGCACTGCGCTCCTGCACTTCAACAACAGATAAGGGCAGCACGAACAGCATGTGTCTTTCTGTAAAGTTTATCGCTCTGCTCTTCTGACATGAGTTTTCTACATGCTGTACTCAGCACAGGATTTGTTTGTTTGTTTGTTTTGGGCAGGCAAGGGGAGCAGGGAGAATTGTATTCAGGCTATAAATGTAGGGCTAGAAATGTAAAGTAAGAAAAAAATTCTTTAATTAATAATGAGTGTTGCTATTGCCATCCTGGACTTTGGGTCAGGGCTTGTGTGGTGGAGCATTCCACACCTTGCTGTGGTGCAGCAAGGTGACACTGGCATTAGAGCTGAGAGATCCACTAGGTTTACCCAAGGGCTTTCAAAGTAAGAAAAATTCCATCCTCATTTAATAAAACACAATTTTTTGATTAAGTCTTTCACAAAATTCAAGAGGATTCTAGAAACAAACATGAAAAATTTGCTGCTGAGAGGTGGAAAGTGCCCACCCTGGGCTTCTGTGTCTGGGGAGGGCCATTTTGTCATGATTCCACTTCCTGAAAGCATTGGAAGAGCTTTGTTTTTCCTCTAGCACACATCGAAAACAAGTTTTGAAACCTTGAGAGATGTTGTGAAACAGTCATCCTCTGGCAAGCTCCGCTACTTTTGCCTTCCAAGTATTTTTAAATTTATATTGTGTCTAGCACACCATTTTTCCAGGGAGTCACGGGAAATATGCAGTCTGGGTCTGCTACCTTAATCCTATATTTAGGAGTGCTTGAAAAGTTTGAGGGATCTATTAAGGTTGCAAAAGCTCTGTGGCTAGGAAATAACACAACTAAGTTTTCTTTTTGACCCTGTAGACCCAACAACTCTCACTGAGCAAGGGAGCAGTATCATGAATAAGGTGTGCCGACATTAATTGTCTTGTTCCATATGAGCACACACCCATGTGAATCCAAATGAAAGGCTGTACCTCTCACATGGCCAGTTACTCCATCCAAATGTTACTGGAGACTTAAAATGGACCAACAACTATTCTTAGTAGTTTAGCAAACACTTATCAAGTGTATCTGTTGATAGAAACAGGATCAAGGAGCTTGCAGCACTATTGGCTTCATGCTGTTCTTCTGACTTTGTTTATAAACTTCTCTTTGTGAAGATGAAGCTTCATGTGGATGTCCAGAATCCTTTAAAGTAACCTCAGGCTGAGAATCAGGTTCACTCTCTTGTAGGCAAATGCCAAACCCACTGTAGTAAGTGAACGTTTACTATAGAATTAAAAAGCCATCAGATTTCAGCTCCAAATTAGGAAAGGGATCAGCATTTTTTGCAATGTTACTGTTTTGAAAAGAAAATCCAACAGGAATAAAAGAGGCATAAGAGAGGTAGCATCTCATTGCCATTCCACAAATCAATTAATTTTTCAATAATTACTGCAGACAGTTGTACATATAATGCTATGTGTTACTCAGATAAGCTCCAAAAGATGTGTACATCTTGGACAGTAATATACCCATCGGTGCAGCTTTCTGTGCCTGCAGTAGAAAGAGGACAGTATTCAACATCAGAGAGCATGGCCCTCGCTTCTGTGTGTTCATGCCAAATGCAATTCTGGTGCACACCAAAAAAAGCAAGTTTTCATAATGTATTGCCTGCAATTTATTTACAGTAGAAATGCTGATACTGGAGCCAAAGTAGAACTGCTACTTCTGAGCATGGTCTGACACTCACATACATCAAACTTCTTGGGCATGGTCTGACACCCACATACAACAAACTTCCTGGACCACTATTTTTTTCTGGTATTCTCAATTTTCATCATAGGTTGAAAAGGTGAAGTAACACCCACTGCAGCTGACATGGGTCTTGCAGAATGTGTTTTATGGCAGTACCTCTGGTTTTGTCTGAGCTGGTTGTCTTTTTCCTGCTTGCTCAGGAGCCTCATGAGCCCACTGACTCCAAAGAGACAATACAGGAGATCGAGTGGATCAGTTTATTACTCTGAGGTGTTTGTTTACTTATGTGGGGCTTTCGCTATCTCTGGCATGCCAGAGCAGCCTTACTTTAAGGACCATGCTGATGCCGGTTAGCAAATAGGTGAATCGAGTTGTTCTGCTCTCTGTTTTGTTTGAAATGCATCTGAAAGAACCAAGACAAGGTGAAGCAGGTGCAATCCAGGTCAGAGGTCCAGCAGTTACTCATTAAAGCTGAGTTTCAAAAGCTAATGAACCAGCAAATCTGTGACAGCTTTGCTAACAGGGTGCAGTCAGTTTAGTAGGGTTTAGAACCGGACTGGTTGCAGCCTATACTGCAGGCAGCATTCCTGGATGGGTGAGTGAAGAACTGAGCCTGAGCTGTACAAGAAATGAAAATCCAGACAACTACCAGATTTGTATCTTGATATCAAGTGTAATTTCCACCTGTCTTCCACTGTTGTGGTCCAGATGAAGATCCAGTCTAAATGAAGAAATATCATAGCACACTATATGCTGTGACAGTATTCTTATACTTCTTGAATTTCAAGTCCCTGTATATGTTTAAAAAAAAAATCACTAAAAAGGCATCATAGATTCATTCAGATTGGAAAGTACCTCTAAGATCCTCTAGTCCAACCTTTAACCTAGTAGTAAAATCCTTTCAGCTTCCTCTTATAGTTACAGATAGAGAACAGAATAAAAAGAGTTACATCCCTGTATAAACCTGTCATGTAGCCACATCAGTGTTATCAAATGTCCATCCTCCTGTCTCATCTCAAAGCCAAACTAAACAAAAGAATAGAAAAATCATTAAATATATGAAGTAACTCTTGCTTTGGTGAAAGTGATGACTGATAATGTAACTATACAAAGCATAAGTGCAGAGCATGGAGAATTTACTGTTGTTAATACTTCAAGTGCTAAAGGCAACAGGCGTGAAATGTTAGGCAGCCAATTTAAACCAACAGAAATAAGCGGTCTTCTTTTTTGACGTTTTCCCCACTACACACACCGCAGAAGTTAAACTTCGGAACTCACCTAGCATGGGATATTTTAGACGACAATATATAAATGGTTAAAATAGGTTCAGCAGATCCAGCGGAGAGAGCTATGTATGGCTATTAAAGTCTGTTGAGCTCAGTACTTCAGGTTAAATTTCAGTAGCGGCTATGACAAAAAGTTCTTGTGTTGTTGGGTGCTGGAAGCTGAGACATTTTACAAGAAGATATTTTAACTTGTCCAGTGGCACAGTTTTCTGAAGCTGTCGGTAGTGGCCAGGGCTGGAAACGAGCTGCTGCTCAAAGCAGTGTTCGGCCTCACCCAGCATGGTAGTTTTACATCCTTTGAAATGCATTTTCAAACTGGTCATGGGAAGTCTTCTCAAAGCATTTTGATGGCTTTTACAAGAATGCAGTGAAACCCCCCGGTTCAGTGGCTGACAGCTGGTGACTGTAAAGGAATCAGTTTGCGTGTTTGGAGGCAATAATGGGAACATCATACACAAGTTAAGTTATGGACTAAGTTAAAGCCAGCTTATTCTAGGAATGCTGGAGAAAAAAATAAATATTTCCCATCTGTTTACATAACTGGAATGTTTCTCCCACTTGTCAGCAGGTCAATACTTTTACAATGGCTGTTCAACAGTGCCAGGATGGAAAATCTTACTTCCTTCAGGTGCCTCAAAGTACAACAAACACGTGATAGAGCAGCTTTACAGTTTATCAAAGAACAAGGCACTTGCTAATTCAGCGGGACATGTTCTGCTGTAAGCCCTATCTAGCTTGTCACTGTGGGAGCTGTGTTCTTGAGTGTGTTTGTGCATCAGGCTAACCTGGACAGAATCAGCAAGAACAGAGCGCTGTGCATATCTGAGAGCTGGAAGTCTGTTTCCCACCCATCTTAAAGAAAGACAGAGAAGGAAAACTCACTCCCAGAGGCGCTGTCTAAACATAACAATTGTTAGGTCAGAGCCTTGGAACAGCAGACAGACCTAGAGATACCACCCAAGAGATGGGATAGCCTGAGAGCCCTGCACAGAGTGGAAAAGAAATTTGGAAATGTCTGACAGAAGAGGAACCCCACCCAGCTTCCAAAAATAATGCAGAACAAACACCACTACGCAAACTTATGAAAGGTTTGTGCAAACTGTATGCAAGTTCACAGTAACCTGAAACTGGCATTGTTTGTATTTGCAGGGGCATTTCTTGATCTTTGCTCCCAGGTCATTGATTTGAAAAAAAATTCCTAGAGAAGCTTCCTATTAAAGATGAGCAACAATGAAAAGTACATGCAAAGAGGATGTTCAACATCTTTTTTGAAGAGATGAATTCTTACATATGCAATGCAGACTATTTCTGCTATGATAGCTCTTAATTATGCAAATGCTTGCATCTGATAAGACAATGCACATGCTTAGAGAGCACATTCATACTAAATGCTTGGCTGGATCACAGCCATGAGACCTGACTTAGAGATTTTGAGGTGCCAGAGAACAAACAGATTTTCACCATGCTAGTGTCAGTTAAATCATAAAGTATCTTTGCATAGATTTAGCTCTTTCTGTCAAACTGACAAGGATTTTGTAGAGAAAGCATTAGCAGCGCTAAGGCAGAGGATGGCTGTGCAAAATCCTGTAGATTTCTAAGACCGTGTTACAGTTAATACCCAAGATGAAAACCAAGGGCTACCATGCTGCAATGTATTCATCCCCCTTCATTTGCAACCCAAGGGAGGCAGCTGATAGGCCCGTTGCTTTCTTTGGCTGTAAAAACAATCTGCAGTCTACTGTGAACCTCTCCATGAATTGCACTTATTTTTATCAACTTCAGATGGTGAAATTTCAGGTGTAGTGGGTGTGCCGACTTAAAATCAGGGCCTTATGTTAAAAAAATTCACCAATACTCAGGTGATTTCCATTCTCCACATGTACCTATGTAGCTCCCATGTCCCACCTCAGGCTACAATAGCTACAGCCAGCTCTCCTGACTAAACTTGTGTTATCAGAAGCCGGTTTGAAGTCAGATCAGGTTGCCGTTTTCATGTAATGAATATAAAACAAAGCATTTAATGGCTTTTGGAGCCTAATTGAACTGCAAGCACTCTGGTTATAAGCAGGTAGCAGGTCAATAATTAATTCTAGTATTGTGTTTATCACCTTTTCAGCATAAGGAAACTAGATGCCGGTGGATGCACAACGTGTGCATCCCACGTAGACTTTGAACCTAAGGAACAATTTCAAGCCTTTGTGCTTGAGCTTTAGAGAATCTCAACGACACTAGCAGACAGTGAGTTACTGTAAGCTTCCTGGGAACAAGCAGACACTGGGAAAAAAGACACCTTAATGAGAAAAGATGTATTTACAATTTTAACCTTAACTAGACATCAGATAAGCCAAATTGCAGAGTAAGAACCCTCAGCAACAGAATGCACATGGATTTGGGAGTGGGCATTTCTTGGGTGAATTTCTGCAGGAAATACAGAGCATGGGGATGGTAGTCCTTTGGCTCATGGAGCAGCTCATTATACGCACTGTGGCAGTATGGCTAGGCAGAGCCACAGATCACTAGCATGTAAAAGCAATGCCACAAAGGATGTGATTTAATTCACTCCAGACTGATGCATGTAGACATTTACCTTCTGTTTGCTCTAACTAGTAGGAATTCCTGGAGGGCGTGGGGTTTTTCTGTTGTAATATGTTGGTTTATGAAGTCTTCTTGCTCTTTTCTCTTAAAGAAAGGAATCAGACTGGCAGGGAAGGATCAGAACATGGACAGTAGTTTCTCCCCATGGGGTCAAGTGTAGAAAGGTTGGAACAAAACTTTTGTTTTCTATTGTTCATCCAGCCACAGACTTCTGTCTGCCAGAAAGTGCATGGGGGAAATTAATGGATGGTGGTTGTCTGGGGCATACATAACTTGCTGGGGAAGCCAAGGGCCTCCTGCGCATCACTTTGGTTGCTCATACAGAGGCATCCAAGATCATCTAAAAATGCTAAACTTCTCCTGTTATATCTATAGTTTTAAAATAGTATTTTTCCTTCCTATTTGTCAATAGTTTATCCAGGAATGGTTAGCTCAAAGAAGATATTTCACTTTCACTTGAGTTCTTCAATTTTTGTGGCTGTGTGAATTGGAGTATGAAGAATTCTCCTATTTTGGTCACAATCAGAAGGAGTTTGTAGTTTATCAAGGATGGTGAGCTAAAGTATTCACTGTTATAACCACTACTGCTTCAACAACCACTGCCCTCAAGGTTATAGTACTGAACATGAGACTTGGTCAAATACGGATCTGCCTGCTCCCTCTGAAGTCCCTGGGAGGCTAAGAACAAATCAGACATCCTCACTTAATATCAGATGCCTTGAGAAAAAAAAAAAAAAAAAGAGCCAGAGCCTATTTTTCAGAGGGCAATTATATTTCGTGAAGTAAGTATGTGTGTTAACATGTATTCCTTAATT
This sequence comes from Anser anser, assembly GCF_964211835.1. Taxonomy (NCBI): domain Eukaryota; kingdom Metazoa; phylum Chordata; class Aves; order Anseriformes; family Anatidae; genus Anser; species Anser anser. The sequence goes on from NC_139723.1 coordinate 12,346,741, forward strand.
TATCTACGAAGGCAGAATAAATACCACCAATACACACTGATCAGATTGCTGTATAAAAGGGAGGTTATCACAGGTTGAGAGACTAAGGACTGCTTTTCCAAGAGCCCAGCTAGCCCATAAACACTCTGCATTAAAATCTTTAACACATTTCATGATGCTGGAAGTGAGCACAATTAATTTGATCTGGTGTACCATTCCTTCGTATTTTTCCAGTCCATCAATATACTGTCTAGCTTCTTGTGTCCCCCACATATTCGTATCTACTGCCATCCAGGCTTGATTTCCCTCAGTCCTAAACTGGGTGTGGCCAGTGTGGTCTGAAGTAAGATTTTTGCCTTATTTCTCTCTTGAACACACTGCCAGCGCAAGATCTGCTCCACAGATGGGAAGTCTATAGAGCAAAGCTTTCTCCATGCCACAGCCATGTTACTGCATCGATGGGAGGGCAGTAGGAGAGATCATGGGATAAGATGGAGTCTTGGCAAGGTACCATTTAGTCTTCAGAAGTTGTACTGAAGCGGGCTGCCTGATGGAGGCATTGGCAGGCTGTTTCTTGCACTTGGTCTGTGTGTCACTCAGCAAGCAGAGGAGAACAAGTCTCACTTTTAAGTCGAGTTGCTTGTGATTAATTCAGTCAGATCTGACAGCAGAAAGTAAACAGCATTTGGCAGAAGCCACTCTTAATTACAGTGTCATTAAGAAATTCACTCCACAGAGGATGTGCACACAACTTCCCTTTCTTTCTCTCTCTCTCTCTCTCTTTTTTATTTTTTTTTCCTGAACCACTGCAAAATAAATGGTCACAATTTGGGTTTGTTTTCCTAAAATTACGATCCTCATTGCTATCACATCACAGATTTACCAGAAAAGTCATTTCTGCTTCCAGCTAAATGAAGCAGGGTTTTTGGACACCTGCCCTGCTTGGCTGCTGCGGACATGTGTTGGAAATAGACCACCAAGGTCTGATCTTAGGATACCCGAGATAATGTCCCTTGCAGAAGAAAGGAGGAGACAGACAGAAGAGAGCTGGAAACACAGGCTAGCTCTGGAAGTCTGCTACCACCCAGGCTTGATTACCCTCAGTGTTAAGAAGCTGGGTGGTCATCTCGGCTGATCGTACATGGAAAAATACCTTGTTGAGAGTAACCTGAGTACAAGATTGAACAGTAGGGCTAGGGTGCGAATTGATGAGCAGAAACAATGCTTCAGTTAAATATGCAGTTAAAACTAAGGAAGTATTTTTCCCCCTTGTAAGTTACAGTCTCTAATCCTTGAAATGGCTACAGCATCATCTAGTGGAAATTTACCGAAACTACTCATCTCATGGTTCTGTGAGCCAGCTGCCAAACACCAGTTCACGTCCATACCGATTGTTATATGGGGCACAAATTATTGTCTCCTTTCCCCCCACGAGCAAAGGTTACCGAGGAAGAACAGCAGGACCAAGAACTTGGTTCAGTGAAGCCGGACACAGCCCAGTGCAGTAGCTGCTAAACCAGCGGTGTATCTCAACCCAGGACAGCTCTTTCTTTTCACACAGAGGGGTTACTCTGTAGGATGCTCCCAGAACACCCCCAAATTAAGCCCACAAAGGCAGCAGCAAAGAAACGCATGCCACTGCACCTATGTATATTGCTATTCTTTATTAGTGTGCCAATGAGTGGAAAGTGTTTTCAGTGCACCTGGGGGACATATATGACTCTCTTTTGCTCACTTGCTTACTCTCGAATAGAAGTACTTTGGGGAAACACCCAAAGATCATCAGTGCCTAGAAGAAAACAAGTCTGTACTGATGCATAGGAGTATGCACTTTGGGGCCTGAATGAAGTCATGTCCAAGCAGCAACTATACAAAGCAGTGGCAAACCGCATCCTGGAAACTAACATTTTAGTAACTGCTTTCCATGGAAGCAAGAATGAAATGTGTAGAAGACAGGATCCTATTTCAGCAGATTTGCTCTTGAAGCTGGAATATCGGAGGCCAGTAACTGCTATTGCTAGATGATAAGAGCGAGGCCAGTCTTCCTGCTAAATCTAAATCTGAGCTGTGTTGCACAGCTCCTACACAAGAGAAAGCTCTAATGGTCTTCTGATGAGCTTTTAAGTCCCATGTTGTCTTTCAAAAGAATAAAGACAGAAAATTAACATCTCTTGTGGATCAAATGCAGGGCAAGACAGTCTATATGAAAGCTGCTGCAATCTCCAGGAGCCCCAGCTGCGAAAAGCTTCCTGCTACCCTCTGGTGATGCTCTGGTGAAACTGCACGCAGCTCACAAGCGACTCAGAGTCACAAATACAGCTGCTCTCTTAAAACACGATCACAACCTAAGAAAGACCAATTTATGTGATTGCCAGCAGACATCTGGTTCGATTGAACAGGACATGCATAAAACTAGTGCTGAAGATTGGTTAAGGAGTAAGTCAGAGCTTACAGAGCCTTGCAATATACCTGCAAAAAAGGGCATTTTCCAGACTTTTGTACATGTTGTGTGACCTTTCTGCATATCCAGGAGTCAAGGTGTGGAGGGGGATCAAAGAAAGTCAGCGAAGAAACTATGCAGACTACAAATATTTGCATGCTCTAGGTGCGCTGACATTTGAAAATGCTCTAGTGCCCAAAGACTCTGATCAGAAACCGAGTAGCTACAAGTCCTGGAGGTGCTCAAAGAATTTGTATTCTACCCAGAAGTGATTTGGAATAAGCAATACACACACACACAAAAGAGGGAAGTCGATAAGCCAAGCAGCCAGTCACTTCTGCCTGCAAGCATAATCTCAGTTCTTGCCATCATTTGGGAGGTAGGAAAAAGCCCTGCACTGATGAGTAGGCAGTGAGAAGTGGTGGTTTTCTGACGAAGTCTTTTCCAGAAAGAATAGTCTGTTTTGAGACTGCAAGGAAATGGCTGGTTTAGAGCAACTTTCTTGGAAATGCCTGCTATTAGAAATTTCAAACTGTTCTGTTTTAACGCTTTTAAAATTATGTTTATCTGCATGGACTCTGACTCCATAAATACACACTTCTGTTTACAGATTAATGAGATCTTGTTTCTGTTTCAACCAAATATTACTGTTTTTCAGAAGTTCTTTTCCTCTCTGTTTCAGGATGTCAGGAAAACCAGTTTGTCATCTGAGGAGGCAGGAACATAATATTTCATCCATCTCTTTTTCCTCCTTCCTTTCTGTCTGTCTGGTTCCAGTGTCCGTGATCACTTCTGTCACAACTGAGCCACGAGAGCCACAGCTCAGGATGTGGCCCTGCAGTCGAGGCCCTGGTAGATGCACAGGCAGAGACATCGATCAGAAACGCTGGCGTCACAACATTTTGGGTGAAGGGACAGACAGCCATGTTGAAAATCATGAGGACAAAATCTAGTTATGAAGGGCAGATCCAAAATCTGGTTGAGGTAGATGAGAACTTCTCCCAGTCCTGACTGTGTGCATCTTCTATTTCCTGCTCTTATTTTCCCCTTGTCAGGTCAGTGACTTACAGGTTGACAGGGCCTTACAAGTTGAAACAACAATTTACTGCATTTTTATTTTGATCCCTTCCCTCACAGGCCTTTGAGGTCACCTAGGGAAGGACAGCAGAGTACATTACAGAGGTGAGGAGAACACCTGAGAGACCTGAGGGAATCAAAACTTGTGGGTCAGCCCCCTCACCCAGCTACATACCAGCTCCCCACAAGGCTTCGTTCTGGCCAGAGCTGACAGCTTGACATTTGCTTTTTGCTCCCTCTGTCACAAAATCTGCCCGTCATACAGATCAAAGGAGCCCACACACGGCCACCTTTGCTGTGGGTGGCCGTGCGTCCTTCCAGGGCCTCTCCTGTGTGGACGCCATTAACGTTCAGCCAGACATGGAGGAAGGCCAGGAGGAGGGGCTGAGGTGGATTTTATGACATGTTATAAATGCAGATTGTAAACAGCGAAGTCTCACACGTTTTTGACAGAAACCTCCCTGTCCTCTGAAGGCTGCTCACATCTTCTCTCCAAGCCTGTGAGTTCTTGTGCTCTGATGAAAACCCATCACAAAATACTTAAAATTCAGCAGGGCTGGTGTGATCTGTGGAATTGCAAAGACCTTTCTGAGGTCTACAGCGTGGGTCTTCCTTGGAGTAAAACACTCTTTATAACTTCTGAAAGTCTGGAGTAGGGAGAAATACACCCTACACATTATCAGGAAAGACCAGAGGTACATTATCCAGCCTTTGCCTCTTGAATAAGCATGTTTTACTTTACAACCATGAAAAGTTAAATTTAATCCTGCTCTGGCTCATGCTGTTTGCCTCCTGCACCATGTCTGCTAAATTGGCAAAAAAATCTGTGTCATAATAGGCAGGGATATGGATGACAATTACAACCTGAGCCCCAAATCTGTCCTCACATGTAACTGTCCACAAAGGGTAGCTTGGCTTTAGACAAGGAATTACTGTATGTTTTGATGAACAGGAATGAATACACCATTCAATACCAGTTTTGAGCTGATAACCAACATGTTGTTCACAGGGGGCTCAAAACATATTGCAGACAAAGAAAAAAAAATATTTTCATATTGCATTTTTAAAATATAGGCACTGCAGTGTCTCCTGGGCCACCTCCCTAGCATGGTAAAGTAGTACCAGTACCTCCAGTTACCTTCTTCCTGTCTCAGGCAGACAGATAATTTAGAAATATCTGCTTGTTCCTAGATGAGCACTTTCTGGCCTTATGTGTTTCAAATACCATTTTTTTCTGGGATGCCAGTGATGAAAGGGCCAGTGAAGGGTCAGGTAGCTGTTTGTATGGCACCCTGACCCATGATGGCAGCACTGTGCCCCATGGGGAGCAGCCACAGGCTCCTGGGCTTGGACTTTGCCAGGCACATCTGTTCAGTCACACAGGCACACCAAAAGTCCAAACACACCAACTGTAGTAATAGAATCATAGAACAACAGATCCACAGAATAGCCCAGGTTGGAAGGGACCTCAAAAGACCATTAGGTCTAACCTTTTGTGGGAAAAGGGAACCTAGATGAGATTATTTAGGATCCTGTCCAATAGAATCCCATAATAGAATCCTGGGTTGGAAGGGACCTAAAAGATCACCTAGTTCCAACTCCCCTGCCATAGGCAGAGATGTCACCCACTAGATAAAAGCACCTTGAAAACCCCAGTAATGGGGACTCGACCATGTTCCTGCAGGGGTTGTATGAGTAATGGATTGTTCTCACTGTAAAAAACGTATTTCTTTTATCAAAATGAACCCCCCTCGCACTGCAGCTTTTACTGACTATCCCTGTCTTCTCCATGTGCCTCCTTCTAAAGAGAGAGCCTCCATCCTCTTTGTAGCCAACCTTTAGGTTCTGGAACACTGTGATGAGGTCCCCCTCCAAGCCTTCTCTTCTCCAGGGTGAGAAGTCCTAACTCTTTCACTCTTTCCTCATAGGACAGGTTCTTCAGCCCTTTGACTTTCTTTGTAGCCCTCCTTTGGACCTTCTCAGCTCCAAAGCATGCTGTTGACTCATGTTCAGCTTGTTGTCTACAAGGACCCCAAGGTCCCTTTCAGCAAGGCTGCTCCCCAGCCACTTAGATCCTAGCCTGTACTTGGCTCTTTGGTTATGTTGTCTCAGGTGCAGAACCTTGCATTTGTCTGTTAAATCTCACGCAGTTCTTGCTTGCTCACTTTTCCAGCTTGTCAAGGTCAGGTCTCTGTGTAAGGTGACTCACCTTTCTGATGTGTCCACCTTACTGAGTGATGACCCAGCTTAGTGTCATCAGCAGACTTGTTCAGGGTGTCTTCAATCCCATCAACCAGATAATTTATGAAGACGTTGAACAGCATGGGGCCCAGTATCAATCTCTGAGGGACCCCAATTGTGACAGGCTGCCAGCCTGAGAAAAAACATAGATCGCTACCCTCTGAGGGTGGCCCATTACCCAATTTCCTACCCATTTCACATAACACCCACCCACCCAATCTGAATCTTCTCAGTCTGTTCAGGAGAAGGCTGTGGAAAAGTGTCAAACACTTTGCTCAAGTCCAGGTAAGCATTATCCACTGCTCTTCCCATGTTCATAGAAAATGGTACTTTGTTACTGAAGGTGATTTGGGTAGTCAGTCAGGATTTACCTTTGGTAAATCTGTGTTGCCTTCTTCCAGTCACCTGCCTCATTTGGTTTGTAGTAGTTTCTAGGACTTGTTCCATTACTTTCTCAGGGGCTGAAATATGACGAATGAGCCTGGAGTTTCCTGGGTCATTTTTTTGGCTGTTCTTGTAGATGCGTGTGAAATTTGCCCCTTCAGTTATGAGGGATATCTCCTGAACTTCATGGCTTTTCAAAAACTGTAGACAGGGACCTTGCAAAAATGTCAACCACTTGTCTCAGCATCCTGGGGTGGATCCTGGCTGGGCCTGTAGATTGATATAGGATCAGCTCTTGCAAGATACCACAGACCAGCCCTTCTTCCACTACTGAGGGCTGACATATGCATTGTCATAGCTATGTGATCCTGTGATCTGGGTTCTGGCTACTCCTGTAAAGACAGAGGTGAAGAAGGTATTGAGAACCTCTGCCTTGTCAGCATTCTTGATTATTAAATAGTAATAGAACATTAATAGTAATATTAACTATTACTAATCTGCAATAGTTTCCTTGCCCTGTTCAACAAGGGGCCTATGTCTTCCTTGTGCTTTTGCTTTCATATCTAAGAACCCATTCTTGTTCTTGACATTGTTGGCCAATTTCAAGTCTAGCTGAGACTTAGCCTTTCTGTCTATATCTCGGCATGCCCTAGCAAGGTTCTTGTAGTCCTCAATGGGTATTTGGCCACCTTTCCATAGCTGGTACGCTTCTGCTTTGCTTTTAAGCAATCCCCCCAAATTATTGTTAAGATAGGCTCTTGTGTTTCCAGGAGTTTTTTTTTTTTTTTTGAGTAACTATTGTGCATGATTTATAACTATGATATCTGATCCACCTCTCACTGCTTGATAAAGCTAGAAATTGGGCACATAATCATTGCTTATGTTAACAGCATCCCTGGTCCCCTCTTTCCCCTCAGGGCACCCATCTGCAGGGCAGTTTAAAACTTATCTCCTGTGTAGGACACAAAACACTTTCCTCTGCCTGCTTCAATCCCTTTCCTGATAGCAACACCTTGGAGATATTCTCACTCCATGTGAGACATTTTAAATAAAATATATGAAATAGAAGTACGACTGAAAGAAAACAGGGAAGCTTATGCACCTCTGCTGTTCATTCTCCCCCAAAAACTGACATATCCTGTACAGCACAGTCTCATGGGCTTTCTCTGCTAGACTTTCTTCCCAGACTGGTGTTTATCACATAGTCTTCTTTCTTTGTCGCCAGATCTCCTTGATTCAAACAATTTGGATGTTCTGCAAAATCCTATAATTTCACTTGCTTTCATGCTTTTTGCCCACTCCTGCTCGCTGTGAATACCACCGTCATGGGGCAAAGGAACACTTCCCATGAAGCCAGCAAGTGAGAGCTTACTTGGTTGAGTTGGAGTAGCTCCATGTTAAATCAGTAGTGTGTGAATGATCCCCCACAGATAAGCACAGTATCTGCAGTGCCTTTTAGCTAGGCATTCATCCATTCTTAGGTCTTTGTTGAAAAAGCCCACACCAAATTGCTTACAGCACAGCCTCAAAATCACTTCAACTCCCCTCTTCATCCCTCAGCAATGTCCTGGGTCTGCTGACCTCTGGCTTCATGGAGGAAGCAGATATGGCATTGGTGGTCTTCCTCATTTACCATGAGCCTAAAACACCCCTGTGGCCCCTAAGAAGGAGAACACACTCCCCTCAAACATGCATGAGATGACCAAGGACCAGCACCCAGGGTTAAATTTGCTTGAAACAGACTAATTAACTGAAGTTATATGCAAGAAGATTTTCCACAGTGCCCTTCACCAGACAACATTTAACGCACCTAAGTAGAGTTCAGAATCAGACACCATTCTAGGCTTTTTATGTCTTACACAGAATTGCTTGGAAATAACTACGTAAAGCTGACTTAAGCCTATATGTGAAGAGGTATTTTTTTTTTAAAGTGACATTTCTTACTTCCTTCTCATTTCCAGTATAGTAACAACATTTCATTGACTAGAATTGCAGAAAACTCAACCAAGTTAGGCATAGTTAGAAGGTTTAGCACTGGGCTATGCTTTACTAAAAAGCTGAGTATATTTGCTGGGCATATATATAATAGAGCTGTTGAAAAATCTGAACATTTTTCCTTACCAGACAAACAGTTAAAGTTCAGAAAGAACCCTGCTTTGGGCAATGCAGAAAGTAAATACAGGACAAAAAGCCAAACCATCTTCTTTCAGGGACGCAAAATGTATTTCAGGTATACAGAAATAACAACAAAATACCAACAACACAGCAGGAATTGCCTTCTAAAGGCAAAACCAAAATAAAACTTTAAACACCAAGAATAAACTTTATTAAAAGCTCCTTTTCTGGAGAAGATGAGATTTTTAGTTGTAGCTTGCATTTCACATGTGACTCAGTTAGTTGTCTTTTGTCTTGATTTAGAAATGCATTCTGGCATGAAAAAAACTGATCTTCTAAGCATGTGTGTTCACACCAGTGGTCTTGGCCAATGTACGTGTAAGTATATATGTAGGGATCTGTGGAGAAGGACAAGCCTGGGTCACACCGAGTCAGCATCATTACGTAAAGACTTAAGAGTATCTCTTGCAGAAGCTCATCCTTTGTACATGAACTCTTTTCCTTGTAGCAGAGTTTCAGATGCAACCAGAAGATGTCAGTATGTTCACAAAGAACAGCATCAGGGGGTTTCAGGCAGAACAGAGAACACTAAGGAAAAGATGCTTAGCCTTCCATGAGAGGTCAATATTTGGGTGAGATCTTTAATATATGTCATGGCTTAGGAGAAGGATTATTCTTGGAGAATTAAAATTGTTCAATATTAACGTGGGGAAACAGCTAGCACACCGGCACCTGTGTTTTACTTGTGGACAAGGTCAGGCAGCGGCCATCCTACTTCCAATATACAACTGTTTCTTTATAGCTCATGCTTAGCAAAAGGGCTGCCTGTAAAGATAAACCAGCGGGCTGAAAATTAGAACTGGTCTTTACTGAAAATGCTCATGACCTCTAGGTCACTGGCTCACATGTGTCTCAGATTTTATTGGTGGGATGTAATTAGCATTCAACAAGTGTTTGGTAGCCTTTGAGCTGATGATCTTCATGCAATTGCTCATGAACAGGCACCCCCCATCTCATAAATCAGTGCTGCTAACAATGTCCAAAGCAAGTGTTTCAAAGAAACCATGAAGTGATGGTCACAAAGAACAAGCTGCTTGGTTACAGGCAACTTAAAGAAGCAATAGAGACAGTCTCAGAACTTATTCATGCCTTCGTCAGCCCTTCCATTCTTTGTCACTCAGGAGAACCTTTTCTAAGGTAATAGGTTCAAAGGTGACAAATAGGACTAAGTTGTGTTTCAGGAACTTTAGGGACAGTCTTGGGCTCAAGTCCTCAGCTCTACTGTTTGGGCCTATAAGAGTGACTAAGCCTCTCTATATTCAAAAGGAAGCAACATGATGCATTACTGAAAAAATCTATTAGGAGCCAAATCCTCTTTGTCTTAAAGCTCTTGTTGCAGTCCAGGCCAAGTCAACTGAAATCCTCTGTGATCTATGGGAAGGATCCAGGTTTTCTCATTTAGCTTAGTTAAGCAAATATTCCTGTGTTCATGGAGGCGCACTGTCAGCCTCCATCACCACAGTAACATAGCATGTGACCTGTGATGTGTCCAGCTGCTAAAATTCAACATCTACTGAAATAAATTCACAGCTTTTCCCCACTTCTGCAACGCACTCTTTTGCCAGATATCGAGATCCATTCATTTAGGAAATGATACGTGGGTGTATGCTGTGAAAACCATGGGTCAAGAGGCCAAAGGACTTAAGGATGGAGGAGGAGATACAAAACAGCCAGGAGATGACCCCTGTTCAGATTTTCTACCAACTGCGTGTCATCTTGTTTAAAGTAAGAAAATCCCTTTCCAGTCTTAATTTGTGCGTGCTGGGAAAGCCATGGATATTATCCTGACATTGTGGTCACACTTCTCTCAGGCAATGGTTAGAGAAATTTTGTGCAGTTTTGGAAACAAACCCCCAGATATAAATGACTTCTGACAGAACTGCGTTCAATGAAACTGCTACTGTGGCAGAACATCAAGGCGACCTCTCTCAATCTCATAGGTGAGCAGTGGATTTGGCATGCTCCAGTCTGTGTTCCCCTCCTCCAGTCCTTCTCTGGTAAGTTTATTCTGTCTGGTGCAAGAGAGAGCCTTGTTGTCTACCAATATACCACGCTGGCAATCAATGTTCTGTGTTTTTTTTCAGGTCTTAAATATGTGTCTGTATTGCTGCAGTGCTAAAAAACAGACACCCATGGTGCAGTGAGGAGAATGGTGTAGTTTACTTATGTTATGAGGGGGATATTATATTGTTTCATGGCTTATGGAATATGCATCAGGCTCACAGGAAGCCCTGTGGAAGGAGTTTCACAACAGGATCTGGTTTCAAGAGCTAAAATTTCACCTGAAAAAATGGAGTTTTCAGAGTTGGAAAGCCTACTGTTACTTCCTCTGTGCATTGTCATGACACATCCTGGGATAATGAAACATTTATGCGCTAAGCTGTATGTTCGAAGCAATGAAAAGAAGTCTGATGTTTCCTATGTCCACAGGCCCTTTCGGGGGGGATGCACATGCCCTGTGTGCAAGCTGCAGGGAGAGTACGGCCAGTGCTGAAGGTGAGCCATCCCCTTCCAAAGCTGCTCTGGCCATGGAGCGGTGAAGGGATCCTGGGTGAAGGGAGAAGAAGGAGGTGTGCTGTGGGCTGAGGTCTTGCCCCTGCAGCACAGGGCGGGACTGGTATTGGTTATGGTTCTTCGCTGGTCACAGAAAGCAGACATACTTTCCCAGGGACAAAGCTAGATTCCTACACATGTGGATGAGAGCCTCAGGCTTCCTCAGACCTCACTGCTGGAGTCTGTTTTCAAAAAAAAAGTCATTTTTCATCATAAGTCTAATTTCTTCCAGCTTTTCTGACTGCGTCACTTTCAGACATTAAAAACATCACAAAAATCTCCAAAGTAGGCTCCCCCAACCTACAACATATTCAAGTTTCAGTAAAGCCTAAATTTAATATATAAAATAAAATCATTTAGCAACAGAGAAAGGCTTCTTTGAGCTCTGAAAATGAGAAACAGCTCGTCAGTAGAAACTGTCTAGCTCTAGCACTCTACTTATTCACATTTAGAAAGAGAGCTTGCAAGCAGATCTGGAGAGTGCCAGATGAAGTCAGCTAAGTTTGCAGCTGGCTCAGAAATTATCCACACTGGGAAATGTAGGTTATGCCACCGGCTGGGGACTGTACAGGCTGCTGAAGTTTGGGTGTACTGCAGAAAGGGCTGAACATATCCTGAGTAACAGCAAAATGGATGCACAAATAGAAAAACTCCCTGTTCAACAGGCAAAGGAAAAGTGAAGAGGCATTTTCACTTTATTTTATTTTATATTTTATTTTATTTTATTTTATTTTATTTTATTTTATTTTATTTTATTTTATTTTATTTTATTTTATTTTATTTTATTTTATTTTATTTTATTTTATTCAGAGAATCTATCTATTTTCTCCTATTTTTTTTTTAGAGAAGAGAGAATAAAAACCTGTTATATGGAGGGCTGGTCTGAGACTTTGAAACACTGTGAGTTTGCTAAATCCGAGGTAGAGCATGTGAACAGGGGTAAGAATCCTGTTCTTCAGAGAAACAAACTATAACTAACAAACCAACCTTCCAAAGAATTAATTAACTTATGGAGTAACTGGAGAGGGAAGGAACTTCTTGCTGTCCAACCCCCTGCATGAAGCTGGTCCTGTTAGAACAGGTTGCTCCATGCCTTGAATGGTCAAACTTTGAATATTTCCAAGGTTGGAGATCCTAAAGTCTCTCCAAGCCCCTCTTCCAGTGAGACTAACCACCCTCTTGGTGAAAAACTTTTCTTAAGAGGTAAACCAGAATGTCCCTTCTTGTGAATCACATCCTCTCGCTTCCTGTGCACCACGGTCTGACTTTCCCTTCCTCTTCAAACCTCGGGCTGAAGCAGCCCAGCACCTTCTGTCTTCCTTCATATTCCCTGTGCTCCAGCCCCAACCATTGCAAGGACCTCCTGCCATCACCAGGTAGAATATATCCCCTGCTTTTTGCTTACTCTTTATATAGTTCTGCTGCATTCAGTTTTTCATCAAGAACCCACTGAATCACAAGAAGGCATCCCAGAAAGGATGTATCCACAAAGTCCCCAGAAGAAAAGTTCTTTGCAAAGACTGTAAAAATATACCTTTTCTAAGCTTGAAGGAGTCCAGAGCCTTTCTGTGAATTTCAGAGGTGCCTTCACCAGGGCCTCAGTCTTCACACAACTGTTCCATTACCTAAGCTAAATGACATTCAAAATGCCTTGGCCACGGAGTCAGCAGCACGTACAAGGATGTTCAAGCATGTTTTTGGTTTATTAGTTCTGTTGCAGACACTCGAGCAGATGAATGTAAGAGGAGAAACTGGCTTTATAGTAAAGAGAAAAGAGACCTACAGCAGTGACAAATTAATTTCCATCCTGTCATGACTCATGAGACAGCGCTACAGTAACATTAACAAAACGTCAGTTAAAGCGGTAGTAATTATTTCCATTGCTAATACTGACTCTGGCTTAACAACATTTACAGGCTTTGTTACACTGTCATAAAATAAACACCAATATAGAAACAAACCAGATTATCCGCTTTTGAAAGAAGGGACTTTTTTTCCTGCCTGTGCCCATGACAGAATCGTGCCTTGTGAGGGAAGTCAGGGAGGGAGGCAGGCTTTGAAAGCAGCTCGTGAAAAGCTCCAGTGAGGACTTTCAGCAGCAGTATTGTGCTCAGCATTGGAAAGGCCATGTTCTCACTTTGCCAAGCAAGACTGCAGGCAGAGATGGCAGGACTAGGACCCCAGCAAGTACCATCCACTCCAAGTCAACCCAGTGACTTTCCTCAGATGGCCATGTGTGCCTTTATGTGGCAGATTGGCAGGAACTGATGGACCAGCAGTTGAGATTCTTGTTCTCCTGTTGCACATGTTGAGTTGCCTGCATTCTCACTGTTTTATGTGCTACCAGTGTGTCCTGGTTCTTCAGCCACTAGGAAAAGCGTCATCTGCAGCATCCTGAGAACCTGGGATCATGCGGCAAGATGTTAAACAGAATGTGCCCTGACAAAGAAGTTGTCATAGGGAAACATATTTTTCTTTAGGAAACTTTACACTAATGACCAATTCTGACACCAAAAATACTCACACCGACATTTTAATAGTTCTGATTTAATTTGTGTATCCCAAGACACCCAATAGTATCCAGTTTCCAGGAGGTGGCTTCTAGGCAGTGCTTTTGGGCAGAGAACTGGATCTTCAGTGTGGGACTACTGTAGGTTATTAAGACAGTTTGTTCAAAACCTAGATTTATAACACCCACCAGACTGTGTAATTTCACATCATGGAACAATATTTCTTAAGGGCTATGATCCTCGACAGAGGGCAAAACTATGACCAAGCCTCAGCGTTCCCCATGAAACATCTTGAAGAAGCTCAGACTTGACTCATTTGGAAAAGGGTGTCTTGTTCTCTAGGAGTACAATGAATGCTGAATATTAACCAATGACTAATCCTACAATTTTAATGAAAGGTATGTTCAAACAAAGTGGTTTATTCTACATTTATGTCTTTAGTCCATACAGGGGCACAGACAGGAACTCAAGCAGTAATGACTCTTTTGGGTGCAGACAGAATTTTCCTTCTAAAATGACCTTATTGCACAATTTAACTGCTCACATAACTTTGACTTGGTGACAACCCCCAAAACTAATCTTCAGCCTTTCTTAAAATGGCACTTAGGTCAGTGACTTGTGCTTTCATGGGCTGCTTTTGCCTGCGTCCCTAGAAAAATGCAGATACCATGAACCACAAAAATGTCTTGCTGAAAGAGGTAGGATGCACTATTTCAGATGTGTGCCTGAAATGCTGCCTTGTTGTGGTGCGCAGAGTGAGTCACTTCAGTGCTGAACTTCAGTTCACACTTGCCACTGCCAGGGATTAAATTTTAGAACCAAACCGCAAGGCATGCTGCATTTTGTACCAAGCAAGGGTATTATTCATATCAGCAAATGGACACTGTGCCACAGAATCCCATTCTTGTTGCACTTCCTCAAACCTGAAACCCCGATGCAGATGTCTGAGTAGTCCAAACGCAGCTAGAGTTGAACTACCATGACTCAGGCTGTAATTAAATCAAAGGAAGATTATCTGTGGATTATGCCTATGAATTATCACTAAGTTGAATCTGACAGAGTTTTTGTGTGCCAAAAATCTCCTGGGAATTAGTCCCAGACTGCATTTTTCTTTTTAAGGCCTTACTTATTTTTCCTAGTGTTTAGGAGAGTTTAACTTGGCAATGCTTAATGATCCTTCTTATCTGACTTAGAAAAAGTAATAGCTTTTAGATCAGATCAGACGCTTCACACAGTATTAAGGAAAGACTCTCTGAAGCCTGGACAATAATCCAACTGAAAATCAGGAGACTTTCCTTATATTTTCATTGACTGCCAATTCCCTGTGTGAAGATCTATGAGACCAATATTCAGTGCATAGAAATACTTCTGTAGGAAAAGCTTCTCTAAATGACTTTCAGTGGTAATTCAAAGCCTCTTGATGTTAACGCATATCTCTGAAAAAGAAGTGGAGTAGATCTGCATAATTCACTTTTAAACAACTTATCATTTTTTTATAACATTTATTACTTAACTTTTTGAATATGCGTATAATGAATGACTTCATCAGAATCAAGGTACTTCTCCAGAACAAGAATTTTTGTGTCTTGGCAGCTCCTTTAGGTCTATCCAGAAATTCATCCCTTTGTCCAAGTGCCAGGGTTTGCTCGCTATGAGTACTACTTTGTATGCAGTACAGCTCCTCCCATCCTGGGCAGCACCGCAGGGGCTTCATACCCCTATGGCCACACTGCTGGTGGGAAGCGTGGCCCCTGGAAAATCCCACAGGAGGAACAAGCCATCCATGCTGGCTCCCAGGTCACTGGATAGCTCCAACAGGGTTCAAATCTGCCAGACCTGCTCAGTCCTGCTCTATCCTCTTGTTTGGCATCACTGTGAGGGTTTTATGGCCGGGTTTCTAGTTCCCTGCCTTCTGTCCAGCACTAAAACGGCTGCTTGCAACGTGACTTACACGACTGCAGCTAACAAATGGGGAAGCTGTTAGTCCGGCAAGATTTAGTCACTGCCTCTTTGACTGGCTGCATGGTCACTTGTCTGCTGCCAGTGCTGAGTGGTGGATATAGATTCATATAGATGAATTATTCCATATCTGAGCAAGGGTTTGTAGAGCATTACTGCACTTCTCAGCTGCAGGAGAAGGGGACCGTCAGACTGCTGGCACAAGCAAGGTGAGAAAGGCACAACAGTTATTGTAGTTTGTGCTGTAGTTGACTTCCCATTGATTTCAGATGCCCCTGATTAGCCCCTTCTTTCTCAGCCTGACATGCCTGTGATATGCTTTTCAACTTGGGGGAAGCAAACGAAGTCTCTTCACATCCTGCTGGACCTTTGCTGAGAAGAGATTAAACCGCTATATTTGCACAGTAGAGTTCAGCATGAATTTCTTGTCTTTCCCTGTGCAGGCAGCACTGGAAATGTGAGGTTTGAGACCACCTGGTGGTTTTTGTAGCACAGCAGGCAGGTAACATGCCCTGGTGTGGCCAGGTAACAGGACCACTTGCTCAGCCAGACATCACCAAGCACTGACCCCCTCCATTAGCATGATCCTCCTTGATCCATGAGACCTATTTCCAACCTGCTAAGTGCCTCCATGTCTCAATTCTGACTTCTGCTTCTCCCCAAACTCCTGGCTGACTGCAGGTCTTTTAGAACTCATCACTGCCCCTTCTCTATCTCCTACAGCTAAGCTTCTTGTTCCATTGTTTTATTTACTGCTGCATGTGCCAACCCCTCCCTTGCCACGTATGACTTGTAAACTATGCCACTGGAGGTAGAGATGGGGTACTATCACGCCCAGCGTAACATCTAGTTATAAGGTCCTGCTCCTGTCCCCCAACACCGATGCTGGGGTCAAGCAGTTACAGGACAGCTAAAGAGTGTTTCCTGCCCTGAACGGCTATCGCTGAAGTCTGTGCATTGCCACAGACAGGCACTACAGCTACAGAAAACATCAGGATCATTGCCGCAATAATGCATGTGAGAGCCTAAGTCCTGCTATGTCAGAGGACAGGGCTGATGGACATAAGGTCTCGGCTGGCACACAAGAAGTGCCACAAATCTTTTATCAGGCCTCCCAGGAACTCGGACTGGGACAAAGCTTGTGTCCTTTGATCTCACACGAGAATGAGGAAAGTCTAGACATTACCACGGTTGCTCAAACATCAGCTGCACAGAAGAGATTGTGTAATTTTGTGCTTTTGACAAGCAGGGAGCAGCAGATTGGGACAGCTTCAGCACAGAGCGCTGTACTGGCAGCACCTTTGCTTTTAAGGGCAAAGTCTGATGGTGAAGAACTGCATCCCTTTTCTTAGAAAATGGATATGTCGCTCCATCTTTTGTAACAGAGTTGTGGCCAGATGCAGCATCGCTTGGCGAAGGAATGAAGTGCACTTTCTGGAAATGTTGATGTACACATTCTGAAAAACATTCTAAGTTTTTCAGGGAAAAAAAAAAGTGACAAATGGTAATTAACTGAGAGTGGGTGGATCTGAGGGGGTGAATGAAAGGTCTGGCAGAAGATCACAGCTACCTGTGTTCCAGAAAAGAGACGTGGGTGAACATGATGTTCAGGGTAAGTCAGTATTTCTCAAATACGGAATTGTTTTCAAATACAGAATTGTCCCCAGACAGATATGGGAATTGTTTCTCCCCATGCAAAATGCACAGTGACATCCTCAAAGACTAGGAACTTGTCCCAGGTCCATCATCAGTGTCATGGTGAAGAACCAGGGCTCCCACGTTGTCTCCCATGCCCAGGGGCTAGTTGGTGGGGAGAGCCCTGATCCGTGCTAGGGGAGGCTGGGCAGCTGCAAGGGTGAGTGGAAGTGTCAGAAGCAGAGACTATTTTTTGCTTTTGAACTACATTTTTTTTAAGAGGTAAAGTCGTTAGTAAATAAATAAATGCCAAACGTTATCTTACACATGAAGATCACAACTGTGTGATACATAGGGGACAAGATTTAGAGGAACTGGGTGCATTTACTGAAATACAGTGGGAATCACTCTCCTCGTGTGAAGCTCCTAAAACCTCAGAAGGTCCTCTGAAACTCCTCACTTTGTTGTGCTTGTTAATTTGTCACTGCAGAAGTCTGCCCTGCAGGGGCTTTTTTCTTCTCTTATTCAGAGAGACTTTTTCCATTGACTGGAACAGGGCTGTCATGTGCCAGCTCATTTCTGACAGCCACCATCTGAAAACTGCAGTCTGGAACAATTATGGCTGTGAATCACTCCACCAGAGCGGGCTGCTCCTGGATGTGGGTTCTTGAACCAGGTCCCAAACCTGATATTGCTCGATATTGCCAGGACGACACAAGTTAGATTTTGCTCCAGTGTTTCCAACTGTTGGGATTTTATCGCATTATCTGAAATTCTGCTTAATGCCTCAGCCCCTAGGGCTATAAGATTATGTAAGAATCTCTGCTTTTATTACAAAATAAAGTTCATTTTCTAGTTTTTCCAGAACTTATAAATGTGACCCTTAATAGTGCAGTAAATGTAAGGTTACTAGCACCTCCCCCCAAACTATTATATTTAAGCCAACGACTTTTTATTTTTTAAGACCTAACTCATGATTTTTGAATGCCTGAGGGACACTGTAGTGTACTTTCAAAAATACGGCTATTGTTCAGCTTTCGAGCCTGATTTTTTATTTCCCTATCCTGACAGCATTGCCTAATTCAGGGATTTTTGTTTCCCTGAATGTTTTGAATGCTGCAACTCTGTCATGCGTTTCTGACATTCCAGCAGCGAGCCCCCGGGAGCTCTGTCATGCATCTGCTGTTGGAGGTGCTGTAACAAATGTCCTACAGCACGTTTACAGTTTCAAAATCATGCTTGTCTGAAACAACAACAAAAAAATGTGGCTAGATATATCCCTTCTGGCACCATTTCCTCAATGAAACTTTGTTTAGGATGCAAATTCCGTTAGTGCCAGGGGGGATCTTTCTTCTTCCAGCACCTGAAAGCACAGACACATGGGCTGTGAAGCACCCATGTGTGCATCTTTACTCTGTGAGCAGCCATCCCCTGCGCTTTTTTACGGGCACAGTCAATCCATCTTTTTGCTGCCACAGTATATGGGGAGAGAAAATTCTCTTACTGCCCAGGGAGCATGTCCCGCTTGCTCTGTGGTGGCTCCTGGAAGAAAAAATGTGCCTCCTTGTCTGACCCCTGGTGATATTGGCGGGTGGCGTTTCCACTTGTAATCACTGATGGCCCGTGCAATGCTTCTGAAAGGCACACTGATGCGAACGAGGTCTGAGGGGACTTGGCTGGATGCTACATCCCTGTAGATTGCAGAGCAGCTGGAAATGCTCCTCGCACCAGAAGGCCCATACTGGACAGTGGTTTACAAGCTCTTTGGCATTGTTTTCGGTCACGTTATATGAATTTTCAGGGGTGGTTTCATGTTTAGTATGGGTTCTTTGCCTTGGTCAGGAAGCTGACCGCCTCACCGCAGCAGTGGCAAAGTGGGCTGGTGCTTACGTTTTGACTACAGTGATGTTTGCTGTTATAGACAGAGCCTTCCCACTTCTTTGGGGCTGCTGTGGCCTGGTGAAGAGAAATGGTATTTGCCTCACAGGTGGGATTATCATGGCGTAACAGATTCAGACTTTTACCAGAAAGTTCACGTTCAAAGTGCAGAGTCTGGCTTCCCAGTATGGTCTAAAACACTTCTTCAGCTGGAGATAAGGCATGGGAGAGCAGAGTGGTATACAGACCATAACAGCTGCACAGGGAGCCTCCAATGTGTGGGTGAGACAAGCAGATGA
Organism: Anser anser; assembly: GCF_964211835.1. NCBI lineage: Eukaryota > Metazoa > Chordata > Aves > Anseriformes > Anatidae > Anser > Anser anser. The sequence goes on from NC_139723.1 coordinate 12,365,871, forward strand.
AGTCTCAATGATGTTCATCAAGTCTTAAGCACAGACCTAATTCTCGACTGAGGGCAAACTGGCACAGATCCACTATTGCCAAGGGAATCATAACAATTTACATCAGCTGGAAGTCTGCAGATGTTTTGTGGAAATGTGAGTCCATCCTGCTTTTTCTGTCTTGCATCCTCAACAAGCTGACTGACACCAGTAGGGATTTGTCTCCCACTATCAGCAAAAGTGGGGAATGGGAAATCTAGCCCCAGTGTATATCTGCCGCAGCCAGAGGAGACATCTCAGGGATGGTTTTGGTCCAGTGCATTTTTTATTCATCCAAACACTCCGGAGCTGTAGCTGGTATGGAAAAAAAGCAAGTATTATTAAAACACTCTAGCCAAAGCTTGCTGTGGAAGCTGACATTTACAAACAACTGATCTCAAGCTGTTTTGGGGACTGGAGTTCAGTGGTGCTCGCCAAGTGTGATGGCTGGGACAGGGTGGAGCCTCGGCTGCTGCTGCAGAGATGCTCAGCATCTTACCACTCACTGAGAACATCTGCTTTGCTAAAGCAATGTGGGTTTCTATCACTCTCCTGGAGGCTACCCACCTGCAGCAAATCTGCCGCTGGTAGGGAAAGGAGGTCCAGGCTAGAAACGTGCTGAAGTGGTGGCCGGAGAGTCCCTCTCCAGCTGGGAGGGATGGAGGAGGTGGCACGGAGGAAGGACCCTCTCCCATGCGATGTCCTCAGGGGACAGCACGTCAGGGATGCACCAGGGCAGCTGTCGTGGCTCTCAGAACAGGCTCTAAGCCATCTTATGGGTCTCAGCCTCTCGTGATGCTATCTAGGGTGGCTTCTGCACTGCATGGTTTTTGAACAAAAGTATTTTGTTTTATGACCATCCTTTCAGGGCATGAAGAAAACTCTCTCCTTTGCCACCCCCTCACCAACAGATGGGTGTTGCATTGTGAAACAGGCACAAAACGATTTCAGTTTAGGTTTTGCTACAACTCCTTGCCCCCATTTGTGTCATCTCCTGACAAGCTCTACTGCTGCTCCACCATTCATAAGTCATTCACAGTACATTAATCACCAGAAGAACACCATCGTGACCAAGCTCTTGGGCTGCAGTGCCAGGCCCACAGACCATGGACATTGCCCGTGCTTCAAACAGAGTTAACAGTGTTATGTCAACAACAGGCACTGATGGGAGCCTCAGGACAAACTCATGCAAGTTGAAAGGACTAATCCTATGCGTTTTCCAGAGTTTTTGATCAGATTTTATGTGCCCTAGGTCTTTTTCAGGAACAAACCAACTCCTGTGGAAAAACACTGGGCAGTGCTTATAAATGCAGGGCAGGAGAGCATAACATATCATGAATGGTCATAAATGTCACCTGCAACACGCAGCCTGCAGAAATTTCCTCTCAGCGTCTAGTCTTCCCCAGGCTCGTCAGGCATGTGCCAAATCACATACCTATCCCTCTTGCATAGCTCCCCAGGGGCTTCAGGTCTCCTCCTTCCCTGAGCACCCTCTGTGCCCCACAGGTCTATTGCAGGGTTGCAAAAGCTGCAGGTGGCTGCGCAACCACGGCTCTGCTGCTGGGGCACAGAAATTCCCTTTTGGTTCCTGCAGAAAACGTTGTCCACGGGGGGCTGCACATTGTTAAGGACGTTTTCCTGGGGCTTGGGTCTTTGGTTCTGCTTCTGTTTCCTGTTCACGCCAGTCGTCCTGGTGCCTATCACTATGGCAGTGGTTGCTGTTCAATGGGCTGAACGTGTTGGATGTGTCTTTCAGCTGAAGACCTGCCATATGACCAAGTGAACGTATCCACATATACAGCTGTGTTCAGAGTGGTGCTTCCAAACAATAAATACCAGCATTTAAATGACAGCCAGTGAGACACTGGTAGCAGTTAGATATTGGGCTGGTCCAAAACACTACAGCCAAGCATTGGGTGAAGTTCAAACCGGGACCTGATCTCTGCAGTTCAAGCCTCTTTCCCATAGAAATGACTGGGATGTCACCAAGGATTATGGCTTCAAACGAGCAGCAGGTGAACTCCTAAGAAATGAAGATCACAGGCAACCTTCTGCTCTCAGTTACACTCCATTGACGTCAGTGGGGTTGCCTGGGGTTAACTCGGAGCAGAATTTAGTGGCTTGTATTCAATGCGTACAGCGGAAGCCCCCCAGAATGCTTTTCAGCAACGCTGCAATATGGTACACCACCAGCTTCTGCTGGAAAAGCTCTCTTCCTATCCAAGTAACAGAAAAAGGCAGCTTGTCCAGAGAAAGCGTGAGGAGCTCTTCCTCAGGGAAATGAAACAGGATAGGGCGGCTGTGGGACTTGTGCGCTGCACACCTCCTGCAGCTAGTTGTGGCAGCCCGCCATCAGCTGGCAGGACACAGCATCTCCATTGCAGGGCTCCTGTTCCTCTGGCAGAGAAGCTGCCGCATGGGTGCAGGTCTGTCCGAAACCTACGTGCTTCCTCTCATCACGCCTGTATGCCATAATACCTCCCTGATCTCGCATGGCTGCGGAGAGATGCTGTGGTGTTTCAGAGATGCTATAGTGATGGGTGGGAGATGTATCTGCAGGTCACTTGGGTAAAATAATTTCTGTGCTGTGTCCCTCAGTCTTCCACTCAAAGCGAGTTGTGCTAGAGGCTGTATGTTTGAAACCACATGGACTTTTTCTTGTGACTCACTTATACATATTCCTGCTTCTTAGGTTTGGCTCCTCTGCACTCCAAAATAGCAAGCAAGACCAACAAATGGTAACAGAAAAAAAGTGAAAAATATTTTTCAATTTGACATGAGGCATCATTGCACGTACATTTTTTTTTTCATTGTGCTTTTCCTTGGTTTTAGTTTTGGTTGTTTTAAAGAGGTGCTGACGATAACTAAAATTTTACTTGCAGGAGTTTTGGTAAGGGCCAGGCAAACTGTACTTCATGCAGCAGCTTCTCTATTACCCTTGGCAATGCTCTGGCACCAAGGTCAACATGACAAGTTATAATCCCAGCGCATCCCTGTCCTGAAGTGCCTCCTCATTTCTGCAACAGGGATCATGCCCTGACCTTCCTTCAGTCCCACTGGATTGTAAGCAGGCCACGAGCACAGGCCTGCACTCTTCTGATGGTGTCTGGGGCCCGCACGACTGACACTACCAGCTGGGGAACGGGTGGTGTGTTCACTGAACACTTGGTGTCATGATGGCAAGTGAGAGCACTGCGGTGTCCAACTCAATAAGTGTTTTAGGTGTTAGGACAGGTTTCCCATGCCAGTTCATGCCACCTCTGTGCATGGTGGGGAGAAGTAAGGGGAGCGACATGGCAGGAGATGTGCTGCCAGGTGCGGCCTGTGGGGCTGAAGGCAGAGCCCCACCAGAGAGGGGTGGCAGAGGCTGTGACCACAGCACTGGATGAAATGTGTGGGTTGTTCTGCACCACAAACGGTCCAAGGATAATGAGCTAATTTATCTCTTTCACCTTGTCATGGAACTGAAGAATATGGAAATGCCTGAATCAGTTGATGAAATGTAATTTCCTGATACAGGCCTCGTGGCATTAAGGTGTCACAGACGGCTGTGGAGGAAGTCTATTCCTCTCTGCAGAGTCTGATCATGAGCCCCAGCCCTGCAAGAGGTCGTCATGACGGGTGACAACATTACTACAAGAGTGATATTGCAGTCCACATAACATATATGTTGGACAGTGATGGAATAATCTTACGTTCATTATAATCAATTCAAAATGTCATTGTTTCACTCTGTGCACCAATTGCAATGACAAATTGCAATTGCAAGGAAGAATTTCCCCACGCTCTGTGCCATACACACCAGCTAGCAGTTAGCTAGCTGCATCACAATGGGTCTTACCATTTCATAACAGTATTTACACTATTTCAGTGCAGTAATTACACTGCATTATGCTACATAATTTTGCTCCTCTGCAAGATGGGAGATCAGATGAGATTGGTCTTTGTCAGTACCAGCAGATCCTCTGAGCTGAAAAAATTCCAGAAAAAAATACAGCACAACTATTGCAAGAAATTAATGCAAATCTCAGATTTCTCAATTCCCCAACATTTCAAGAGAAGAAAGGAAGAATATTTTAGATACAGGCATCAGAGCTCACTAAGTGTTGAAATATTAGGAGGATCAGAGAACTGTCCAGATGTCAGAGCAGAGGCCAAGTCAAATGCTCCTGAAATCCTGCAACTGAAACATGAGAAGTTAGGATGGGGCTGTGTTTCTTAAAGAACTTTAAAGAAAAGTCATTCATTTGGACAATTCAGGGGAAAACAAAATGGTGCAGGAGTGGAAAACTGAGCAGAGTAGCTTACTTGCAGGCTGCAGTACTACACGTGGCAGAAGTACACCCTGTTTATTTCGTTCCATATCAGGCTTTGCTGGATGCTGCAAAATCTGTAAATGGCCAGAGAGGCCTCCAGTCACCACCCAGCCTGTAAACCCAACTTAAAGTGAGGTGTCTTCAAAGAACTGGGAATTTTGCTCAGCTCTATGAAGAACACCTCCACAGCACAGAAAAATCACCTGTGTCAGACTTCACCCCAAGCCACTCAGTGCCTCCCAGCAGTCGTTTTCCATTTCCATTGAAGGTAGCATTGCCCATGCCAACCTCTGTTATTTTATTTTCTGGTTTTCCAGTGAGACCGAGGTTCTGGCTTTCCTCGTGGTGACATGCAGCGATACTTTGCTCTGCTGGTCACAGCAGCAGCTTTTATTCAATGAACTGCCAGAGCAGCAGAGGGAAAAACAGAATCCACAGTGGGGGAGCTTGCTTCCATATACAGATATAGCCAGTTATTCATGTTAGGAATGAATCTGTTACACATCTGGTGTCCCAATCTCAACCAAAAGAGAACGTCTGCTTTCAGGTGTTTTCCTCTGCATAATACTGCTCATTGCTTATATATCAGACCATACAAGAGTTACCTATTTTTTCATCACACGCTTTCAGTCTGTAGTCTCTGGACATCCTTATGCTGTGACTACTTAAAAGGGCTAAAAATAAGACAAAGAAAAGTAAGGCCATTTGACTTCGCATCAAAATGCAGACTGGATAAACTCGATTAGTGCTGACTGTGTGTTTGTTAAAAATTACTTTGCAAACAACTTGCAAAGGCAGAAGAAGGTAACTAGATGGACAAATACTACAACACACCTGGTCTTTGTGCATTGAACTTCATGTGTGGACTTCCTGGGGAGCCCTCTGCAGTGCAGAGAGCTCAGCTGATGGGTCTTTGTGGGAATAAGGCTTGGAGTGTGATATATGCAAACCAGGGACTGGTTATGAGCTGTGCAGAACCTCATCTCAGCAGAGGCTTATGGGCATGGCTGCAGACAACGATAATTAGCTGTACGCTGCATGCATCTCAGTTTTGTTACGGGGGAAAAAAAAACACACAAAACACAACAAAAACAAGGCAAAGCAAAACAAAACATCACACTAATAACTACTTTGAGTAAAAATTTAAGGAACATTTTACTTTGATAAGCTAAGCCTGAAAAAATTCTTGGATGCAAAGGAAGTTTGATATCCCCAGTGTTTCAGTTCCACTGATTTCACTCTGTACAGTCTCATCTCCCCTTGCAAGGAAAGAAGAAACTTCTTTCCATGATGGACACAGATGAAAAAGAGCTTGCAGTATGTATTATCCACTAGCCATCCAGCTTGTGCAGCTGGAGAACAAAATAACTCCACCCTGCACAAGTGTATCCTCTCTGCTCACATTTACAATGTAAATGCACACCCTTTCAGTTTAGAGCAGCTCAGCTCTCTGGAGTCCTTTATAACAAATTAAAAAGCAGAGGAAATGAGAGGTTAGCAGCAATTTGTATTGATATGTAACAGCCACTGCTGCCAATGTCATTTCTAAATGCTGTAATTAGCCAGTAAAAGGCAAAGACTAATTCTTGGGCTTGTAGAGGATGGTGCAGTTTCAAAGTTCTTGTAACACAGCCCAGCAGGAATCGGTGATGTAGAGGTCCTTGGTCAATTCCCTCCATGGAGAAAACTTTACCAAAAAAAAAAAAAAAAAAAGGTTGCATTTCTATGTGCATTTCTATGGAGCAGATGAATTGGATGCGACTGGACTTAAAGAAAGTGAAAGAAATGTTTGTAAGTTCAGCCATAAGTCAAGATTTCTCTGTTTTCTGTGTAGGATTGTTGTTTCATTGCTGTCTTGTTGTTTTGCTTTGTTGTTGTTGCTAGCTCCAGAATTCCTGGAAGATCTGTAACACATGTTCATCAACTGCTTCTGCTGTTATTCAAGCTCAGAGGTGTGCTTGTCTGGGGATCCTTGTTCTTAATCATCCACTGCATGCCCCCAAATTAACATTGCCATTATCACGCGATATTGAACCGCTGGGATTCACACACCTTTATCTCTTGCCAGCCTTATTCATTTGCTCTACTGAGGGGACATCTCTGAGCTGTGCATGCTCTTTGCAGAAATGACTGCTAGTAGGTGGTTAAAACAGAGGGGTTCAGCAAGTAAAGGAAATTCCACAGATCTCAAAGCACCTTTCACTGTGATATGTTATGACTGCACATTCCCTTTCCTCAAATGAGGCCTTTTAGTGCTTTGCAGAGCCAAGCTCACATCCGCTCTGCTGATAACATGATGAAAAGTATCTGGAGTCATGTTCCCAGGGCATCATCATCAATTAGATTCTCCCTAGCTAATTATTCATCTTTTTCTCTTCTCCTCATGCAGATGTTGCCCCCACATCAGCCTTTCTACATGGATAAGACTGATTGCAAATGCTATTCTTATAAATATTTACAGAGGAAAAAGAGGGACCACAAAAGACTTGACATTTTAAAAAAAGATCATATGATGTATGCTGGTGGGATAGGAACAGGCAAGACTGAGTTAGTGAGGAGATCTCCTCAAGACTAATGCTCCTCTGAACCCTCCTAGAAAATAAGCTCTGACTCTCAGTCTTTCACTTAAAACAGAGATGGATACAAAGGTATTTCTGAGGGATTAAAAACACCAGGGGCCAACTTGTGTATTTTCTTCCAGCAATGCCTCTGCCTGTGCCCAAATCCCCTGGGCAGTTGCTGATGTTGAAGTCGAATACTCCTTTCCCCTCAGGGTACAAATGCCATTCCTTCTGTGGCTATTGCCATGTTTTAATCTGTTTCAGGACAAGGATCTGCTTTCCCAGTGCTCTGCAGCAGCTCCCAAACGTGGACAACTGCCTTGGCAAAGGAGGGCTCTTCCAGCTCCCTGATGCCAACCTCTCCCGCTGCAGCAAAGATATCTGTTAAGAAAAGAAATGCCATCAGCAGGGCAACAGGTGGTATATTGCAGCGAATCATGAAAGGGTTATAATAAGACAGAGGGAGCACGTGTGAGAGAGAGAGAGGAGGTAAAAGTGAAAAAGAGGGGGACAAAGCCGAAGGAAGACCCCGTGGAAAGCAATTTTTCTGCCACTGCATTTGCATGGCACTGAACGAAAGGCTTGCTTATTTTACAGCGCTGGGGCCGTGTATGGCCCTGGAAGTGTGCTTGCCCATTGTACTCCTCACTGTTTGCTTAGAAGGAATTCAGGAGGGATTTGCTTTCTCTTGTTTCACGAGCCCCACGTTTCCACGCTGCCCAAAGTGGATACGCACCAGCTGGCCATGTCCATCACTGCTGCCGGGACGGAGAATTCCTGATTATACTTAGAGTCACAGACTCCGCTCCGTCATTAGCGGGGGAGCGCGGCTCGCGTACCGCCGTCCGAAATGCTGCTGGGGAGCTCTGCTCGCCTGGCCTGACAGCGCCGGGCACTCTCCGGACCAAGGATGAAAGACCTGCTGGTGGTGCCCCTTGGGCACGTCCTCACGCTGGCAGCCCTCAGCCTGGCCGAGACGCTTCAGAAAGGTTTGCTGGGAGGGTTTACACCCTGCTCTGCTCCTGCTGAAGGAGGTTTTGCAAAGGGGAAGGCATCTCTGGCAACGGTGGGGTGGGTGGTGTTCCCCAAAATGGGCAAAAATATTCTGTTTTTGGCTTTGTCTGTCTGATGGTCACTTGGATGCTTTTTGGATAGCGGGGAGAATAATTTGTGTCTCGCACTGATTGCTGAGGAATAGCAGCGAGACCTGTTGAAATGGACAGTGGAGAGCTTTGGGTTCAGTGTGGGTGGGATGGACGTGTCCTGTGTTGGCTCACAGGTTTCCACTGCTGGGGGGATGCAGTGCTGCTGAGACCAAGGCTGGTGCTGTCCCGCTTGCCTGTGTCTGCCTGTGGGGGTACACAGCTTGAAGATGATGCTTTAAGGTCTGTATAGGGTATGCATATAAATACAAATAAGCGACTTATCTGTTGCATGCAGCAGGGCATTACTACACCTAGTTTCTCTCCTGCACAGACATGCACACACATACCTTTAGCCAATGCATGAAATGAAAAACAATCTGCTCAGAAAAGTCCCTGAGGTACAAATGGGAACACTGGTTTTCTGGATTTGCCGTCTGGTAACCCTGTGGACAAAGGGATTGATTGCACATTGATTGTCAGGAGACATTTAGAGCATGCCAGAAAATGTCCAGCTTCAGGAAAAAAAAAAAGCAAAAAAAAAACCAACCTCATGGAAGACACTGTTAGTTACCAATTAGGCCCCCGTTGCTGCTCTCACCCAGGTGTATTCTTAAAGCTGGAAGTCAGGTTGGCCTTTCAAAAACGGGGGAAAAATACTTCTTTTTAAGAAAAGCTTTTGAAATTAAAATATCAGCTTTTTGCTAAGACAGTAATGTACATTGGTGTACCCTGCTCTTTTTCAAAGTGCTGGTAGCATGAGACCGGAGGGACAAGAAAACCAAACAGGGAGGTGATTGCTTCCTACCCTGGTGGCACAGTGCAGTGAGGAGATAGGCATCTGTTCCTAAAACATCACGGGCAGCTGCATTGCCACGTCCCTGGAGAGAGGCTGCGTGTGTGAGTGCAGCCCAGAGGTACCCTACAGAGGCCCTGCAGTACGTCTGAGCTGGAAGCACCTCTGAGAGTGGTTGTAGGCCAGAGAAGCCTGTGACGCTGCAGGGGAGGCTCTGTTTTCTGTTCCACTTCGTTGGCTCAGCGTCTCTTGTTTTTAAAAGTGTGAATTCAAACACCAAACCAAATAACCTGGTGGCTTCTGGTGGGTGGGAGGCAATGTGGGATTTGGCTTTCCCACAGGCCCTGTGACTGCCCTTTGGTTCATTTTGCTATCTTGGGTAACTACAGCTGACATCCAGAAAAACGGCACCTGAATGGCTTTGCAGATGTATAGTTTAATTGATTTTCAGTGTTATCTAATCCCACATGGCTACCTAAAAATGTCAGAGAGCCCCAAAGCACGCACACGGAAAGGTCAGGGGCCATTTATATATACTGATAAATATATATTGTACTGTTTTTATTTTATTTCCCTGCATTAAAATCTGGTTATAAAGGCGTCATAAGTTTTGACTGCTCTCCTGAGAAAACTCAGAGCGATGCCAGTACCATGCCAGAGCTTTTCTGACGCTTCTTGTAAGGAGGCACCACCTCGGCCATTTTGGGGCCCTCTTGCCGCTTGTTGACAAAATGGCGGTGCGCTCCACCGCTTACTACACCCTGAAGATACACCACACGACTTTTGGGTTTCTGTCCCACTTCCATCTCACAAAGTGAAAGGAGTACCGCATTCACCTTCCCTGCTGGCCCCACATTTTAATTTTAGTATAGGAAACGAAAAGATCAAATGAGAAGATTGCACGCTACTGTTGTTATCATGGTCATTCTTCAAGGCCATAGAGTTTAGGGTGGTAGGTGTAAAACAATGTTCCTTTTCTGTTTTTTACTATAGGTGTTAAAGGATTGTGAACAGTGCATATCCAACTTTTTTATTCATCAAGTGGCCATTCTCATTGTGACAATGCAATTATAAAACTGGATGCTTTGAATTTTAGTTAATGTAAGAACTTACATTTCTCAGGGTTAAAAAAGCATCATTCCTGAGATCAAGGCATGTGGACAACAGCAATAAAAACATACAATATAAAATTAGATCATAAAACTTCATTTCAGTCAGGCTTAATTCCACCAAAACCTCATAAACTCTGTCATGAAATAACAACATCTCCTTTGAAGTAGACAGGATAACCATCGGTGGAAGTTATTCTCCTAAAACAGCTTCCAGTAACAGGAAAATTTAGGCTTTCTGAAAATCTTCCACTTGCTTTTGCTAGAGTGGGATTCAGCTGGGATGCTATATAGACACTACTTCTATCTAGTATGACCTAAAATGACCCAATAAATTGCAGCCTGTTACAATTTGAGGCAGTGATCTCAAACAGTGAATCTGACAGGGATGAGTTTTAATTAACATTTAGATAGTATAATCTTTAGTGCTACGTTAACTGTAGCTTTAAGATCTTTCTGTATAGGTACAGCAATTACCAGCTACGCAATCTGAAGTCATATAATCCAGAAATGTTATTGAGACAGGTTTGTTCTAATGACAGTTCAAAAGTGTCAGGACTTTTGCATAAACCTGTTAGTGGAAGTCCATCCTTTCTTGCCCTAGCTTCATTCCAGATGAACACCAATGACATTCTAATTTTACCCCCATGTAAAGTAAAAAAGAATTAAGGTAAATGCTTTCTATTATTATTTACTTATACTGGAGTGCCTTTTATTTAACCATTTTTTTAGGAGGAAGGTTAATTTTTTTTTTTTCTGTACCTAAATCTTGTTATACTGAGGAGAGTCAGCAGATACAGTATGGGAAGGATTTTCCTGTGAAAAAAACAGACTGTATGCCAGATACTGCTACAGGAAGAAAGGAACAGGAAGATTCTTGCATCCGCTGAGCATTTGCAAGGTGGTGTTTCAGGAATATGGTATGAAACTAGTTCATGTCAGCACAGCTGTCAATGAAATCCAGCCCAACAAATATTAGATGTATGTCCCTTGCAGCCATACATTAGAAGTCATTCATGTGTCCTGGGATGCAAAGGCTGCAATGCATACCATGCGCAGGAAGAGTGATTCACTAGGCATAACCTTTGATCCTTTCCAGTCCTGCTTAGGGACTTCTATCAGGGTGATGGAAAATGTTTCTAAAGATACATTCAAATAATGCATGATGAGAGATCTGCAATAATAAGTGTCAGACACAGCTATTGCACTTTTAACCCTGGTGCTACTTGGTTAGAAAAGGTGAGAAAAAGACAGGATGTGCAGTAGTCATGCCATATATCTGGAAGAGCTGATGGGCCTTTAGGAGTCTGGTTTTGGAAAAACTCCTGTCTTGTATACCAGGCTGTTCTGTCTTGTGCCCTGTGGAGAAAGCAGAGGGGAAAATGCAAAGCCTGCGGTCAATGACAGCAGACTGCAGGTAACAAATGCAGGGGGACCTCAGTTACAGCAAGTATGTGGAGGGTGCATGAAGCAAGGAGCCATCTGGTGACCTGCAGGGACACCTCTGCCTTGGCCACCTCCCTCTGGGGTCACTGGGAGGTTTTCATATTTTCTTATCCTTTGTGCAGCCCCCTTTATCAGCACTCCTCTGGAAACTGTGGACGCGCTGGTGGAGGATGTTGCCAAGTTCGTGTGTGTGGTGGAGTCGTACCCAGAGCCAGAGATCACGTGGACGCGCAACAGCATTCCCATCAGGTAGGGAGCCACCTGGCCTGCCCCAGGGTCTCCTTCCAAAACATGTGGTGCTTTTTTTCATGACAAAGGTGGCGTTTGGAGGTGGGTCTGCGGTGGGGAAGAGGTCTGTAATTGTTAGTGAATCTTTGTTTCTTAAGGAGTGATAAGAGCACTTTTGGGACTGCTTAGACATGTGGTTGGCAATAACAGAATGAGAAATCTGCTGTCAGTACTCAGGGCAGGGAGCCCAAGTTCTTGCTGTGCTGCGTGCTTTCTTAAAGTGAATGTGAAAAGCCATTTTCTTGGCCATGTGGGCTTGTTGTCACTGTATCTGCATCGATAACAGTACTATGCAGCCTTGAATTTTCTCTGAATCTCAGCTCTGGTTATGTTTGAAGTATCTGTCCTTTGCAGTTTCACAATTTGAGTTGGAGATGGTTTCTGCTGTGAGCAATGCAAGGAATTTGTTCTTCAGCTTCTCATGGTGCAATTCTCTCTCTGTTCCTCAGTTTGCTCCTTTACAAAGGATGCTGTATAATATTTAAATGGAGCATCATTGCCAGACTTGCTGCCTGAGTGTCTGCAGTGCACTTGGAAACTGCACAAAGGAGGTTGTATCATGCCATTCTTTGCTTCTGCATCTCTGTGTTGTGAACTGCCAGATGTTAATGTCCAGGCATTGAAGTGCCTCTGAAAAAGGCAGCCTTGGAAACATGTTATGGAAGTTACTACCATTGCTATAGCCCTGTTGCTGAAGACAGGCCCATGCAAAGCAAACTGCACCCAGTCTTCCAACTCTGAAACCAATTCATATCTGCCAGATGGCTCCACATCAGTTTCTCCTTCTTGACTGCTGTTAGTGACTGTCTCTGTAATGGAAAATTACAGAACAATCTCTACATAACACAGTTCTGTTCTCCAAGGCTGACCTCCATGTTACGCAGATAGTCACCTTCAGTATGGTTCCTGCTGTTGGGGCTGCAGATCAAAAGCACCCTTCAGCTATTGGTTCAGGAGACTCCAAACAAGCCATCAGCAGGAAGAGGTTTTACTGCTAGGAAGCCCATTTTAGAATAAGAAAAAAACAAACAGATTTCTACATGTATTGCCTTCAGAAATCTGATTTATTGCCTGCAACAGAACCTCATCAAAACCCTGTTCCTAACACTTTTGATGTAGGGTGGAAGTCCAAGTTTCCACAGATGTTATTTCCACATTAGGTCACGTTCCTCCAAATTCCTTTCCCATTCATGACGCCATGCCTGAAAATCCGAACTGGCAGAGGAAGCCATTCATGCAGGACCATGGAGATGACATGCCTTTTTAACCCCATGGTCTTTAAAATTTCACTCTGCTGTTGTAGGATCATATGAAAAAATGATAATTTTTGCCCCAGTCTGCACTTCCAGAAGCCCAACACACCTTTCTAAATCCATCCTATTTTCTCTGAGACACAATGACTGAATAGGAAAATACCAATCAAAAAAGCTCTCCTGGAGAGCTCGGCTGCTTCATTGCTTTCCCACATTTGAGACACCGTTCTGAAGCAACATGAATAGCAACAACTACATCACTTTCCCAAATCTCTGCTGGAGTTAATAGTTGGTGCTAGTGAATACACAAGCTAGGGCCAAAGACAAGGAAATATCTGAGCTAAGACTATCTCTGTTATTTTCCAGAAACGTGGATGAAAGTATTTCACAATAGAAAAAGATCGGATCAGTGGACTTTTTTTTTTTTTTCTGGAAAAAAGTATAAATATATTTATGTGTGTGTATGTGTCAGACTTCAAAGGGGCCAACTACAGCAAGCAATAAATAACTGATAGTTATTTTACTTATGAAATTTTCTTCTGTTGCCAAGGTCCAAGCACCCTGGACAGACAGCTCAGCTAACCTTCAAAACAATGCAGTGTGTAAACATTCAGCTTCAATGCGAGTAGTGCCAGGACAGAGGCTATTGTCAGCACTATTTTTCTGGAAGCTCCTTTACATGTTCCTTTTGGTGTCAAAACTTGTGCAAGTAGACTGGTGTGTCCTGGGATGACCTCAGCCTGTAACATGGCGAGTGGCACATTCAGACTATGCAGTAGCTGGTGTATGTTTTTCAGCAGTGAAAGATGAAAGGGGACATACTTAGGCTTCAGGAATTTTATTTGTGATAGCTTGGGAGACAGTCCTCTAGTGATTTTGCTACTAGTTGTTGGAGTGAATGGCATGAAAGTCCTTCCAAAAAACAGCGACGGTGTGAAAGTCAAACATGGAGGAACTTATGAAATATTATGCAAATTTTCTTCCTCTAACGTTTTACTGTATTTTTCCAGTTTTGCAATGAAAATCAGAGAGCAGTCCTCTGCTTTCTCATCGTTTGTGCTTTACTCTCTCTCTAACATGCACATGCACACACAGCATACTCTCATTTAGAATTTGTCTTTGATCTGTAGATTTCTCTGCAAAATCCCGTACCTTTGTTGATCAGACTTCAAGGCTTTTCCGGACTTCTCAGAAGTCCCCAGGTTAAAACCTGCTGTCATTAAATTATAGCTATCCTTACATCCTCTAATCTTTAGATGGATTTTTTTCTTCAGTACATTTCTTTCTTTCTTCCCCCCCCCTTTTTTTTTTCCCCCATAAAAACAACACTTCTATAGTTCCAAACAAATAAGCAAAAATGCTCCCAGATACAAAAAAGACAGAGACAAAAATGCTTGGGTTTTGGTTGCTGTCTTTCTTTTTTCACATACAACAAAGATATTGCCAGAAAATCATACCTTTTGTGGAAAAAACAAAACAAAACAAAACAAACCAAAAAACTCTGAAGAAAATTTCTGTAAAAAGCTTCAGTCGGAGCCATTTCCTACATATGCAGTCCTTCCTTGGGTGGTTATACCTAAAACAGGACCCACCTGGATTAAGGTTATTCTTGTTCCAGACAGGATTCTAGACAGTGAGCCCTCCTCACCTTCCCAGCATCTGCTGGAGGCAGCATTGCCACCATGCTGGTGTCCATCAGGAACTGAATGGTTGAGTGAGGACCAAACCAAATATTAAGCCCCACCTTGATGTTTCCAGTGCTTTTATTTGTCTTTAGACGTTGTAAATGGGAGGTACAACCAACTGCTCTTTGTGGTGGCACCACCGGTCTCTGGACACAGGTGCAGTGCCCTCTCCCCACCACCTGTGCTCTGCCCCGCAGGCTGTTTGACACCCGGTACAGCATACAGAGGAACGGGCAGCTCCTGACCATCCTGAGCGTGGAGGACAGCGACGATGGGGTGTATTGCTGCATGGCAGACAATGGGGTCGGCGTGGCCGCCCAGAGCTGTGGAGCTCTGCAAGTGAAGATGCGTAAGTGGGAAGGCAGCAAAGCTGACAGTGGTATCTCCTCCCCAGGATCATCTGACTGTGGTGCTCGGCCTATGGTTTGGGGGAAAAATCACAATTCTTGTGCCTTAAAATATAAATTCACCTAAAGATGAGGACGAGACAGCTGGTGGCAGGGGAAGGCACAGTGTGAGGGTGCGGCTGAGAGCCTGAGCAGAGCTCAGGGTGACGCACCTTCCACGTAGGGCTGTGTGTGGGCCTTGGTGGCTGCAGGCCCCGGAGTGAGACATGGCACGTCACACCATATCTTTGGGATGTGCCATCCATGGTGCTTTGAATGGCACAAGAACTGTTTGTGTAGCAGAGGATAAAAAAAAAAAAAGCTTTGATCAACACCCGTTGAACAAAACTTCATAAAAGCAGCACAGCTTGATAGATTGGCCCTTTGTAGCAACGCTGCTTAAATCCCCTGTGAATTTTAGACATCAGATGTCACTAATCAGATTTACGGCTAAGGGTGGTAAAAGTGAGTGCACACTGTTCAGATGTTCTTAAGTGAAGTCTTGAAAGGTCTGGAGCATCACGGTGTAAATCTCATCATCCCCTTTGGAGAGCAGGGGCCTGGCTTTTGCAAAAGGCCCATGCTCTGGGCCTGGTCAAGCTGAACTCATGTGACTGAGCTCATGTGCACAAATGCTGAGCCATCCACAGAGGAGGGCTAAAACATCTGTTTGTATAAAAGGGCTTGTGAGTGCTTGTGAGCCTGATGCTCCAGACTGGGCAGTCCTGAGGCCCTCAGCCCCACATTCACCTGCAGGCAGGTGATGCTCTCTGAAATATGATTTTCTGCTGGTATGGTAGTGCTCCGGGGAAACAAAACTCAAATCTCCCAAAATGCGGAGATGGAGATCTTTTTTACTGCCAGCACAGTCTCTTTGGGTAAAAGAAATTTAAATTTGCCCCATATTAACTTTAAGGGAGTTTTATTTTTTTTCTTTCTAAGGATCCTTTCTGCTTTTTACTGGCATGGTCATTAATTCTTCAGTTAGGGACATTAACTGAGTTTACATGCCCTTCTTGTTGACCTAGAGACAATGTCAAATTAAAACCATTTCAAAACTAATTCACTCCATATCTGAGCTTTCACACAAGGCATTGTTTACGCTGAAAAAATGTCAAAACCTGGAATGCAAACATTCTTCAATATTGGAAATACTTTTATTTGGATCTGGATTTCAGCCCAGATCCTAATTCAAATGACTGTCAAACTCCACTCCTGAAAACAAATGACCCATGCAAGATAGGTGCTTTTGAGTCCATATACTGAAACTCTGAATGCTGCACTTAAGAAAGCTTTTACTTCTCAAGGTAGCTCATGCCCTACCAAGGCCTGTCTGTCTTTCAGCTACAGCAATATACAGAGAAAGCAATAAGAGATTTTGCTGACATTTCTGAATTTGACCTATTCTTGTACCTCGTACCTTCAGTTCAAGTTTAATTTTTACCTTTTCAAATTTTAGGACCAAAAATAACCCGGCCACCTCTAAATGTGGAAATCATAGAAGGGTTAAAGGCTGTTCTTCCATGCACAACAATGGGAAATCCAAAACCTTCTGTTTCATGGATCAAAGGAGAAACCATTGTAAAGGTGAATAGAGAATGAATTTTCAATATTGCTGGCTATTTGCTAAAGGTACGGTGATAAAATATTATCATAACTTGCAGCGTTTCCAAATTCTACTTGCTGGGAAGAAAGCATTTGGAAAATCCTTGGCTCATCTCATAAATGCCTGCGTTCACAATAATTCTGCCTATAAACAAAACATTTTCTGTGTCTATATTTTACACTACTTTTATTACCACTAAGCATGGCCAAATGCTGCAAAATACATTTGTGAGTATTTTCATAAATAAGATCTAGGGAGCAGCTTGGCTAAGATTGAGGGCCCTATGAATGCTGTAATTTACTGGTCTGCAAAAATAAGCATGGGCCAGTATATTGTGAAAATGCTGAGCAGGAAGAGCTGTCCCCAAATTCTTCAGTTGCAGGGCAGCACAAATAATTTTTATGCATGTAAGCCTAATCTTTGCAAGTGGACATTTGGTGCTGTTTGTGGACAGGATGTACGTAAAGCTCTCACCTCGGTCCCTTCTTCCTCTGGCAGGAGAATGCTCGCATTGCTGTTCTCGATTCAGGGAATTTAAGGATCCACAATGTTCAGAGAGAAGACGCGGGGCAGTACCGGTGCGTAGCCAAAAACAGCCTGGGCACAGCCTATTCGAAACCTGCAACGGTGGTCGTGGAAGGTGAGTAGTGCTTGCGCCAGGATCCAGCTCTTTGTGCTGACCTTGCAAGCACACACAATTAACTTGTATTAAGCTGAAGTACCAGCTTGATGTTGACAAAAACATTGCAGGGTGACTCAAGAGGCAGAAGAAGGGAAAGGAAAGGAAAGAAGAGTGAGAAACAGGAAGTTTGTCCATTGCTGGTTGATGGTGAAAGAGTCATTGCCCATGGCTGCTGTGGCTCTGGTGGGAAATTTGTCTGAGTAGGGACTCCAAAATCTGTCTACTGATCTTCCCTTTGGACTGAAGTTTTCCAAGAGGCCAGCTTGTTTCTTGTTCGGAAGGTCTCACCAGAACTGTCGTGGGTTATATACTATGGCTTGTGGATTGGACTCGTAGGAAGCTGATGGCTCTGGAAACTGGCTGCAAGAAACCTGGTTGCAGACAGCTGCAGCTCCAAACGGTGCAGCTTTATGTGTGTGTCCCTTCAATTTCCCTCTGATTTTCCATCTGAATTGGTTGATTCTTCAGCTAAACAGAGCTGTTCTCTTTGAGGACTTGCACATTTTCTGCCCGCTAAACTGAACACCAGATTGATTTTTCAGTTTCTGGTCTTTACGTGCTCAGTATCCTTATTTTATTTACAGAAGGTGTTTGCTCTCTGGTATAAATCATAGCCAGTTTCATAGTGCTGAGACCAGTGGACTGCAGGGGCAACCAAATGTAGGCAATGAAGCATTCAAGGTTCCTGGATCCTGAAAGAGAAGTTGGGTTAAGCAAAGTTTTGCAGAGTGGGAAGAGGAATGACCGAGTCAGTAGATGAACTCTTTTTTGTTTCATTTTCAGAATGAAATAATCTGTACTGCAAAAAGTGAAGAGAAGGGTCTGTTTGCCTAACAAGCTTCAGAAGATTGTTATGGTTACATTTGGCCCGAGATTATCAGAGGTTATTCAGGGCACAATCCTGTTTCTAAAAGGACCATTGACATTCTTCTGGGAGGAGGGTCAGGTGTATTAGATCTGACTACAAATTACTGTAGGCGTGCTGTTTTCCTAAAGAATACATTCATTTTCCTTTCTTTTTCTAATATTTACATGTACAGACTTCAAGTATGTTAGAAATTCCTTAAATAGCTTAATACAGGAAGGTAGCTGTTCCTAATCTAGATTCAGAACTGTGTTTCTTCTCAACTCGGAGTGATGAGGCAGGCTGATGGTACTCAGACGTGGCTCAATAAAGCCTTGGACCTAGGTTCTGCTTTGGCTCCACTGCTGAGGGAGTGGCCAAAGACTAATCAAGAAGTGACTGAGGCAATTGCTCATTGCCATGCTTGTAGACCCCTCCAGTCCATGCAGAAGAGCCACAGGCACTAGGGTTTTATTGCTTGGATCTACTAGACTGGGTAAGGGAATCTAAAAGTGGGCTGGAACTACACCAAAATATAGGCTGTGAAGGTTGATACCTTGTTTTGTCCCTGTCTCCAGAATTGTACAGTCGAATATTAATTCAAGGAAAGGCAAATTAATCCCCAAATATCCTACTTGCAAAGGAGAGTCTGTGTGTGCTCTTTTTAAAAGGAGAAAGATTAGTTCTTAATTAATCAATGGCAGCTCAGTACTCCCGTACAACCTATCCCTTCATGTTCCCTTCATGTGTTGTGTTAACAAAGCAATGCTGTTCTCTGGGCTTGCCTTGGTTTTTCTGGTAGGGCACCCATATAATACACCTTGTTTCAGGCTACCACCCAAACTAGACTGATGCATGTTTGTTTTACTTTTTTGGCTCCCAAAATCCTAAGGTAATAATCCTGACTACAGCTTACTGTGTACACAGATCTCTTCCCCTCCTGGTATTTTAGATCAACTCTCATGAATATTTAAAATACAGACTTACTCACGTACCCGTGTATGCATGCGTGTGCACACACACATGCTCAACCCGTTGCACACCTCTTTTATAGCCTGGCTCACCCAGGTTATCATTATTTTTAGTATTCCTGCCTTTATACCCCCTTAGCATCAGCATGTTAAAATAGATCCAAGTCAATAATAGTTTAAAATGACTCAATGCAGGAAAATCACACTTTAGTCGGCCTTCTCTGAGCATTCATTAGAGCCCTGTTTTCATAAAACTTAGGAAAACACGCTGTTTTCTGCTTCTCTGTAATAGTGCTACAATAGTTTTCCTTAAAACTTGCTGTTACCACTCACTGGAGTTACCATCCTGCATAGTGTGGCTTAATATTAAAATAAAATGACTAACGTGGCTTGTTAACTATGAATATTTAATCCCGAAGCAAATGCCCATTCAAAGAACTGTGCAAATATTTATGCCTAGCTAAATCAAGATCAGGTGGGCCCTGATTTCTGAAAGAAGTTTCTAATTTTCTGTTGTGAGCTTCCATTTTAATGAGTTCAGCGTTAGTCCTGCAATTAGTTCAAAGTGCGGAGGCATCCAGCTTTGGCAAGACACACTCTGTGAAGACAGGTACGGTCCGACACACTTTTAAATAACTTGATGAAGCAGTGCCTGGAAACAACAGCGAGTCTCACATATAGGACATCCTCTGCGCTGGGTCTACCAGCTCAAACAACTGATGACAGCCTTGGCCCCCGTGTTTGCACTGGTGAGGTGCCTTGCAGTCCTGCTTCTTGGCTGGTTTCTGCAGCCCAGGGCAAAACAGCATGAAAAATGCTGCTATTTTGATTTCCCAGATTGTTCTTCTCTCCATGTGGTCTTTCCTCAACCTTTACAATACTGGCCTCTATTTATTACTTTTAAAGCAAAGTGGAAATACTTTGAAGGCTTTGTTATTTTCAAAGCAAAGTGTAAATAATTTGAGCAATGATTTTAGGGGAAATTTCTGGTGTGGCTCTTGTCACAAAACGGAAGGCAGTGAAGAGCTTTCTTAGTGGGACTGATCCCTTGGTTGTTTCTGATGTCAGCCAGGGAGTGGGAGTGAGGCGAGGGTCCTCTGCACCCTGCCCGAGCCCAGCAGCCTGCTCCCTCTCCTGGGGCGGGTTTCAGGCCCCTACATTCACGTGATGAACTAGTGAACTCTCATCAGTTAATGAGCCTTCATACCCAGAACTGGGTCAGGATTTTAATTGAAAGGGTTGAAAAAGCCTGTCCATTCAGACCATTTTTTTTTTCCCCCTCCCTTTGCTCCAAGTTCAGGGCAAACCCATGTGTATTTGGACAACTCATGGTGAAATGTTTTCTCTCCTTAAAAAGCAAAATCAATTAGGGGCAGAAACATGATGACAATGGAGGTGGCTGCTGACAGCAGTGAGTGGGCAGGGGAGGAGGGGAACAGGGAAGCCTTCTTCCACAGCACTCTGCAAAGCAAAAGAAATGAACAACGGGCTGTTTGCTGGCCCTGTTAAAATTGGCATGTGAGGATGAATTCCTGTTGCTCACGTACATTTGGTGGTGGCTACAAGAGGTAACATGTCCACTGAGATAGAGGAGTGATATTATCATCTCGGCCGCTTGCCAAGAAATGTGTTTTTAATTTCCTGGAGACAGCATTTCTGGCCAGCAGTTTCGTATTCATTTTCTAACTTAATCATTTTTCTAACTAGCAGTTTAATCGCTGCATTATCTGTTTTGATAACGAGCACTTCTGCTCACCCTAGAGTAGAAGAACAATTATATACTGCAGTATATAAATGAAGTAGTAGCTTGCCAAAGGACTGGTCAATATTTATACAAATTTCCTGTTGATTGCTGTACCAATGAATAAAATGATTCTGTGGCTGAAAGGTTGCTGGATGAATTCAGGATTCAGGGCTGTGGTAGAACAGAAGTTTTCACTTGCTTATGTGGCTTGTAGTTCCTTCACATATTCTAAGGATGAACCTTATTGACAAGATGTTGGCTGAAATAGCTAAGGAGTTGCATCCAGATTTACCTAACAATCACTGCTGTGGAAATAAATAGGAGAACAGCTATTGCCTTCAGTAATGTTGAGAGTTGTCCTCAAGTGCAGAAATTCCCTCTGATGTCAATGAAAGCTGAAGGCAGGGTACAGACTCCCGTGCTGTGCCAAGAATGTATTTCTTGGCCCTCGTCTGAGCATTTGACATCTGTGGGGTCTGCATGGTAGGCAACATTAGTGAGATGTCCATGGGTTTTCTCTTCATGTACTGCACAGCTGTAACACGCTGCAGAACAAGAGGAATTTTCAGTTTTCATTGGTATTTGCTGTGACATTGATCCAGGCCATAAATAGGACCAGTCCAACAAAAGCTATGCAAGGGCTCATCAGGTTCAGCTTCTGGGCTTACTGCCTAAAACTGCACACCCTCTGCAGTCCACATGGCTTGCCATGTGTAACAATGATATTCTCCATACCCATTGTGGATAAATTGTGTGTCACTGAAAGGATAAATTTAAAGCTACAAGCTCTCGACCAGTGAGAGGCATGAGATTATTTCCTTTTGGGCACACTTGTCAAACAGAGAGGGAAGCTGTCCATTTTTTTTATTTTTTTATTTTTTTATTATATTATAATATATTATTAACACATGGAATAAATTCCTCTGAATGGCTTTGCTTTACTGTCTTGCAATCTTTTTCAGATGTGGTGCTTATAACCATTATTCAAAGTATATATAATTCCTGCATCAATTAAGAAGCCTGTATTGCAAAACAGCAGGGAAACTATACGTTTTGTGATGACTTACAGGCCTGTTGATCTGGCTCTGTGTTCTGGCAGCTTTTTGCTCTGTTTAGGAGAATGCTTACTGTTCTCCTTGGGAGAAGCAAAGTGTCACTTCATGAATAGGTAGAGATGACTTCTGTCCTGCATGGTCTCCGTTCTTAACAGAAAAAGTTTCAAAACAAAATTGAAAAGTTGACCATGAATGATTGGCAGTTTAGAAGGAACAGCTGTTTATAGAAAAGGTGTAAAAATATAAACCATATGCTTCTGTAACAGACTAATTTATTTCTATAGCACCAACTGTGGAAAGAGCATCTTCTAGAAATGAATGGTGTCACTGACTTTAAAATGTGCAAAGGGTTGTGGTGGATTACATACTAACTGAATTCAAGGTTGAATGCTCTTTAGAGAGGTGTCCATCCATTCCAACAGCAGCATGCATGTGGAACTCAGGTCTTGCAGGAAGGTGATGTTGGTTCAGTTAGCTTTTTAGCCTTGCATATTTTTTTTTTTTGTGTGTGTGTGTGTCTATGTGTGCACAATTTCTGAAAAAAAAAAAAAGGAAAAAGAAAAAGAAAAATGTTTTAAGCTTTTTCTTCTCCTGAAGGTGAACAACCTTCCTCACCTTCCTGTGGTGCCTTTCTAGGTGTTGTACCCAGCTAGTGAAACCTCCATTATTCCCAGTTTGCTCAGTGATGCCTTTTTAGTTTGATACCCTGAATAGCAAAGAAAAGGTCATAAATTCTTGGACTGTCATGTAAAAGGAAAGATCACATGGGTGGCTCTGGTGGCTGTATACTGACTTATATGCACCTCCATCTTGTGATTTGTGTGAAGTTGATGTTGATCTCCAGCCTGTGGCACCAGAGAGTCGTGGAATTTTGGAGTTTTGGAGTATACTGTATGACGAGGTTTAGTTTTTGAAGTCATCATTGCACAAAGGCAAGTCTAGAAATCAACAATCTTAAATCTGTCAGGAGAGAAAGGAAGAAAGAAACAAAAAAGTTAGCTAGAACAAGTGCAAGAATATCCAATGTGCTTGTCAGGAAACTAATTGGATTCTCCAGAGATTTCATGATATTTTTGGATCTAATCTTCTTTCCAGTTTCCAGTTGGCATTGATCGAGGGCTACTGATCCTTTATCCAGGCAGTCTCCTTCATCCCTCTTTTGAAATGTTCCTACTTGACTTTCTCCCGTGCCAATATGTGACAGCACAAAAATGAAACAAATCAAGAGCAGAAGCAATGCTCCTCAGGCTACCCTGACTTAGATATTTGTTTTTGTGTTCCAGCTCTGGTAGATAGAAGTCTTTTCCTGCCCGCAGTTTATTGCTTATTACTAGCTACTAAAATAATACTCTGCCACAGGCCACAAAAATGTTCCCCTATAAGCCACTTGTGAGAGCTGCCTGAGCCTTAAAAATAGGAAGGTCTTCCTTGGAGAATCATCCCTTCAAAGGGAAGGATCTACCAGAGCATAGTTAGACTCAGTCTAGATTTTTTTTTTTTATTGTTTAATTATTGGGCACAGTGAGGGGACAGCAGTGTGAGTGGCAGCAGAAAGCAGTTCCTTGGCTATATATTTAACAGGCTGCCCTCAGTAAGTGTAACACACTAGGTTTCTTTAGCTGTTTTGTGTATCTTGTCTGTAGTCTTGGGACAAATTTGCATCACAGATAAATCAGAAGACAAGAAAGTCACATCATATTTCAGGTTTTTTTCATATTTTCATAAAAATGAAAACATGCATTTAGTCTAAAGAACCTCTCTATTCAGAGGGACCACAGTCTGGAGATGGGTCCAATTTCAAATGAGAACTGCCTCTGGATGTGCCATCCAGAAAGTTTTCTACACTTTTGTGCCGACACTTCTGTATTTGGAGTAGATGAGATAGAAAAGGGAGGTACCAAGGTGTGACTGCAGCAGCTGGTCAGGACATTTCAGGTGAGGTGGAAGTCAACCCATTGCCAAGAAGCAGACTGACAGCGCTAACATGACACTTTGTACTTAAACACTGGGCTTGGTTTCCCCAGGGAAGCTCTGATACTGACAGAGAGAAGGAGCAGGCAGGGTCCTGCAGCAATAAATGGGGAATACTGCAGGTCATTGTTAGCACTGCAAAGGGTCTGGGGGGAGGGAGCACTGCAGGGAAAGAAAACAGAACCCAGCTGGCCTCTAATTACACCAGAGTAATTGTCTGGCCTCAGCGGGGTAGCGTGGGTGTAACTGAAAGCCCAGAATATCCCATTAAACCTCCTCCTGCCTACTGCAGTCACCGTCGTCATCCTGAGGTTCTCAGATGCTGCAGATACGACCATAGCGCTAATTACAGGGTAACGGGGCAAGCCACAGGAGAAGGAAAACAGCCGCAGACCTTCTGGAAAGGAACACACAAGCACGAGCTATTCGGCCTGCTCCTACTCTGGTGTGGCACGGGCACAAGGTGTCTCCCACCTGCCTCCCAGTACCTCCCAGTGACTGTTGGTGGCCTCCTGTGTGGAGGAGATGCAAGGCAGGCTTCCTAGGAGCATAAGGTTTTAACAAGTAATATACCAGCAATCCATCTTTAATGGGCTGTTTCCTTCTGCAAAAACCTCTCTCTCCTAACACAGACCTCAGAAAGACACTTTAAAGATATGTCAGTTCCTCACATAATGGCATGAATTGCATTTTTATGAAAAAAATAGATCCTGTAGACAAAATCCCTCTGGCCTGCAGACCGTGTTGGGTAGCTGGGAAGCATGTGCTTCCTGCACAACAAGGAGAGTCAAGGACAGAGAATATCCATAGCTGTCAGGTACAGGGGGGCAGAGCAAACAGAGACTGTTGTCCTCCAGTGACTGGCTTTTCAAAACGAGATAACAAAACAGAGCTGAAGATACACAAAGGAGGGTTTTCCAGGCAATATGGAAATTTTATAGGATCTAGTTAAATATCTACTTTTGGTAAGGTGCCTGTGGGCCAATACCCCTTTTACTCAAGGCTGTTGCCCCCTGTCTCCCAAGGACCACTCCCACCTTTCTCATTCAGGGAGCCTTGTGGGAGATGAATGCACCATTTATTTTTTCCACTATAACTGACTCTTCCAAGTGGTACTGCACTAGATTTTGGTCCTAGCTAGTTCCAGAGTGTTCTAGTTTTATTTTTAGGGTGCCTACACTATTAAACAGAGTGTGCTGGCTGTTGTGCCACTGTGCAGGAATGGTCCCCACATATCCCCCAAAATGAATGTAGTCCCTCCTGGAAAGGACATCTCAGATTCAAAGTTGAGGATAGGGAACAAACATAGATATCTGTATTCGGAGGATCAGTTAGAGTTTTTGGCACTGAAACCCAAACAGACGTGAGAGGGAGAGTGCTAGGATCATAAACACCACGGATGAGGTGAGCAGGGAACAGGCCATTTGCTGTTACCCTCCAACAAGAAGCATCCTAGCAGCCACCACGAGCAGCACTTTAAAACAAAGGGAAGTACTTTTCACATGGCATGCAATTAAATTTATGGCACTGCTGTTACCTGCTGGTGGAGACCAGATGTCAGGACGCTGCAGGGCTTATCTCAGTTTTGGGTATCCCAGCAGTGCTTGTCATTGCCTACTGCAGGAAGACTTTTTTGTTTTGCCACGGAACTGCACAAGGTGATCCCACTAGTTGTTGCGGAAAGGCAACCCAGGTGCTGCTTTTCACCGGTCTCTTTCCCTCTCCGGATTGGTTTCCAACACAAAGGGAATGGACAGAAGAGCTGCTCTTTGATTCAGGAGACCAGCAACTTCTCTTCCAGTCTTGTAGGCAGCAGCAGGTAACGGCAGAGTTAAACAGCGCATGGTGTGTCTCGATATGGTCGAAAGCCAGATCGTGGAGAGATCTGGAAGGGTCTTTCCTTCAGAGAAACCAAACACATCTATAAGACGAGTACTGACATGAAAAGAATTTCCTTATTCATTTCCTTGGGAAGTAATTTGAACACGTTATCCCCGCTTGTCCTTGAATCTGGTGTTTGCTCTGTATATAGAAAAGAACGCTTGTACAGAACAGGTTTTATATAGTTACACAGGACATAAGCTATCTATTTACATTTTACTCCTCGTTATTATAGCTTTGCATATTTGCATGGTCTGCTTCTAGGATTCCAGGGACATCCACATGCGATGCAAAGTCTTTCAAAGATGAGAAGTTCCTGTGCCGGCCAGTGCATTTAACATTCAGTGAGTCCTTCTGCTGATGCAAATTGTCCCACTATCCATAAATCTTGGCGCTCACCCTAGAATAAGGTTACCTTGGAAAGCTGCTATTGCCTTGCTAAGAAAAACTTGCTTTGATATTAGATACCAGAGCTGAGAGTCTGAAGGCATATGCTTCAGGATGGAGATGTTGTAGTTTCCTCCACCTCCCTTCCATGCACATCTCAAATTGTCCTGGCTGTCCACCTCATGGGGTTGTTGTATAGCCTCAGGCCTGAGGTTGCATGTCTGTATATTGCTGTGCTGTTTGGCCTGTGTTGCACGAGGTCTTAGAGCTACTGCAAGCCCCAAACCTCCCAGATCACATATCAGGAGCCAGAACTGCTCGGAGATTTTGAGATTTTGAGAAAAACTCGGAGAAATTGAGATTTGGTAGAAAATGTTGAAATTTCAAATGCGTTGGTGTTCATGCCCCAGATTAGCATGGTAACCAGCTGAAGGGCAGCAGTACAAATGGGGCAGGCTGATGAAGCACGGCTTGCTTATGGCTCTATGCAGGCTCTTGTCTAGGGCCAATGCTTAATAGTGCTGTTGCCTTAGAAATAATATAAGGGTTGTATGCATTTCCTACAGCATTTGTTCTTTTTTTTTTTTTTCCCTTGGATTATCTCTATGCACATGGTTCTCTGGCAATAAGCATGTTTGGATGAGGATTAAATAGAAGAAGGTAAGAAATTTGATAGAGATAAGTGGAAGTGTCTCATATCAGCTTTGCCTGTGGTGATTTGTTCCTCTTTGTAATTACTTGGTAGGCTTGCAAAAAGATAAACTTTGCAAGTTTTGATGAGAATTACTCAGAGATCAAAGCAAAACTGACCTCACAGTTATCTTGGGGTTTAATCATCAACCCAACACCTTCAGCAGGGGGTGGAAGGGTGGCAGCAGGCTGCGAGTAGCAGCCAAGGTACACTGTGAGCTGTTCCCATACAGAGGTGCGTGGTGAGCCGTGCATGGAGCCTGCCTCTGGAGCTGCTGCTGCTGCTTGCTGAAAAATTTGTTTGTTCTCTGAGCCAGTGTGACTGTGCCTGGCTTGTTCAGCCTGGGGCTTGGCGTGCCGCAGGCTGCAGCACACAGAGTTCATCAATAAATGCAACGTGCAGTGGGTTTTCAGGCCTGATATCTCAGGAATTATTAGGATTTTACTGGGACTAATTTGAAATGTCAGAAAATACAAATGCTGCAGCTTTCTATGCATTTATAAATATATTTTCAGACATCCCCTTATCTCTCACTGGTGGGAAGGAAACTGTAGCCCCTCTGCTTGGTACTGCTCTGGCTTAGGTTTGTCAGGAGGAGTGAATGGATATGAAAGGAATGAATCTGGATGGAGATTTAGACAACTGAATTTCTTACTGGCAAAGGCTCCAATCACGTTGGCACAAGTTTAAGGTCCTGCAGAGCACACAGGTGGTAAGCATGAACGATTTTATGCAGATTAGTAAGCAAAGTTCCAGCCTGGAGAGCCCCTCTGTAGAGAAGGAGCCGTTTCAATCTGTCATGCTTCAGGTGTGAAAGAACTACGGGAACATTGGCAAACAGAAATGAAAAAGTGCTTACAGACTAGTTACTGAGTGTTTACATGTGAAGAGTACAGAGGACAAAGGATTTGCCATGGTATTTGTACAGGGGAAGTTCCCAAGGTGATGTATACCATGCCAGTTATCGCGGCAGCACAGGCCGTCAGTTCCTAGGACCAGAGGAGAATATCTTTAGCTCATGGGAGCTGCCTTTACCCACGGCATCGTGCAGCATAGCTGGCAAAATTTTTCAGCATGTGACTTTCATAACCAGCCCAAAGGCCCTTTTCCATGATAAAAGCAGAACACTCAGGCGCGGTGGGCAGGCTGGGATGTCAGATCTTGCAGTGTGTAGAAGGCAGGCCTTGCTCACGCGTTCAGCCAGGCCAAGACAGGGAGGGAGCGAGCACCCACTGTCTCTACATGGTTGCTGGCACAGCGGAGTTCTCCGTGGCCTTAGCTCAGTTTGGACTACCAGGTACACTTCATAGTATGCCAGAACTAGCAGCAAGCTCCTGAAGAGTGAATTCGTGCCCATATTTACAGGCGGGGTTAATTCACGTACATTGGCAAACATTGGTTTTGTTCTCTTGGAAGCCAAGGGTCAACCAACGCTGGTGGAGACATGAAGAAAGCACCACCACCTCCACCCCCCGTGCTTGGCAGGGCCTGGTGCATCAGAGCCAGCGTTAGGGCCTGTAAAACCCACCCACAGCAGGTGTCCTCCCTCAGTGGGCCTGGGGGTGAGAGTTTTGGTGGGCTGGGTGCTCTGGGCATCGCTCAGCCCTTTCCCAAAGGCATCTGCCAGGCCCCAGCCCACCCATGCTGCTGCTGGGGTGCCAGTGGCCCAATCCAGCCTGCTTTAATGGAAAAACAGGGCAGCGGCATCTGCCAGGACTGCCGGATCGGGCTGAAATCCCCTGGAAATGAAAGACAGCTCAGCCAAAGGCAGAGGGAGGGCGAAGTCACCTGGAAAGATTTAGCTGCCCAAAGCGGGGGGACCCTGCTTTAATCTTTTTATAGCACAAAAAATTTCGTGACTGGGTTAAAGCCCTACTGTTTGGACTGGATGTTGTTACCTAATTCTCAGAAACGAGAGCAGCTGGCCATGGTACAGATACCTCCTAGCAAGCCCCATAGCATACAGCACATCATTTAGCAGGGCTGTAAAAGAAAGGACATTTATTAGGGGGCTTGGGAGTGAAACTGAGCATGCTGGCTGGGCTTTTAGCTGGCCGTGTTTCATTTCCAGCTCCTCTGAGTGAGGCGCTCTGTTTCATTTTCTGCTAAAATAAATAAGTAAATAAATGGAGCACTCTCCTCCTGTCCTTCCCACCCCTGTTTTGGCATACCCTTGTGTAAATCCCATGCCCAGACCCTGGGAGTCTCCACATGGATGCTGTTAACCTTGTGGTGATGCTGCTCAATGGGTGAAGGCCCTGGCAAAACCCACATTCAGGAGGATCTGAACAAGGCAGGCTTGTAGCCAACGTGTAAGAAATCATCTGATTGCAGGGGATTTTCACTCTGAGGCATAGTGAAAACAAAATGGTGTCCTGAGCGCAGCAAATAATGTGAATTTTACACTTATTGCCATTTCCTGTTCCTTCCTCTTCCCGCCTTTCATCCGCCTATGCCTCCTTAGGTTGGCACTGTCAGGGTCCTCACTTCTTCCTCTCCTTCGCCTCTTTTCTTGCTTGTGTAATAACCCCCCCCCTCCAAAAAAAAATTAAAAAAAAAAAAAGTAATAGTTTTGGGGGCTGGCTTCCTCCATTTATCTACAGGACAGATTTTGTCACTCGTACAGTTGCCACAATGGACCTCGAGCTTGTTCTGGTGGCCTTGCTCCATTCCTGGCGGAGAGTGACTCAGCCCACCCTGGTTTTCCCATGACGCCTGTGATGGGGCTGAGAAATGCTCCCAGAGGTCCTACCACATCCCCTGGATGTCAGTGCAAAGCAGCAGGCACAGAGGGAAGGAGGGAAATGCTCAAGGCTTTTAATTTTTTCTTGGTGGTTTCCCAAAGGTAGAGCCCTTTAGAAGATGTGTCCTTGTGTGTGCCTGTCAGTGGTGCTGGAAAGGCCATTGGGACCTGAGGAACCCAGCCCTTGCCCTGGAGAATCTCTCATGAATAAAATAATGTAAAAAAAAAATATTAGAGTACTTCAGTTAAATATCTAAACCTTAAGTAAAACACTTTAAAAAAACAAGTAAATATAAATACTTTAAGTGCTAAAGTATGGAATTTGTAAGTTGTTGTAACTACAGAAATTCACACGGCAGCACTGAGAGAGCTTCCAGCCTTCCACGCCTTGGAGATCAGCCTGTTCCTCTGTTGGCCCACCTGCAGTCAGCCCAAAAGCCATCCTCCCCGTGCTGGGCAAGACACCTGTGGTTCTTGTACGTACCACAACCGAGACAAAGGGCGAGAGATCCTTTCCAAGCCTGCTGGCCAAGGTGCCCAACAGTGGCACTGGGGAGAAAACCCATCCAGGGGGAAAACACATCTTTAACAATACGTTTGCCCGATGTGCCTTAGCAGAAGTGAAGCTGACACTAGAAACACATTAATATATATCTTCTGTTGTGATTTTTTCCCCCATATTTGGTCCTTTAGGTTGGAATGGTGTCAGGCTTTGCCTTCCCTGTGCTCAAGCCAACAGTGCCTTGGCTGCTGAGACAAGTACTGTCCTCAGTGTGTGTCTGGGAACCAGAGGAGCAGGATCCAGATTTTTGCCCCCCCCTTTCCCCCCTGATGGGGACCACATTTGATCTTGCTCCCCATCCATAAACCTGCCATGTCTGTTGGAAGGTGCCTATTTTTTCTCCTGTCTGACAACTCCATGCAGATTTTGGGAGAGCAGCAGGTACAGGGGATAGCACGCATGCCAGTATCAGATAATGGCTAATGGAGTGCTGGTAACTTTGGCATTAACAAGGCTGGATCAGAGCAGCAGGATCAGAGCAGGCAGGGTCCTGGTGACACGCTGTTCAAGTAACAGCAGCATGAGAAAAGCATGCAGGGCCATATTCTGGCTTTGGGATTCGATGTGCTGGCTTCAGCAGGAGACATGTGCACGTAGCCGCTGCCAGAGGACTGGCCCAAAAGTTTAGTGTTTCTCCAAATGAAGTATAAATGTAATTATGAGCTTGGCCCACAGTGCTGGGGGTGGAATTCACAACCATCTGGTGCTAATGGCCTGGAGCGAAACCTTGGGAAAAGGCTTCATTTTGCTTGTTATTCTTCAGAGGAGTCCCTGGCCAGGCATTGCGCTGCCCCAGTAAGCAGCACCTGTGGGGCGATGCGCAGGGGGAATCAGGGAGCTGATTCAACACGTGTCCTCCTACCCTGTCACTACTGAATTCAATCTTCCCAAAAAACCCTGCCCAGGAGGCAATTGAATGGCTGTGCTTCCACAGAGGCAAAGTTTCTAGGCTAAAATGCATTCCTGGTGCTGCCTATCTACTAAAAAAATGGTCTTAGGTGCTCTGTTAACACAAAGCTCAGCTTTGTGTAGGCTGGGACGGGATGGAAGGAGTATGTGGAAAGTAAACGCTTTTTTCATTCCAACTGACATTTTTCAGAAGAAGCCTTCCCTGCTGTTAATAGAAGACATCCCAAAGGCAGGGACAGACATTCAGTCTGCCAGGGGACCCTCACTTGTCCCCTCACTGCGCTGGTTTGGAGGTCTCATCTGGAAATGGGGGCAACCTGTGGCCAATGCCAAGAGGTGCAGTAGTAGATTGGGCAAACAGAGACACAAAAGATTGTGATGCGGTCAGATATTTTGGTGAGAGGAGCCATACAGGTCACAGAAGTGGCAAACAGAATATAATGCTTGCCTCAGAACTCCAGGAGAATCTCCCTTACTAAAATTTCCGATGGAGATTTTTAGTCATTGCTGTGCTTCCCAGAAGGTAGGGAGAGATCATTACTCACTAAGCATGAGAAATTGGAGTAAGAAATGGCACAGAGCTATTCAGCCTGCTTCTATACAGACATTCAGGCATCTCTATTAAAAATTTTGGGTCAAAACTCAGATGTTCCACATGGGAAATGCCTCCGTTCTCTGCTTTCCTCTTTGTGGTCCAAATAGTGCATCTGAAATACAGCTTGTGGAGGCCGTAAGAGCTGTGTTTCTGGATTAAAACACATTTGCAGCAAAAATACTTAAGTTCTTCTTCTCAGAAAAAAAAAAAAAAGGAAAAAAAAAGAAATTATCTTTTCTGGGGAGGGGAAAGCCTTGTCTTCAGACTGTCCAGTAACCATATTTCCACAAAAGAAGCAGTGGAGGTGCAAAGTGACTTTAAAAGCCTTATTCCTCCCTGCAGCCTCAGCTTCCCAAAGCCTTTGTCGGTTGTGCCCCCATATGATGGATTCTCTCCCCCCAGGGCAGGCACTCATGGCATGGAAAATGCCAGGGTTTGTGGGTATCCACAGTCAGTCCTAATTGCCACGACCATATGGAGGAGCTTGTCTGACCCCCAACCTTCACATTAAGTGGCCACCCTGGTGGTCCCCTGGGTGGTTTCGAATCGTAACTCACCTCATATTCACTGCAAACTCTCCCCGTGGTTTTTGCACAATGGGGCTGTGTATAGATTTCCAGAGGTAAAATTTTGTCTGTAATATGTGGAATACAGCCACATTGCCCTCTTTCTTTCTCTTCCTCATCCCCCTCCCAAGACTGTCGTTTGCTGGGAAGCCTATGCTCTGCTCCACTTTTATTGGCAGGGACGTGGCCTATTTCGAGACTTGCTGGGGATGAAACACCCCCACATCAGACCACCCTCAGCCGTTCAACTTGGTGCCTTTGTCTTCTCCTGCAGTTTTTGCCAGAATACTGAAGGCTCCCGAATCCCAAAATGTCACCTTCGGCTCCGTGGTGATGCTGCGGTGCACGGCGGCAGGCGCTCCGGTCCCCACTGTCACCTGGCTGGAAAACGGGAAAGCCGTAAGTCCTTTTTTGGCCCCAGTTTCTGCTCCTGCCTTTCTCAGTGCTTGCTGTGTGATCAGGCCAAGGCTGCCTTGTCTGCCCTCTGCAGTGTTCTTGTCTGTGAAATGCTCTCCCTAGTACCCAAATGTTGCACAGGTTGATTCGCCTGGATCTGGAAAGCCAGAGATGAAGGATGCTTGAGATGCTTGCAAGCTCCTCCTGGGCTGGGTATCTCAGAGGACTTCATAGTGGGTTTAAGTTTTTCTGCAGCCACCTTTCCTGGCCTTTCTCCTAATGTGCTAACAGTAGCATGACAAAATGACTTATTTGATGAAATAACATAAACTGAGGCACGTAAGTAGAGCTAATTTCTCTTGAGCATACTACCCTTGGCCTGTATGCGCCCACTGCTTCTCACAGGGAATTGACCCATAGATTAATTACCCTGACCATTTAACATGGGTGATCCATGGATTAATCATCCTGACCATTTAATATGGGTGCCTGCTTTGAATTTGTCTGGCTTTAATGTCCATGTGTAGGCCACTTGGCACCCAGTGTTGCCCCCCCAGGAGTGCAGCTGCCCACCACCATCACAGCAACTCTCCAGCAGGAAGACACCGGACTCCTTCCAAGCCCCTCTTTGCCGTGGATTTCCTCCAGTCCTCACATGGTTATGGTGGTTGTGCTTTACATTCTCCATGTTCCTCGAGCAGCTTTTTAAAAGATGTGCGGCCCTGAGGCACAGTGCTGCAGAGGCAGCTGTGTGCAGCCCAGTGATTCACCTCTGCTCTTTCTCACTGGTCTCCCCACAGCCCTGGATCCTTCTGGCCACTGGCTGGCCACGGCCATTCCTGTTGGCTTGCTTGTCCAACAGGACCAATTAATCCTCTCATGGAAGTTCCTTCCTGAGGAAGAAACCACCCTGCCCCATCTCTCCATGTATTAAGATATGTTATTAAGGAGCCTGGTCTACTATGCAGGCTGTCTCACCTTTTTTATCTCCACTAAGCCTTATTGTATCCTCCAGTCTTATTAGGCCCCATTTTCCGTATTTTAGCTATTATAATATAGCTATATAATATTCTGTACTATATTCTCTGCTCAGTCTTGCAGGCAGGTCCCTTCCCCTGCATCCATCCAGATTTCCTTACTGGCCACTGCCGTAGTCCTCTGAATGGACTACACATATCCTTGAGACCCTTTTTAGCCACCATTGCCAATGACTACGCCAAAGGCCATGTTCCTGTCTGTAGTCTTCACAGTAGCTGAGAGAACAAGAAAGTTGAAGAATTCAATGGTCTCTTTTTGGAAGGCTGGTGAAGGTCTTCCACCCTTTCTCTGAAAAGACTTCAATGCATTGAGGATCTGTGTTTTGGGACAGCCTGTTCTCCTGGGGTTCTGGTGAGATCTGGAGAAGAAGAGCATGTTGGATGAAGGGGGAGGAATTGTTTCAGACCACAGCATACACTGCTCAGTGCTGGCTAGGTTCTGGGGAGAAAAAAAATGTAAAAATAAATCTGAACAATACTACAATTAAAAAAAAAAAAAAAGCTTGTGAAAAATTATCCAGAGTTCTCATCCACCTGAATTGACTTGATAATGCCAAAAAATATCCCTGGTCCCTGCATTTGCACGGTGACCAGCATACCACCCATCTCTGATGCAATATTTACAATAATGGTGTTGGTCTGTTGATTAAGGGATTTCTTCCCATGCATGTTCCCTCACCCCACATCTTTGAGCAAAGCTTGAGTGAGGCAGAACAAATGCATTACTTTGTGTATTAATATATTTTTTTTTTGAGACAAACCAACGTGCTTCCTAAAGACGTGACACAACACTGATACATCCTTTCTTGCCTTTCAGTTATCACCACTAATATCTTTGGAAGCAGATAGAGGTCCCATTGAAATAATTTCTCCTGTCTTCCAGGAAGGTCAGGTTAATCTGTCTCATCTCTCAGCTAGTTGTGTCAGTAGAGCGCTTTGCCTGTATGGATCCAGTGACACAACTCTCACTGTCCTTAGGTTCAAGCTGCACCAGCAGGATCCATGGATGACCACATCTCCTTTCAGTTTTTCCTGCTGCTTCCTAATGGTGTGAAGAATAGAGCAGGCAATGAAGCTTGGTGCTACTGCCTTTGCAAGGCAGAGTCTTTGTGTGCCCTGTCCTCTGATTTAATTAGTGCCAAATGAGCACGAAGGACTTGAGGATAATACCAAGTCTGACTAGCCAAAGTCAGCAGGCTCCAAGCTCATTCACCTAGGAAAAGAGCTGGCCAATGTCACCACATCTGCAGCCCATTCCACATTTCCAGGTGCGAGATAAGAAAATCTATTGGGTATCTGCTGGAGTGTGGGAGACAGGTCGTTTGCTTGGCACACCACTGCTCTTTAGGTGTGGCAGTGGTTGTGTTAATCCAGAATTAATGTCTTCAAGACTATTTTCTTCTCTCCATCCGTATAGCCAGGCATGAGCCCACAAAGCCATGTTGTGCCCTTCCTTGCTAAGGCATGAGTAGGCAAACAATCTGCTAGCAGAGATCCTGCAGTAACTAGCCACAAAAACCTGAGACCTTTGGAACTGAAAATTAATTGCAAAAGTACTGTTGAAGCATGGACTAGGTGAGGTCTTTAACATTTGCTTTTCTCTGCGAAAGCTATGAAAGCAGCAAAATAGTGCTTTCTGGTTCAGCTCTCTGCCACTTTCATCTGCTCGCTGCATCTTCTTCAGTCAACCTCAGTGCTTGGGGGTGGGTCTCTTGGGTTTTCGTTTGGTTTGTTTGTTTGCCTTTGTGGGAAACACCACCGCAGCAGGCTTTTTACTCTCTTAGGTTTCTGCAGGGTCTATAGTGGAAAGCGTCAAGGACAGAGTGGTTGACTCCAGGCTGCAGGTGTACGTCACCCGACCTGGCCTTTTCACTTGCCTCGCCACCAACAAACACAGCAAAACCTTTGGTGCTGCGAAAGCTGCCGCAACCATCAGCATTTCAGGTATGCTGGGAGGGTGGGAGTCCTTCACAACTTTTCCATAGCCCTGGCTCTCCTGCTGGGGGCAAGCAGAGGGGTGGGAGGTGGAGGCAGAGGGTACGACTTGGTGAGCTAACGGCTCGCAGGGGGCTAAATTTGAGTACCAGTGCCTCCCCCACTGGGCTATTTCCTCATATATTCTTACACCCGGGAGACTGGCACAGCTGTCGCTTCCTGAGTGCTTGGTGCCGTCTTGTACGCCGTGTCCCAGAAGCACTCGGTAAGCCCATCCATGTGGAGGAAGCCATGGCCGCGGCCCAACATCGGTGTCACCTAACAGCAAGGTGAAAATAGCTTTCCCAAGAGGTCGTTAGCTCCTCGGGGGGTTGCATCCCTCCTGCTGCCCCGTGGTCCCATGTGGCCCACACAGCTGCCGTGCCCAGGTAACCTCTGCTGGTGGGACATCTCCTGATGGGGATGGTCAGGGGGAGAAGCCCCGGCCACCCGGCCCCATGCGGGATCCCACTAAACACAGGACGTGGCCTGCCAGTTATGTAGGGCCCAAGGGATAAGGTGAAGGTATGGACTTAGGGTGCAAGAACCTGCCTCAGCAAGGTCTGCAGACAGTGGCGCACCTCCTCACCTCGTTTCCCCACTGCCCTTCTCTTCTTCCCTACAAGAAGAGGCAAAACAAGTGAGCTGCACCCTTTCCAGACAGCTTACAGCTCTCAGAGAGATTTTCTGTCATGGAAATCTTAGTTACCACGGAGGGTACAATGACATGTTGCTGATGTCTTTGCCATTTCTTCTTTCTCCTGGCTCGTCACCATTGCTGGACCTGGTGCCTCCCTGGCAGAGTGGAGGTAAGGATGGTTTGTGTGGATCCCTGGGGATTTTCTGTGGGCCGGGGAGGGGAATGATGATGAACCAAGGGTATTTGGTGGATTTTGCTCAAATAAAGGGAGTGGGTTTCTGGATGCCAAGTGTGAGGCTCACCTGAAGGCAATACTGAGCTCTTTATACAGCATGCACAGAGCCCAGGCCTGTGAGATAAGGATGCCTTGGTATCAAGCCAGTAGTGGATCACATATCAGTAGATTGCTTAAAATATGGCAGTGGGCAGAATACTCTGGGGTGAATTCTGTTCACAGTCAGGCTTCATCAACCTTATAAATTTACAGGAGCAAGTTAAGCTCCTGTCTGCACAGAGCCAATAAATGTGTTTTGGTACAGTGATCACAGTATCAGGGCAAGAGAGGTTTAGATATTTCTTCGAAGCAAAGTTGTGGATGGGTAAAGCTACTTGTCCGTGATCGGAGGTGCACTTTTGCCAAATATTTTCTGGAGTGATGAACGATTAGGCTGGCTTTCTATTTTTGGAGCCCTAGCATATTTCTACATGTGGCACAGGCAGATCAGTCTGGGAGGAAAATGCGAGGGCTCGCCTGAATCTGGCAGTGCTCAGAGCAAAGAGCAGAGCTTAAGGAAATCTGAGCAAATGGCTCTGCTGTGCTGCTGGCAAGGGCTGCCTGTGAGGGCTCACCTCCTTCAGAGGGGCATGCGAGATCAGCGCAGGGTGTTAGCAAGGGATTTTGTGACTCCGGTGCTGACTGCAGACCTAGGCGTTACGCCGTCACCCGTGTCCATGTGGCGGGCGTGGGTGCAGTGCTCTGATGCTCCTCTCTTGCAGTTGTTCTCTACAGCTGTTACACAAAATGCCCTTTCTGTGGCCAGGCCTTTTGAGAAACACCTTAGTGCTGCTTCTCCCACCCGTGTCACTCCGAGGATTGTAAAAAAGCAAGGAAGCATGATGCCAGCACTGGTGTGCTGGTAACATCGGCATCCTGCCAGGCTGCTCCCGCAGCCCACCGAAGCACAGCTGTCCCACGTGTGCCCGTGCCCTCTTGTGGCTCTCGGGGCATGGCAAGGACGCACCTTGCACAGGAGGCACAACGGGCAGTGTGCAGGATGTGACCTCTGCTGAGGTGGGCACCACAGGCAGCGTGGGACCAGCGGGGAAGCTGCCCAGTGCCAAAATGGTGAACAGCTAAGGAAAGGAATAAAAAAATCAATTGACCCTAAAGCAGTGCAGCTAAATTGGGGTCAGAGAGTGTCACCTACTGAGTGCAGCATCTGAAAAGCAGAAATTTGGGCGTCCTCTGTCTTCCCTTGCCCATGTAAGTCCAGCTATCCTAAGAAAAACAGTGAGAACCCCCCAGGGCATTGACAATGGGGGATTATTTGGTCAGAGCAGTAAAAGGCAAGGATACAAATAGCTCTGCTGGCTGCTCCAAATGGTTGGCACGTTGAGAATGGAGCTCCCTGACCCCAGTTATGCTGGTGGCTGAGCAATGGGGACAGCTGCACCCCCAGCTCCTCCCGCACGCTTTGGGGCAGGAGGGGCGTTTTTCCCAGGTGTGCCCCAGGGGCAGTGCCCACCCGGGCTGGGGCACATCCTTTGACCCTGTGCTGGGAGCTGGCCTCCTTCTGGTGGAGGAGGGATGACAGCCACACCATGCTGCATGCAAAAAGCACAGGAAGGATAAATGAACAGCCCCA
This sequence comes from Anser anser, assembly GCF_964211835.1. Taxonomy (NCBI): domain Eukaryota; kingdom Metazoa; phylum Chordata; class Aves; order Anseriformes; family Anatidae; genus Anser; species Anser anser. Next base: position 12,403,990 of record NC_139723.1, read on the forward strand.
GAAGGAGCCGAGCCTGCTGTGCTCTGAGCTACTCAGGACTGTGCCTGCTCCTGCCCCTGCTCATGCCGTGGCTCTCTGCAGCAGCCCCATGCTGGGATGGTGTTAGTTCTTCTCAGCTCCTGTATCTGCACACCCACTTCTCCTCACCTGTAGTCTTACAGCTGAGTACCTGGTGCCTGTTCCTGCAGCTGTGCAAGGCTACAGGTTTACCTGGTTTGTTTGCTCTTGTTCCCAACAGCAAGCTGTACAAGGGCGATACAGGCTACTGCAGCACATACAGAGGTGAGGTGTGCAGTGCCATCCTGGCGAGCAATGCTCTCGTATTCTTCAACTCCTCCTACGCTGACCCTGAGGAGACCCAAGAGCTGCTCATGCACACTGCCTGGACTGAGCTGAAAATGGTGAGTTCCTTCTGCCGACCGGCCGCCGAGTCCCTGCTGTGTAACTACATCTTCCAGGAGTGCAAGCCTTCGGGAGCTGGGCCAGCCCCCAAGCCCGTGTGCAGGTAAGTGACAAGAAATGTTCATCTTTCACTTTTGTTTTGTGGGGATGGATGCGTAGGAGGCTGGAAATGGCGAGAGTTTACCTGGCTTTGCAGTAGCACTGAGGGGAAATGGTCTCCCTGGGCTTATATGAGTTTTTCCTTTCCTTTCCCCTCTGTACGCACCCCTTGGACCTGACATAGCTCTCCTTGTGCTCACTGGTGGGGTTCAGAGTGGCTTTCAGGCCCAGGGGTCTGTGTTATATCAGGCTTTTGGTGGCAGGTGCTGAAAAGAAATATCCCTTTGAATGACACGATTGATATAAGTAATTAACACATTGTTATCGGTTAAATCTTGCTAGGCCAGTGTGTACTCATTGCTGCTATCAGAAAGTCATTGCTAATTTGGAATTTTGACTAAATATGGGCACAGAATGTGGAGCTGATGTGGCCAAGGTAGGACACTAATCATTCAGCACTTCCCACCACCGCAATGATGGAACAGAAAAAGACTGCTCTGGAGACACTGCCAGTGTAACTGCACCTGCTAAACCAAACCTCCCCGCTGGCACACGTGTCCTCGCATAGCCAGAGCAATGTGCAGTCAAACAGGGCTGGCAGGGAGCAAAGCATCCCGTGCTGTAGCTAATCCCCTGCTGACAGGTGCCTGTGCGGCACGTCCCAGGCACAGGGGCCGTGCACCCCACCGGGCAGCCCTCCCTCATCGCACCCTGTCCTCCCCTGTGGCCGCCGAGAAGAGCTTCCTCACTCCTCTCTTCACAGCAAGATTTTACGAAGCCTTCCCCAGCTTCTCAGCCTGGAATAAGCCAGCTTTCTCCACGCTCTCCCCATAGGTCTTGCTTTTCAGCACTGAGGCTCCTGCTGCTCATCTTTCTGTGAGCACTAAATATACATAGCCGCATTGCACCCTGCCTCTGGCTGAGGATCTGCTGGAGCTCCCTGCGATGGAACGAGGACTGCCTGGTGCTCCCTGCAGAAGACAGCCCCCTGTAGACCTTCTGGGGTGATGCTTTCTTTTTCTGAAACCATAATCCTGAAACAGATTATTCAGATCAGGGTTTACTGGGAGAGAGACCCCAATTCTGATGCTTCGACTGAAATGATTGTTCTGTCTGCATACATGGCAAGAACACAGGCAGCGCTACACCAGCTGGACATGGGCCAGATGTAGTCTACTGGAAATTATTTTTCCAGTTATGCAGGGGCTTTTTAGGACAGTCAACAGCATGTTGTCTTCATAATCAGGGCCTTTCTGATCAGTCCTCCTTCCATAGCTCCAAAACAAAGACACAGAGGAAAACCCCAGTGCGAAGCCTGACAGTGAGTTGGGTTCTCCATTTGGAGCCTGTGCTGTTCAGTATTGCGCAGCCAGCACAGCCGTGCCATATATCCTGAGAAAGAAGTGTGTGTGCATATACCCACAAATAATCCTGCAAACAAGTGCTGAAATTTGCCTTTTGTTGGCAGGCTCCTCCCCACTGCCTTGATGTGCTGCTCTTTGTCATCGTGCCCTTTAGTGCACGGTCTCTCTGCCTATTTTCAAGATGTGTGACAGTATTTATATCTCAGCCACACATGCACGGCCCATTTATCAGAGAAAGACCTTGCACAGTGCTCCACAAGACATATCAGTGAGGGCTGGGTATGGCGCTGGCTTCATTTTCCCCCTGCTCACAAGTGGACCTGCAGGACCATAAGTGGATTTGTGAATGGAGATCTGCTCTCCCTGGGCACTTCTGGGTGGTATAAATCGTCGTGCTCTCTGCACTCATGTAGGATATTTAGCTAGCAGGCAAAGCCTTTGCAAATATGCCTAAATCCTAGTGCACCAGTCTGGCACCATCCTTCAAACCCACGAGCCAATCTGCAGATACATCCATTTTCTTTTTCCTTTAACGATTTTTCCCAGTGATTTTACCATGGATTTAAATGTGTCTTTTTTCACAAGATCCCTGGGATGATGTCCCTCCAGTTTCCTGTCCCCAGAACTCATCATCCCAAAGCCTAGCCCCATGCTCCGTTTGATAACTCAGGCATCTAGTACGTCCTTCTGAACAGCTGAGACCCCAGGGGGCTCTTGAACACATTTTGCACAGTCTTGGTTGCTTTCCAATTATCTTATCTGCTTTCTACTGACAGTTTTATACCTCTCTGCTGAAACTGGCTAGACAACACCAGTTTTCAGCTGAAATGCTTCATGAGTAAGAATTTAATTATCCCAGAGGTTGTAGAAATCTGTTTTTTTCAGGGACAGACTTCCCTTGTTATGTTTCCATGTGTTTTTGTCTTTTTTACTTATTCACTGCAACATTTCTTCTCTCCCTTGAAATTTTGGTTTGGAAGCTAGTTAGCTAGAACAAAAACTGAAAAACAAGCTGTGCAGAACTTTTATAAAAATAATTAGTGGGCAAACAAGATAAAGTGGAATGGAAGAGAAGAACATGGTAAAAACTTCACGTAAGTTAAGATGCAATTTGATTAGAATTAGAATTTTCCTGTTTTTAAGGGAAAGTGATGTCTAATCTCATAATTCTTGATTGCTTCTGCCTTTTGACACAGAGTGCTTTTGTGATAGCAGGGGACAATCCTTCTGTTTCTCTTCTGACCGCTACTGATATGAAGTGTCCAGCTCCAGGGAAGAGTCTTGTGTTGGAAAGCTCTTCCCCTTGGTCTGCGTGCCCCCACCTCCTCTTCAACAGTGCTCTGTGGGCTGTGGTCCCACCTGTCCTCCTCGGCTGCTCCTAATCTTTGTCTCCCTGTCACTTACATGACATAAAATTTCTAATAATACTCTGAAGTAATCTTTGCATATGATCTCACCAAGCTCTTGCTGCTGGGGATTAAGTGCTGTAACAATGGCATGACCTCAGCTGCAGGAGACCGACTGTCCCTCCCTCCGGCAGCCTCACCATGCTCACCTACCAGCAGCGGTGGCTGGCAGGTGAAGACAACCTGCCTTTAATGCAGTAGCTTGCTGAGGAATGTTTTTTGGCTTTTTGCAGTTGCACACTGAATACAGGGCATGTTCAAGGATGCCCAGGCTCTGGGAGTGAAGGCAGCTAATGCAATCCAGGTCTCCCAAGTGTCGGGCAGTGCCCCGGAGGCAAGGTTTTCCCATTTCCCTAGCTAAGCATTTCTTACTTCAGAAAGTCATTCCTGTTCCACATGTTGTTTAACATAAAATTAAAATATTACGCCATCTGGATACATTCTGGCTGTCATGGAAGTGAGGAAGGAGCGAACCAGCATGGGCTAAAACCACAAGCAGGGCAGCTGAACCTTCAATGGCTTCAGCCTGCTGCTATGGAGAGCATCCCTTGCCATTGCAAAGAGCTGCTGCCCTGGGAAAATTCCTGGTGGCCTCCATCCTTCAGGTGCTGCAGAAGGTTTTCAGTGTTGGTGGTCATCACTGAAGCTTTTGGCTATCTGCTTTTGCCAAAGCTGTTGGTAGACAACAAGAAAAGAGATTGCAGCAGCCCACCAGGTGGTGAAATTGGCTAAAGCCTTCACCACGGATGCCAGGAGTGTTTTCCTGCATTACTGTGTTGTTCTGTGGTAGTCAGGAAGGACATGCATCCTCAAAGGACTTCAGCCGAGTTCAGCAAAAATCATCTCTGCACATGACCTCAAAGCTGGTTTTGCAACTCAGGCTCTCAAAAATGAATGATTGAAAAAATAAACGAATCACTGACAAATTAATAATACAGCAAACAATCTAAGTTTCCAATATGGTACAGCTTCATTTTTTATTTTTTTATTTTCCAGAGCAGATATTTCTGTCTTGGCCTTCTTCACAAAACAGCTTCAGATCTAAAGAACATTTATACATCCACAGCACCTCTTGACAGTGAATGTTTCACATTGTTAGGGAGGCAATACATTAGGTAGGAGGCAGTTTGGTTTCTTATTTCATCAGGCACTGTAAAGGTTTTGCTGCAGACAGTTAGCAGATGAAAAAAAAAGAGGAGAGAAAGGTGTCTATGGAGAAAAGAAGAAAATTTCATGGTTGATTCTGTGAGTTTAAAGATATAGGCAAATATTTAGCCTAGAAAATATTAATTTTTTTGCTCACCTGCTTTGAATAGATGGTAGATTTAAGTAATATTTAAGGAAGACAGGTAAGATTTTTAGAATGTACCAAAAATGCTAAGATAACTCCCAGACAAGTTATTATTAGAAGATGGCAGTGAATGTGTAGGAAAAGATGGGAGTGAACTCACAGACAGCGATGTGTGTTGTGTCTTGAGCATAAACCTGCTTCATGAAAAATGTAGCTTTGTGGGTTTCCTAGAGGAAGCTGTTACATTTTACGCAGTTTCCTTTATGGTTTATGAGCCAGACAGACTGGCTTAAAGAAGTGTAGCCCCGTTAATGGTTTTCTGTCAGCCTGCATAACCCCTGCACATCACTGCTAAGTGCAGCAGCTGTTATCAAGCCATTGACCCCTGTATTTCACTGTTTTTTGCAAAATGATGTAGAGAGAATTGCCTTGCTGTAAAGGATCTCTACTGCTTTAAGGAATGGCTCTCAATGGAGGAAAACTCTCAGAGGGGGATCTACAAGCCGGGGCTGATGCTGCTCTCTCTTCCCGAGTGCAACAGGCTCCCCAGCCTGCACCAGGACCCCAGTGCCTGCACCCGCATCCCTTTCTTCGGTAAGAGGCTGCGTGCTGCCCGTCGTTTGCAGAGCTGCTTTCTTGGCGAGGGAGGGGGGCAGGATGCCACCCATGACCTGCAGCAGAAGCAAAGGCTGTGAAGTGGGCACCGTCCTGCCTGCGCCCATGCGCTGGCGCGTTCCCACGGCCACGCTCCCAAGTTGGCACCCAGCTGTATGACTACCCTTCCTCATGTCTTGTCTTGTCTTTTTACAGATTTTAAGATGGAGAATATAACCAGTAAGTAGACTTCTCCAGGCTCTGTGGTTCCAGAGGCTGGGCATGGTATTTTTGCTGAGGATGCAGCTTGCACAGCGCTTTTGCGTTTTGCTCTGGTCCATGCTGGCTGTATTTGGGTTGTTAACAGAGGATGTATGAGCTTTCACATACAAGGCATGGGGAAACACATTTACACCTGTACAGAATTTAGGGAGAGGGAGAACATGGACTGGTAATTTTTGAAAGTGGTTAGATAGGGATGGTGCTTTTTAGGTGGTACCCTACCCTCCAGCTCTCCCCTCATTTTTCTACCCATTCCTTCTTCTTTTGCTGTACCTGTATTTGGTACTTCTGATAATGATAGCAAGGCTATCCCACCCTTACATGCTGTTACTGATATGGTTACCCACATCCAGCTGCCCTTGCGAGACCTTGTTCCCCAAATGGTCCCAGCACTCCCCTTCAGCTGTCCTTGAAGCCTCGACATTTCTCATGTGACGCCCCCCCAACCACCCGTGAGACCCAGCTGTCACTCACTGCGACTTCTGGCAGCCCTTCACCCTCCCTTAGGGACAGAGCACGAGCAAGGGGTGCCAGCAGTGTGGTGCATTCATGAGGTGGTTTAAGCCTCCTCTTGGATGCTCGCTACTCCTCAAAG